>NW_004949096.1:21692408-21701927 GCF_000317375.1 Microtus ochrogaster | reverse complement strand
GCAATGACTATCAAACCACTAGATTTTTGTACACCAGGAAAACAACCAGTGTTGAGAGACAACCTAAAGATCAAAGAATCCCAGAAGGAAACAGGGAGGTTGTCACAATGGTCCATGAATCTGTTTGCTTTTGTTCTTTCTAGCCGTGGGGAAATGCAGAGTCAGGTTTCAGTGTGACCCCTGGTAGCCAAGTATGTTCCAGGGGACAATCTCACACCCAAGAGTATACAGGCAGTACAAACCAGACTTGATTTTTTTTTTAATGAGAACACAAAACTGGGTATGTATGAAGTGGGGGACGATTCCTTTTTTTAATGTTAATGACAGGCTTTTATTATAAGTACCTTCTTTTTTTTTATTGAGCTCTACATTTTTCTCTGCTCCCCTACCTGTCTCTTCCCTCCCCTTCAACCCTCTCCCAAGTCTCCATGCTCCCAATTTACTCAGGAGAGCTTGTCATTTTCTACTATCCATGTAGATTAGATCAATGTATGGCTCTCTTAGGGTCCTCATTGTTGTCTAGATTCTCTGGGATTGTGAGTTGTGAGCTGGTTTTCTTAGCTTTGTGTTTAAAAACCACTTATGAGTGAGTACATGTGATAATTGTCTTTCTGTATTTAGGTTACCTCACTTGAAATGATGTTTTCTAGCTCCATCCATTTGCCTGCAAAATTCAAGATGTCATTTTTTTCTGCTGTGTAGTACTCCATTGTGTAAATGTACCACATTTTCCTTATCCAACCTTATTCTTTGGTTGAAGGGCTTTAGACTCATCAGTCAAAGAAAACATTAAATCTAACAAAATATTGTAAGAAACTGGGGATAGGAGATGAATGTGATTAAAACACAATGTGCGAGATTCTCAAAGACCTACAAAAATTATTTTCTTAAAGAATAGAGAAACTATTTATAAACTATTCATCCATCAAGGGATTGATATTCAGAATATATACAAAACTCAAAATCTCAAAAACAAGTAATCTAATTAAAAGAATGATTGAAGATTTAAGTAGATACCCCCTTTTTTAAAAAAAATCAACAATAAATATAGGAAGAAAACACTGTCACTAGTTATCAAGAATATACAAATTGAAAGTAAGAGATGTGACTTATTACCTTTTAGATTAATTAGTATCAAAAAGCCAAAATAAAACTTCTGTTCAGATGCATGCCCCATTTTTGATTGTTTACTTTTGATCCTTTGTTTTCTTAATTTTGTTTTTGACTTCTTTGTATATTCTGCATATTAATCCTTTATCAGATATATAACTTACAGAGATTTTTCTCCCACTCTGTGGACTTTTTCTTCAGCTGATAGTTTCCTGTGCTTTGGGTATTGTCATTTAATGGACTTTTTGGTTTTCTAAAGTTCCATGTGTCAATTGTTAGCGGTAAATCCGAAGTGAATGGAGTCCTGGTGTGAAAATTCTTCCCCACTGTTCCATCCTGCCGGGTGCTGTCAGTGTTCTCTTCTTGCAGTTTCAGATTTTCAGGTTTTATACTGAGGTATTTGATCCATTTGGAAAGGATTTAGATAAGGGTCTAATTTCATTCTTCTACATCTGACGGTCCACTGAAAATCCAGAGGGAAACACACATGCCCCATGGCTTCTGGGGCTCCTGATCCACCAAGTCGGTCAGTTGGTAGATACGCTGATATGAAGACATGGCTCTTAATGGTTTCCCAAGAGCCAAAAAGCCATCTTCTGGAAATTGTGGCCAGGAGCCTCTCAGTGACCTGTCCCAGTGCTAGGTTCCACAGCCAAGAGGGAATCGAGGGAGTATGTGTGTGGTTTTGTATTGTTTTTTTTTAAACCAATGCTTCTATGAAGTCACAAAACTGTCACCTGATGTTTTTCTCCCAAAGTAAAAGGTTGTTAAATAAATGAAAATACCTCTTCAAGGAAACTGAGACAATGATAAAAATAAGTGGCTAGGAAGGGATGGTGTGTGTGTGTGTGTGTGTGTGTGGTGTATCCGTATGTGTGTGTGCATGCATACACAGTCACACAGACATACAGCTGTGTATGTTTACACACTTACGTTCTGTGTGTACTAACCTGCAATGTTTTATTACTTGAATAGATTCAGGGCACTCAAAGAGCGCTGTTTATAGAGTAGAGACAGCATAAAATGCTGGAGATACTACTTTATTGCCTCCCTTTCTGGTCTATTATTTCCTATTGTGATTTTTATTAATTTACCAAAATTGTATCACGTGTCACGTTCCTGTGGTACAAGCCATACCAAACTCATAATTGTGAGTTTCCAGCCTCACAAGCTGTAATTTTTTATAGGCTTTACAACTGTTGTCTTTGTTTTTAACTGAGACTCGTGCTCATGGCTGAGTTGTGATACAATGCTTTGATCAGGTCAGAGTAATAAGCATACACATTTCCTGAAGTGTTGGTCAAATCTTTGTCCTGGGAATGTTCACATTCTTTTCCTGGTTACATAATATATTGTAGACTGTTTTACATAGTAGTTACCCTATTGTTCTGTTAAAAGCCAGAATGAACGCCTTCTATGATTATGTTAGGTGTTTCCTATCATTCGACTCTTTGTCTACAGTTTGTCACTACTGTTCTACGTATTTTTCTATGAAGTTAATATTTTCATGTCCATAAAATGATGAGAACACAAGTCCAGTTTCTTTCAGCACATAATTACCTGTACTGCAACTCAGTACCATCAAACACAGAACCAGGATATCTGTCCATTACATTACCAATGAGACTATCTTCATTAGGGTTTCTATTGCTATGAAGAGACACCATGACCACAAGAACTCTGGTAAAGTAAAACATTTAATTTGGGTGACTCACTTACAGTTTATAACTTTAGTCCGTTATTGTCATGGCAGGAAACAATTCAGTATGTATAGACCGAGACTGCACTTTTGTTTTGTTTATTATATTATTTAATATGACAAAACTATATTAGTTACAGCTCTGCTTGGCCAACAGCTCAAGCATATTCCTAGCTAGCTCTTACATATTAAATCAATCTATTTTATTAGTTTATGTAATGCCACATGGCCTTGGTGTTACCTCATTTTTCTATATGTCTTTCTTCCTCAATGACTGGCTGGCAGCTGCCTGACTCTGCCTTCTTTCTCCTTGCATTCAGTTTAGTTTTCCCACCTAGAATATTCTGTCCTGCCATAAGCCAAAGCAGCTTCTTTATTAACCAAAGGTAATAAAATATATTGACAGCATGCAGAGGAAAATCCCATATCAAGTATGCAGGAAGATGTGGTGATGGAGAAGGGACTGAGAAGTTTTACATCTTGACCCACAGACAGCAAGAATTTGTCTGAAACACTGGGCATGGCTTGAGCATATTTGAGACCTCAAAGCCCACCCCACAGTAACACACTTCCTTCAACAAGGTCATACTTACTCCAACAAAGTCACACCTCATTAATAGTGCCACTCCCTATGAGCTTAAGGGGACCAATTACATTTAAGCTACCACATTATCCCGTCAAATTCAAGTGTAACTGGTATTGACAACATGATACGGAGAAGATTCAAGGGCAAATGGAAAAAATTTTATCCTCTTGTGTTTGACTGATATTCCATGGTACACATAAATTCACTTTCTTTATACCCATCCATCAGTGGGTGAGAACTCTCTCTCAGTTACATATCTGGCTATTGTGTAGAATGTTGTATGAAACATGAAAATGCCTGTATCACCTTGACATAACGATTTGATTTCACTTGCCTATGTACCTGGTAAATAAATATGATGGTTATATTTTATAAAGAATCTTTGTACTGTTTTCCATAGCAAACATATCAACTTGAATATATTAATTTTCTATAACCATGCATAAAAGTTTTCCTTTCTCCATTTTTCAAATCAATAGTTTTTAAATTTTTTTCTCTTGTTTTGCTTTTGTGAAGGCCATCATGGGCAACCCAGTGAACTCAATGCTACCTCTGTACACACAGGTCTTTATTTCATAAACAAAAACATGTAAATGCATGCATAGCTAGGTCTGTGGTTCTCTTATTTACTTCTGAGATTACAGGTTTATAAATAAAAACTGCAGTGACTCAGAAGATGGTGATATGTGACAAGGTCTGTCTGAGACACGATGGTTTCTGTCTACTAAGAAGATATTGTGTGCTCTATAAACCAAATTATCTCCTGCTCAAATTCATCTGAGATAGACCCATCATCTCTTATGAAATGCACATCCATGGGAGTAATAGAGTTCTATTTTAATTTTATAGTCCTCTCATAGTTTTCTTTAAAGATGACTGTTTTGGCCTTACCACCTCCTAACTGGAGGCATTAGATATCAACAGTCTTTTAGTTTTTGTGAGCTCAGCACACTCATGTTTTTCAATGAACAGTCATTCACCTGGAAGTCCAGAATGTAATTTGTCTATTACTATTCGAAGAATAAGATGATGCAGAGTGATTGCTCCCTGAAGAAAATGATGAAAATTTCAGTTGTGTTCTATGCATTCTGAAATTATTTTATTCTATGAAGGTTCTGATAAGCTAAAAATTTCCTTCATAAAATTGTAGTTCCAGTCAAACCATGATATTGGAATCTGACAGTAAGATATAGTCCTTTAAGTCAAGTCAATATATTATAAATATGCGTGGATTATGTTGTGATAACTGAATCTGTCACAGTCTAGCTAAGCTGCTATTAAGCAGGCTAATATTTTAAATGTAGAAAGAATGTTTAGTTCTGCCATCTGGTATATTGGAAAGCCAGAGAATGTTAGTTGTCATTATTGGACTAGTTTATCTTAGGTGCGTGAAATTGTTGCTAGGATTAAAAAGACACAACTAAATATTCCTTAGAGCCAGAAATATTTTCATGCTCCAAGTTTTACTATTTAACAGCATGTATCTTTTGAGACCTTGAAATGTAGTTGGTCTAAATTGGGAGATGTTATGAAATACACAGTAGGTCTCAACACTTCATTTGAAGTAAAAATTGTTGTATGAAAGAGTTGTATACTGATTACACATTAAAATTATAATATTTTAGGTACATTGACTTAAATAAACTACATCAAAGCATGAAAGACCAAAGAATTGCCTGTATCTGAAGTTAGGGGATGGTCAGTTAGAGCAGGACTGCCTTTATTATGACTATTCAAATAACAGATGTATGTTAACTATATGTCTTAGAAACTCTTATTCATTTTAATATCAAGTGCTTGGATTGAAATTCCTTTAACAAATGAATGATCTTGGTTAAAATATTTTAATATCATCAAACCTCAGTCTCTTTTCATATGCACTAAAAACGATAATGATTCAATGTGTAGGGATTGTTGCAAGAGACAAAGTAACATGTTCAAAATGCTTATCAATATCCGTGTTTCCATCCAATGATTACCATAGCAGTTGTAGCTGAGTAGATTTGGTTTATTACTAATTACAGTGGAATAGACACTCAACATGAGCATTTGTAGACTCCTCAGTAAGAAAGATAAAAGATCTATTACAGAGCCAGATACTGATTTGGTGACTTAAGAGATCCAAACAAGAAATGGTTGCCTTTAGGTGGGGATAACATCAGAGAAGGGGGACATACAGCCCTGTATGGGGAACCCCAGTAGGTCTGAATCTTTTATAAGGTCTATGACATGGACACAATCTTATCTTTGATCATGCTTAGAAAAAGTTATAAAGAAGTCTTAGTCTTGTCTTGCTTCCTGGTCTCAGATGACCTTGTGTAATGATAGGAATGCTATGTATACCCAGCAGCGGGTAAACATGGCCTCCAAGGCTTTGTCAGCTCCTCCTAGACATCAAGATCTGCTTTTCAAACTTTGTATTTTGTTTCTCTCACTGTACCCGATGGATAGCAAGCATGCAGCAAATATACAAAGTCCTTTTTTTCTTCCTATGTACATGTCAAGGGAGAGAAGAGTTTATGACTGTTCTGAGAATGCCCATCATGTAATTGCCAGTTAGAGGATGAAGAGATTGCAATGGAACCTAAAAGAGATCACTAAAGAAGGAGAAAGAAAGTGAGGAATGATGTCTCTAAACAGAAATAAGGAGGAAAGGGATGTAAACAGGTGTCAAATCTGACTACTATGTAGGGAAGATGGATCCTAAACCCAGGAAGTCAGAAGAAGAAGAAAGCAATGAAAGACAGACCAGTGGAACAGAAGAAGCCTAAAAGGTGAGAAGGTCTCTGGGAGTGGGGGAGTGAAAGGGTGGAGGGCTGAAGGGGTAGAGGTGAGGCTCAGCAGGGAATGGTGCCTGAACTGTCTCGGAACCTGTATTCAATCTATGGGATCAACACAGTAGAAGGACAGAACTGTCATTTGTAAGTTGACCTCTGATGTTCACATGTGCGCATGCATGCACATGCTCCCCCCCCCCGCATGTGTGTCCATGCAGACAAAGTCAATGTACATGATAAGATTTTTAGGGTGGCAATTACTGAAAAAAGAAGTGAAGTTATTTGCCTGGTGGGATGAGAAGTATCTAAACCATTTTTAGCACCTGAATTGTTTAATGTTTGTGTATTCACAATTCTAGTCAAATAAAAGAAGTTACATATGTAGCAAAGAAGAGCTGGTAATGAAAGGTTCTGGAAAATGCTAGAAGCGTGGAATGGAAACTAAATGTTTATAACCAGGGCCTTCATTGTGGAGTATTTTGCTGTTGTTTGACCCATTCAAGATATTAGTCATAATTATTTACGTTAGAGAAAAATTACTGGATGATTTTAAATTCATAAATAATAAGCTTAGAATTTATTTCAAAACAAAACACTATAATGTAGAAGATGGAGTGGGAAGATTTCAAAACCAGAACGACAAGCATTATAAGAATTTAACTCAAAAAGCATGGATTTGAACTGCAGCAGTGATCAACAGAAAGAGAGCTGTGAGCGCCCTCTGAGAGGGAAGTGACACTGCATCTGAGCCATTGCCAGATGCATTTGGGCACCAGAAAGGTAAGTGACATGACAGAGGACATCTGAGATTTACAAGTGATTTTACAGAAGAATAATGAGACCAGAAAAATAACAGAGTGTTCACTTTCTAAGCCACACAGAGCAAAGCAGGCTGGGACCACAGCACTTCAGGGGATGGAGAATATGGGTATTTACCAGTTCAATCATTCAACAAATTTCCTTATTTATTTGCTTATTTTTTAAAACTTTATTTATTTATGTATAACAATGCAGTTTACATGTTAAACAACCCTTTAATAGAATTATTTAATGCAGTTCTAAACAGAAGAACAAACAACTGAATTTCAGATTACATTAACCCTACCTCCAAAACAAGGAAAAAATTTAAAACCCCCTTTTTTGTAGATGGGTCAATGTGACAAAAGGACCGAGTACTATACGTGACTTATTCCTTTGAGGTCATGGTCAGAAGAAGTGGAAAGCAAATCCAAGATTCACTATCACAGTCTCGAAGGAATAACATGCACTCAATTCTTCTGAAATACAAAGATGGTTGTTGCTACTTCAACACACAGAAAGTTGAATTCAACAGATTTCTTTGAAACCTATGTCACGTCAGGAATCATACTTTGCCCTGGAGAACCTTCTAGACTTATGAAAACAAACTCATGCTCATCCTTGCCAACATGAGGGAAGTCACATCTTGTTCATGACGCTGTGACAAATAAGAGAGGTGGCTGCCATGAACACTGACACATCTTTTCATCATGCTAGAGAACCAGCTGAGAGTCATCACAAAGAGTCACAGTGACATAAAATTAGTTCCTATTTTTCCTTATACTATGTTCCAATAGTATGGCATGTATATATTGTATTGCCAAATCACATAAAGACATTACTAAGAAAGAGAATTACAGACCAATCTCACTTGTGAACATTGGTGTAAAAATACTCAATAAAATACTGGCAAACAGAATCCAAGAACACATCAGAACCATCATCCACCATGATCAAGTCAGCTTCATCCCAAAGATGCAGAGATGGTTCAACATACAAAAATCTGTCAATGTAATCCACTATATAAACAAACTGAAAAATAAGAACCACGTGATCATCTCATTAGATGCCAAAAAAGCTTTTGACAAAAATACAACACCCCTTCATGATAAAAGTCTTGGAGAGAGCAGGGATACAAGGAACATACCTAAACATAATAAAAGCAATATACAGCAAGCCAACAGACAACATCAAACTAAATGGAGAGAAACTCACAGCGATCCCACTGAAATCAGGAACAAGACAAGGTTGTCCATTCTCTCCATATCTAATCAACATAGTTCTTGAGGTCCTAGCTAGAGCAATAAGACAACAAAAGGAGATCAAGGGGATATAAATCAGAAAAGAAGTCAAACTCTCACTATTTGCTGATGATATGATAGTTTACATAAGTGACCCCCCAAATTATGCCAAGGTACTTCTACAACTCATAAACACTTTCAGCAATGTAGCAGGATACAAGATTAACTTTAAAAAAAATCAGTAGCCCTCCTGTACACAGATGATAAAATGGCTGGGGAAGAAATCAAAGAATCATCACTGTTGATAGGCGCAGCGGACTGTGTTCCTGGCACCCGGCTGCCTGCACAGCTAGATTTATAGCCGAAATAACAACACACAAATTGTATTCTTTTAAACACTACTTGGCCCATTAGTTCTAGCCTCTTATTGGCTAATTCTTACATATTGATCTAACCCATTTCTAATAATCTGTGTAATACCACAAGGTGGCTTACCAGGAAAGATCTTAACCTGCATCTGTCTGGAGTGGGAGAATCATGGCGACTGCCTAACTCGACTTCTTTCTCCCAGCATTCTATTCTGTTTACTCTGCCTATCTAAGCTACTGTCCTATCAAAAGGGCCAAGGCAGTTTCTTTATTTAACCAATGAAATTAACATGAAACAGAAGACTCTCCCCCATCACATCACCCTTCACAATAGCCACAAATAGCATTAAATATCTCAGAGTAACTCTAAAGAAACAAGTGAAAGACTTGTATGACAAGAACTTTAAGTCTTTGAAGAAAGAAAGTGAAGAAGACACCAGAAAGTAGAAAGATCTTATGGTTAGGTAGAATTAACATAGTAAAATTGGCAATCTTACCAATAATGGCAATCTTACCAAAAGCCCTTAAGAAATCTTAAGCACGAGGTGCTGAGGAATCCCATCTGGACGGGTGAGTGTGTGCTATCCAGGGGCAGATTGTCCCGGAAGAGAGCACAAAACCCCCTACCCCAGCTCCTTCTGCAGGGCTGTCTTTATTTGGCACAACCCAGCCCCCCAGCACCCCTCCCCAACCCTGCCCTGCTGTATGCTAGGACCAGTGCTCAAGAACAGTTTTAACCTCCTACACTAAGGCCACCCACCCAGAGCGGTGAGTGCCTGCCTACCAGCCTGCCGGACAGGCCTCAGGGACCCCTGTAAGGGAGCCCGGGCAGTTTCAGCTCCGTGTGCCAGGCTTCCTGTGCTCTTCTGGATACTGCCCCCCGTTCCTCCATTCATCCTTTTGTCCCCGGATCATTGGGCTACCGCGCAGCCCTGTTTAG
>NW_004949096.1:21668448-21686872 GCF_000317375.1 Microtus ochrogaster | reverse complement strand
GACTTTCCACAGGGCAGGGAACCCTGACTGCTCTTTGGCCTGGAGAGGGAGAGGGAGAGGAGTGGGAAGATGGGGAGAAGGATGGTAAGAGGAGGGCAAGATGGGAGATTGGGAGGAGGGGGGAACATATTTTCCTTATCTCAAGAAAAAAAAAGAAAAAAAAAAAAAAAAGAAATCTTAAGCACGAGTAAACTTTCATGGTCTGACTCTACAATCCAGGGCAACATTTTATCTCTAGGCTGTAATTATGTTGCAGAACCTATGAAGCCTAAACAAGAGGCCTTTTTTGAAGGATCATAATGCCCTGAGTATTGATAAATTGGTGTTTTAGCAAATTGTTAATCTGGCTTATTCATGACTGGCTCTAAAAAGCTTAACTTTTGTTAACAACCATTTTACTAGAAAAAGTTGACCAGAAATAGATATTTAAGGAAAAATCCAAAAGGAAGAGATTCATAGAAAGATGGTACCTGCCATGTATTTTCAACAGTGCTTGGTAACAATCCCAAAAGTCATTGTATATAAACATGCTATCAGTAAACCTTAAAATCCTACCCCTTTAAAATGTTATCTTTCTAAAATTCCACCCCTTTCAGCTCCAAGACTGTGAGGCAGGTAAACTTCAAATAGTTACAGCCCCTCAGGATTGTTGGCCAAAGCCTGCGATCTACTGAGTGGATTGTTGCAAAAGGCTCGGGAAGTTTCTGTCATGACTCTACACTACTCATGAATCCTCCATGCCACTATGTGCCATAAACATCCAATAATTCTTAGTCAAAAGTACTGTAAAATCATTGGAAGTATGATCAGTACACAGCGGGATGATTATAAGACAGCTTTTCCCTCTCATGAGCAATGCCGAAGGAAACAAAATACAGTTCTTAAAGATTGATATGGAAAAGGGAGAAAAGAATAGTTGCGAGGCTGTACCACTCATGTCCCAGTAAATTTGACTTTCTTTACAAAGATTACATTCTTCAGCTTCACTGTTCACTAACAAAGTGGTGGATTCTAGCGAATGTTCAGTATTTAAAGCTTATTTGGTTCTCATGAAGCAATGAAGAAAATCACACTAAGCTGTAATAAAGCAAGCAGGTGTGTGAACTCTTTTTCTATCTGTCTTCCAGCGCATCTTGGGGAGTAGAGAAATCTGTTTCCATTTTAACAAACACACTGTCACTGACCAGTGAGATACATTTGCTCAATGGCAGGCTTTTTTCTGGTTGTAGATTTAAATCCTTTTACCATCTATTCCCACATTTGTGGAAGTTGTGGAGAGTGAAGGTTGAGTATAGACTGATCATCTGGGGCTCTAGGAGCTTGCCTGATGGTCCATGCCAACCTGGTCTGATCCATGTAATTTTTCTGTGTGAATGAATAAGCCGGTGAAGGTCATGAGCTCTAGAATTAGAAAGACTCAATGCACACTTATTCCTCTATCCCAACAATAACTGTGACACCCAGAACATGGGCACTTTTTGATCTCTGGTTTGTTTACTTGGAAAACAGTAATGACAATACTGTGTACAACCTTTTGTTTGTGTTGTCTTTTGAGACACGGTCTTACATGGAGTCCAGGTAGTCGCCCAACTCACAGCACTCATTCTAGCTCGGGCTCCCTTGTGTTGAGATGGCAGCCATAAGCCACCAGGCCTAGCTAACTTCTAAGAATTGAAAAAGTGTTCATGTGCTAGCATAGTAAATATTCAGTATATTTTAGTCATTTATTCATATGCTTGACATTTTCCAGATCGTTCTATGTAGCACAGGCTGGCCCCAAACTTGCAAGCCTCCACATCCCAAAAGTTTGCGTTCCAGGCTTGTGCCACCACACCTGGCTCCATGACTTTTACTTATAAGCAATAGCTTCATAACAATGGAGACTCAAATGCCACAGTCATTAGGAACAGGAGCCCTCTATGAGCATTTCACAGTAAAAAAAAAAAAAAAATCCCTGAAATTACTCTGCCCTGTGTCATAAAAAGCAAAATAAAAGCATCTCAGACCAGAGAATGTAATTTCTGTATGATGAAAAAGCAAACATCTGACAGTTTCGACTGGTTTTAAACTTCTCTGAATTTTCAGTTCTCCAAATACGTGAAGTACAAATTTGTCATAGGCAGAATTTTTGCAATACCCTGAGGCCTCCATCCACTGTGTTGGCCCAGTGTTCAAGTCCTTCCTTTGACAACAATGAGGAGTTTCTGTGGATACGGTGAAAGGTTCAGATCAAATGATCAGAAGGGAGGTCAACCTGGTCTCATGTCATTGGGCTCAAGCCTTTAAATAAAGGCTTAGGTTTCTGAGGTCAGAAGGATGCTCTTGCTGGGAAAAGCAGCTTCGGCTCTATGAGGTACGGGAGGGGCACCTGGGAGGGACTAAGGTGACCTTCAGGACCTGCAGCTAGCAAGAGAAAAAAGGCGCTCGGTCCCACATCTACAAAAGCCAGAGTTCTACTAAAATCAGGCAAGTTTGAAAGGTGAACTGCGCTCTAATATCCGCCTACTGGTCATCACAGCCTGCAAGACACCTGGCAGAGAAATGAGGTCAGAAGAATGTGGATGAAGTTGTGAACATTGTGGTAACTTGCTAGACTGTAACAAAAAACAGACACACTCTTTCATTTCTTCCTATTGTGCCAGGACAGCTACATAGTAGTACAGCAGGAGTTCTGTCAGCACTTGAAGAAGATGGCTGGAATAAATGGCTTCCGGAGGAAAGTCATTGAACATACTCAAAGTTGTTAAGCATTAGTCATTAGAATGATGTTTAGAGACAGGAAATTTATTTTGCTGACGGAGAAAAAAAATGTTACTTTCCTATCACTTTGGAGAGTATTTTGCCTTTTCCAATAAGGAAGCTGGCTCAAATTAGAATGAAGATGAAAAAGTAGAATTTATGCCCTGGCAATGAGGAAGCATGCATGGGCAGCCAGTATGTGGTGCTTCTGTTGAACCTGTCCAACAAATTAGAGTGATTCTTAATTGAAGAAACAACAACTTAACCATTATCCTAAGAACATAGTGCAGGCATCAGGAGACAGCCAGTTTAATTGGAAGAAATGACTGTTTACCAGCATAAATACTGTAAATGATCTTAGAGAAGTAATTATAAATGATAAGGAACCCTGGGAGGGTTAATAATGGGTTTCAGTATAAATCTTTACATTTGATTAACAGTTTTGCATTCTATGACTTATTCGAGAAAAAGTCCCCAGACATTTATGTATTCCAAACATGACCTAAAAACTAAAAATCTCCATGTTAAGAGTTACAACTTTGAGAAAACAGAAAATGAGCTAGAGAATTACCATAATAAGCTTATTTGGAGATTGTACATGAAGTAGACATATAGGAATATACCTTTTTAGATATAAGACTATTGTAAAGTTTAGGGTATTAGTGACCTTGTATCTTAAATTCACCAGACAGCAAAATATGTGATAGTAGATGGGGATTTCTTAAGGAAATACACTAGGCCTGTAGATCATATATATATAGCTGTTGAGCTGTTGAGGACTCACAAGCTTACATCATAATAAGTGTGTGTGTGTGTGTGTGTGTGTGTGTGTGTGTGTGTGTGTGTGTGTAAATGTGAGCATGTCTGGGTGTGCATATTCATATGAATGGAAAGTTGGAAACAAGGTATTTGGAAATTCATCCAAGGCTCTCTGTCCCTTACCTATATAAATTTAGAAGCTACATTAAATATATTCTTTTTTAATGCAAAGAAAAGTTGGTTTGCAGTGTTCTCTAAATATGTCATTTGATAGAGAGATTATGTTTTGTAGTCTCCCAGCTATAGTATCTTATTCGTTTTTTTTTTAATGTTTTTGTATTTGAAGTTGCATGAGTTTATGTGGACCAAGCATGTGTAGTTGCCTGTGGAGTCTAGAAGAGAACAATGGATCCCCCAGAACTGGAGTTACAAGCAATTGAGAGTTGCCTAATGGGGATGCTGGGGTTAGAACCGTGGTCCTCAGTAAGTGCACAGGTGAGCCATCTCACTCACTCCTACTTATTTTTAATTAAAAGTCACTTTTCCCAGAACGCTCATCCAACTTTTAGGGAAGTGAGAAGTCAAACAGAGAGCAAATGAACTACATTTTCTGGCTTTCCTCAAAGTTTGGGAGTAGGTACCATTTCTTTGCTGTGTTGGAAGCAGTGGAAATCCCTGGACAGTGACTACTCATGCATCCATCCACACTTGAAGAAACATGAGAAAATACTTTCCATCACTGTTGAGCAGATGGTTTATCCACTGATGGGATGGAGGTAAATGTTGTCTTGAACATGAACAAATCAGAACTGGGCTTAACATTACTATTTTTTTACTAAATAAAAAAACCTAATGTATAATATTTTAGTACATAAGAATCTTTGTCCATTATGTAAAAAATACACAATGCTGGTAAATGAACCCATTTTAGTAGAATATTCTTCATATTTATTCATGTAATACATTTCTATATTTACTTACACACCTTTTACAATAATCTACATAACATAAACACTAAATTTAAACTCCTCTGGGTAGCAGAAACACTGGGTTTTATGGTAATGTAAGTTGTACGGTGGAGCTAAGAGCCCCGCAGGTCCTCTGAATTGCAAGGGTATATCCATGATATGGAGTGGGCTACAGTGACATTTATCAACAACCATGTCTGTGTTTTCACGGGTCCTAGCAATAAACATGATAATTGCCACATAGCTAACAGGTTAAACTTGTATCATAATACCTTGACTGTAAACTTGTACCTAAGACTCGCTTCAGGGTGCAACTCTCCCCAGTATCAAATAGCAGGCTAATAAAAGCAGTTGCAGAAACAGTTTTACGACCCTCCAATGACTTGTGTTTTACATTATTTTATCTCAATGCAGACATCTGAATTAAAGGCTAACAAATAGTATTTAATGGGTTGTCTAGATGAATGTACAGAGCATGAATACACGTGTCTTGCTATTTCTATCAGTTTTAATACTACACATGTTTTATGATTTGGGTTAAGACACGACTGTAAGTGGGTGATGGCTCTTAACTGACTTTTTAAAGTAATATGAAATGGCACATTTTGTTATACTTCCTCCAATTAACTACATATCCACCATTAAAGCAATCTGTCATCATTTTAAGAATGTCATTAACGTCTACAATGTAACTCAGGGGCTTTGTTCTTCCTTCAAAATTAGTAGCACATACATTTTTATAGAAAGCTTGGAATACAAAAACAAATTTAAGAAGCTTTCAACTCTAAGCTATACAAATATTTTAAATGAGTTATACAGAAAGTCTGGCTTTACTAACAATGAAAAGCCCACCCAAATTATATATCCATTAAAGTGGATTGATGGTGTTAAAACACAAATTTCTTTTCTTTCTACCCCAGCCGTTGAAAACAGGATTTACTGTATTGCTAAATGTACTCGATTTAATGAAAATAATTTAAATTTGGGTCTATAGAAAATAGATATCAATGCTTAAGGTATATGCCATAGATAAATGATGACTTTACCTCTTTGGCAACATTGTTAAAAAATTAATTGACAAAAATATTATGTGCCTAATTAAAAAGACCAAATTTTAATATCAAATTTAGATGGCGGTAGCCAACTTTAAGTCATTAGATTATGTGCTATTTACTATTAGTTTCAGTAAATAGATTAAGATTCAGCCAAGGATAAATGCGAAGGGAAGGTTTAAGTTCACAAAAATGAGCAGAGTTTCCACTGAACGGTACCTCTTCCGAGGGACCACACAGGTGCCTCTGCTATCAAGACAAACAGGGCGAAGAAATCCGCACGCTGCCAACCAAAGTTGCCAACACACATAAAAGCCCTCACAGTTTTTATGAAACTTTTTCATTGATAATTAGCTTACACAAAGCATATCAAATGCATTCTCAATTGAAGGCTAGACAGAATAACCATTTTCAAATTTAAAAAAAAAAATCAGTTTCTGTAGATGCTCTGTGTAACTCTCAAAATCTCCCATTTAGTTCCTTAAAGCTGCATCTTTCCTGTCCGTAGAGCAGACATTTGTTTCTGATTGAAATTAAGATTCTAAGCTCATCAAGACTCTAGTGCCCCGTGCATTACCGTGACTGAAGGAATGAGTGCAAGAGTGTGCTTTTATGCCCCAAATGAATGCTCTCTCTCTACCTTAGCCGTTCCTTCTCCTCTTACACTGCTCGTCTCTCCCACGTTTCCAGCCGCCCACTCTCCATACCAAAGTCCCCAGACTGAGCACAACTTATGCCCTATAGCCTTAGATCCAGTACAAATTGTAGAGGGAGGGAAAAGGGGTGGGGAACAGGACAGAAGAGTGTGAAAGTGGTATGATTATATTTTAATTTTTTAAAATTAAAGAAAAATTATAAAGGTACTGTAGTCTGGGTCTGTCTTGCAGCTCTACTGCCTCTACCTACTGCTGATCTCCATCCTTTTGGACCCATTCCAGGAATTGAGTTGCTCAGCCACCAGCTTCAGCAATTAGTTGCATCTGAGCCCTATATCCCAGGTCCGCAGAAGGATCTTTCATGGTTCATAGGGGACTGTCATAGTTCTCAAATCTTCTCCATAACAACCATTCTTCAATTGTTTCTCGTTCTCATTTTTCCTGGATTGTTTTTCTAAATATCATCACTTCAAATTCATTAGTGATAGAATCAAAATTATTAATGCTGATGAAAAGAACACTAAATTATTAAGCACACTAAAACAGATTGTAGTTCTTTTCATTGATTTTTTACTTTTATAACACAGTATCATAGACTGGGAAATTTATAAAGAAAGTTGTTTCTTGTAAGTATGGAGACTTGTAAATCCAAGAAGGTGGTACATCTGGCTAGGGCTGTCATATTACATCACCCCATGGTAGAAAGCAGAAAGGCAAGAGTGAGCAAGAACTCACTTTTATAAAAAACATATACATGCACATGTTCACACACAAACTCAGAAACACACACAAATGCACATACACATGCAACTCAGACACATATACACACACACATATGCACACACAAACTCAGACACACATACACTCACAAACTCACACACACATGCATGCACATACACACACATACACACTAATTGACCTATTTCCACAGGAATAATATAGGTTATTATTAAGTTCTCATGAAAAAAAAGTAAACTTTCATTAGGTGCTTTTCCTAACACTGACACATCAGGAGTTAAATTTCCAAAAGGTAAATTTTGAGGGATGAATTCAAAAGACAAAACAGGAGCCAGAAAGAATTTAAATTTGAGAACACATCAGCAAAGTTAAGACTAATATACTTTTAACATATTCTCAGATTTTTAATCTAATGTTTAATGTTGACATATGAAACAGTAAATTTCACCATGGCAGCTTCTTATATATGCATTATTATTCTTTCTTTTCATCTACTCTTTTCAAGTTTAGATTCAATATAATATCAACTAAGAACAAACTTGTGTTTTCTTTCAATAGATCTTTTAAATATTCATATTATTGTTATTATTATTACTAATTATTAGTGAATGGTGTTTGTGTGCTACTTGCAGCAGGACATGTGTATAGAGGTCAGAAGACGACTTTTGGCCCTAAGTTCTCTCCTACCTTTCCAGGGATTGAGGCTGGTCTCCAGGGTTGGATAGTCATTATTTTGCCCACTGAGCCATCTTACCAGCTTCATCTGTAAATACAACCAGAATAAAATTAACCAACATATGATGTTCAGTGATCATTCTAATATTACGTGGGATTCATCTGGGGACATCTGGATTAGAGGCATCTTTAATGGAAATATCTTATGGCTTAGAATTAGAACATCATTTTCTAAAACTGTGATTTAGATTTTACTTTATCCACCTCAACCTTCTAAAGTCCCTTTAAACTCTCTGGAGTTTTTTAATCAGTTGAACATAGATAATTATGATTATTGCTTGTTAAATGGCTAATGCCTATGGCATGCTGTGCAAAATTGTTGCAGTAACCCTGACTATGGTCCTATGAGGCAGACACTACAATCTTCATTTTATGAATGAGAAATCAGAAACTCCGAGAGAGAAGGGTGCCAAATCTCAATATAATAACGGTATCAGGATGTGAACCAAGGGATTTGACTTGAGACCTAATGCAGTTTGCCGTGTGGTATGATGTTTCCTCTACTGAGTCCCTGAGAGGAGAAAACAAGAGGGAAGATGACTCTTATAAACGCTAAAGTGCCACTGAAAGTGTTAATGTATGATTTTAAATCTATTACTAATCTGTTAAGTAAAAGTTCTTTGATTTTACAGGAATTGCCACCCACTTATATTAGCGGCTTAGAGAAATGGAAAAGTTCTCTCTCCATTCAGTAAAGAAACTAGGAGATGAATAAAAATGCCATTTCTGCTCTCCAGGTCTGTTGACTGAGGTTTTCTGTCCTGCCTGGTTTTTGTCCTCCCACCAGGTCCCACAGCTGTTTAGCCCCAAAGAAATCACACAGAGGTCTACATTAATCATAAACTGATTGGCTCATTATCTTAGGCTTCTTATGAACTCTTATAACTTACATTAGCTCATTATTCTTATCCGTGTTAGCCACATGGCTCAGTACCTTTTTCTGCAGAGCAATCATATCTTCCTTCTTCTATGATTGGGACAGGACTTCTGTCCAGAATTCTCCTGTTCTCATTGACCGCCTCTACTTCCTGTCTGGTTGTCCTGTGTATACTTCCTGCCTGGCTACTGGCCAATCAGCTTTTATTTAAAACATAATTGACAGGATATAGACAATTGTCCCTCACCACTTTGCCTTCTTAAAAACAAACAAACAAACAAACAAACAAGAATATCCATAGTCCATTTTTTGGGAATGTGGGCATAGTTTTCCAGGTTACTTCCTGCTGATTGGGGGTGCTGATAATCTTATGGGGACCTAAAGAAAATTTAGAATTATGATCAAGTCCTGACTGGAGTATCCTGCAAGGCTTGATCATCTCAGGCACTTGCAGCATGTTGAATCTCTTCTGGATGTAGAACTCTGACATCTGGGCCATGTGTTCCTGCCGGAGATTTCTCAGGTGCTCTTCTTTGATCAAATCTGATTTTTCTTAGCTCAGAATGAATCCACAGCCTCCCATTTCCTGTGGAAACAAAAGCAAAACATCTCCAAAGTAACATACCTTTTGACTTCAATTTTGAAGTCAATGCATTTTGAAAATACCTATCTTGGATTAATTCAGCAGCATTTACAATCAAATATCTGTTAACAGTTGTTGCTCCTTCCTAAGCATTTAGACAATTCAAAGACAGCATAATAACATACAGTATCCAGATTCTCTGTGTATTTTCCATCTTTATGTGGCTTTACTTTAACCTCTATTTCTTTTATTTTTACTTTTACTTTTTGAGACAGGTTTTCTGTATATCTTTGGCTGTCCTGGAATTCCCTCTGTAGATCAGGCTGTCTTTGAATTCACAGAGATCCACCTGCCTCTGCCTCCCAAGTGCTGGTATGAAAGGTATATGCCACCACACCCTGACGTCTGCCTCCCAAGTGTTGAGATTAAAGGTGTGTGTTACCACACCTTGAACTCACAGAGATCTTTCTGCTTCTGCCTCTGCCTCCCAGGCATTGGGATTAAAGGCATGAACCACCACCACACAACTATTCTCTCTCTCTTTTTTAAGGACTTTAACCTTTTACTTTTCTCTTCCAAGCCTGCATATATTTTTAACACACTGTAAAACATTTAGAGGTTTTTTTAATATACATTATTTTATTACAATTTTAAAAAAAATAATAAGAGAAAATGCAACATCCTAAAAAACCTGGTAATACAAATTCCTATGTATGCTTGCTGAGCTACCATAAGAAATTAAAGAAACCATTAAAGATTTAGGAATATTCAGCATTAAAAGCTTTAAATCTAACTGTATGTTGTAGCCCCCCAAAAAGCTACAAACTCTTTAAAAAATATTTTCTCTGCAAAGAATCTCATCAGCTATACAGAACTCTGTACAGATTTATACTGAAGCTAATGTTGAGCTGCACTTGAATTTCACATTCTTAGCCTGAGTACATACACTCATTTAGGACATTTAGGACACATTTTAGGACAGCCATTTATTCTTTATCCTCATCTTCTTCCTCATCATCTTTGTCTTCTTCCTCCTCCTCCTCCTCTTCCTCATCTTCTGGTTCATTCTTCTTCTTTGAGCCGGTTGGCCTAAAAGGACCCTTCCTTCCTACTTTGCTTTTGCCCTTGGCATGGTATGCAGCAATATTCTTTTCATATTTCTCCTTTAGTTTAGCTGCTTTCTGCTCATAGGGTTGTTTATCTTTGGCAGACTGTTCAGACCACATCTCACCCATTTTTTTTCAGTATCTCCAATAGACAGGCCTGGGTGTTCACTTTTGATCTTTGGGCGATATTCAGAGCAAAACAGGAAAAAGGCAGACTGTGGTCTCTTTGGAGCATTAGAATCCTTTTACTTTCCTTTCTTATCACCTTTGGGAGGAAAGTAATTCTTCATCTCCCTGTCATAGCGAACTTTGTCACTCTTGGCCAAATCTTAGAACTTCGACTTTTCCCTTGCAGACACGGTCTTCCATCTCTCGGAGCACTTCTTGGAGAACTCAGCAAAGTTGACTGATGAGTCGGGATGCTTCTTCTTGTGCTCCTCGTGGCATGTCTGCATGAAGGAGAAGACATATGAGGACGCTTGTTGGGGTCTCCCTTGCCCATCGCTGACAGTGGCATCTACCTGTTGAGAGCACGTCCCTCTGAGGCTGGCATGGAAATTTTCTTCCCTGAGCTCCCATGTGAGAACCAGCTCCTCACTACTGCAAGCTGCAGCCTCTTGTTTTGCAGAATTCTCGGCCTTAGAGGTTTTTTTTTTAAATCTTTGATTCTCTCTTTATTGTATATCTCTCTTTTTCTGACCACGTGGCTCTTTAATTTGTTAAGCAATATGGAGAGGATTAAAGCTGTAGCTTTGACTGCTGGATCCAGTCCATTCCTTACCTTTTTGAGATTTCGGCCTCATGGCGAAGGTACCTGCTCTAGCCGTGTTTATTGCCACAACTCTGTGGCATTTCAAGGTCCCTGCCACCAACAGAAAGCATGTGGTCAGCTTTTCATCAACACCATTTAAGTGTTTCATGGCAGGACCTCTTTAAATTGCTGCAAGGTTTTGCAGCTAAAGCTGAGTCAGGAAGCCTCTCTTAAATGAGATGCATTTGCCACCAGCAAACAGAGTCCACCTGAGCAAATGCTGCTATCAATAAGCCATGCTTAACTCTATTCTTTTCTGTCTAGAATTACTTCCCAGGCTCTGTTAGGCTTTATGTGGATGCAGTCGTCCACACATTGGGCACCATTTGTTGTTGACTGAGATTTCTATCCTGCCAGGTTCCCGCAATCATTAAGTCCCAAAGAAATCACACAGAGGTGTACTTTAGTTGAAAACTGATTGGCCCATCAGTTCAGGCTTCTTATTAACTCTTATAACTTATATTAGCCCATTATTCTTATCTATGTTAGCCACCTGGCTCGGTACCTTTTTCAGGGAGGAAGTCACATCTTCCTTCTTCAGTGGATGGGACACAACTGCAGAGGGAGTTTCCCTCTTCTCAGAATTCCAACATCCTCATTGATTGACCCTCCTCTACTTCCTGTCTGGTTGTCCTGCCTATACTTCCTGCCTGGCTACTGGCCAATCAGCATTTATTTAAAACATAATTGACAGAATATAGACAATTGTCCCTCACCACAGGTCCATTACGTAATAGCTCAATGAATTCCAAAGTTCCATGACTGGGACGCTGTGGTCCTGTTGTATAAATAAGGAATCTGAGATGCAGATAATTAAGAGCTTCAATAAGCTTTCACTATAAAGTAGGTAGAATTTAAGCACAGAATCTTCTAACTTGAGAGCCGAGTTCTTTCTAGTCTGCATTCTGTCCTCTAGGTAGTGGGGCATGCAGACATAGTGCAATCAAGTTAAAAATCAAGCTTCGTGTCTTTGACATTAATTATAAGAAGGAAGTCAAAGACAGCATACGGTGTACACTTGCTTGATGAGAAAACATCTTTCTTTTGGATTAAATTAACATCTTACCTTCATGTATAAAGTTTTAGAGAACATGGTTTCTTGTGCATCATTATAGTTGTCAAATTAGAAAGTAATTGTCAATGGCTAGCGGAAGTATGCGGGGAACAGAATTCATTTATAAGCCTATCTGAACACAAAGGTGAGACCATACAGTTGCTTGTGATACTTTGTTGACTTAAGTGAAGTGATTATTTTCAACTGAAAATCAACATTTAAATTTAGAAACTAGTTCCACTATTAGTAATACCATTAAATTGAGAAAACTGTAATATTTAAAATACAAGTATTCTTAATTCTTATAAAATCACCCAAATGTATAGCTTTAATTGTTTTAAATAATTTTAAATTTAGTTAATCGCTGACTTTAAACCCAAACCTATATATTTTAAGATAAACTTCTGATTGGGTTTTTCTTTCCATTGAGAGGACCATACCTGAAGTTTGTTATCAAAAATATCCTTTTCAAGACTGAGAATCAAACTAGATGCTCCCACGCAGTGAGTAAGTGCTGTAGCAGTGACCTCTACTCTAGTCTACAATAGTTTTCAACATCTGGTATTATCTGGCTCTCTGATAGAAGCACCTGGGGCATGATTTCACATTCTCTGTCAATTCAGATGCACATTAGCTCTGTTGTGCCTTTAATCCATCCTTTCGCTTATAATCTTCCTTTTCTCTTATACTCTCCTCTTCCCCATAACTCCCTGAGTCTTGAGGGGAGGGATTTGATGAGGGCATCCCATTTACGATTGAGCAGATTCCGAAGTCTCTCATGCTCTGCAGAAGAGAGCAATAAGAATGTTACGGATATATTTCTCACAATCCAAAGGTTGAATTACACTGCTTCATCTTGACGGTTGAGCTGGCAGGAGAGAATTTTTAAGATGACACCAATGTCATATTAACACATGCCTTCATATTTGATGTACATGTTGATGTGTGGACACTTCATAGGAACTGATGGTCCAAACGTTGAGAACTGACTAGAATGAGGCCAGTGGAGTTGAGGACGTCTGGGATTTCAGAAAGAGGAGCTCCATTGTACAGGATTTGGTTTCTCGGCATGACTTTGGTAGATAGCACTCATTTGTCCTTATCATTTGAAGAACAATTGAAGCATCCTGTGCCTTTCAGTAGAATCACCACTATGTACACAGAAACCATGACTGAACAGCATTCTAAGCTCTATTCAAAGCAGCTACATAAATTCTATAATTTATGATCTTCAAACCAGGATTGAGCATAATTATCAATACTAAGTAATTAATGATCATCTTTAGATAATCAGGCATCTTGTTCTATTGATTCACATGCCAACAATTAAATAGTACTGGACATTATAGGTGATGCAAATAATTATTTTTCTTGTGAGTTTAATTAAGAATCTTCATATTGGTATAATTAAAACTTCAGAAACATTTACAACGTTATCACCAAAATTAAGTACATGAAGGCTGACCCAATCAAGATTTGCAAAAGATCAAAGCAATTACAATTTCTATTTTCTTACTCTATTGAAGAAATCAGCCTGTATATATATGTGTGTGTATCTAGCCATACCTATCATTAAGTATTTCATTATTTTCATGTTCACTAACAGCACATCAATATCAGATAAAGAAGCAAAAGCTACAATATTAATTAAATTTAGTGTTTCTCGTTGTCCATTATCTACCTATTAAGAATTACAACTTCCATTTTAACCAAGAATACCATATTAACCACACTCTTTGTAATGAGATTATTTGAAAGAGATTATTTGCTACCCTTGCCTTCCACAGGCTTGCCTTACTCTTCCCAGTCTTTTTACTTTCTCACTATGTTAGTCGATTTTAACCTACTGCCTCCAAACCCAGCACCATGTTATTTTTTAAAGCAGTTGGAGAATAATATTATTGCTCTATAGATGCGCCATTTGATCAAAATTCTCTGACATGCAGAGATATACCACGAAAATACTAGCCAAAAGAAAGAGGCTACTCAGCATCTACTGTCCATGTCAGCTTCAGCCACCATCCTATCCTAAAACAAACAAGGAACGAGTATGTAAGATATTGACTACAGTAATAGATTATTAAGCTTATTCAAAATTAATAACTTCAATGTTTACAAATATACGTACATAATTGTGGGTGAATGTGTACAGTTAATTGTAAGGTCAGTAAAACCGTGGCCTCTTATTTATTTGTTTAAAGAAGTTTAAAATAATCACATCATGGTGCTATAGGAATCAAACCCAAACAAATGAGTTGTATCATGGAATGAAGATCCATACTTACTACCTCCCTGTGCTGCTATGAGTTGTATGGATTCTGAGCTTCTCCCACCTGCCTTTGAAAAGTTCAAAAGTAGAGAGAATGCAAAAGAAAACTCAGCTGTGGATTCTGCCTCTGCTTACTCCAATCTGGCTGTAAAGAAATATTTGCATCATAATATTATGGAAACATAGTAAACTTCATCATACGGTGGTTTTATTGAAAGAGCGGTTTATTTTTAAAGAATGCAGAGATGAAAGAACAGATGTATAATAAAAAGAAATGGCACGCTTTATTTGTTCCCATTCTGATTGCCTGGAGTCTGTTACATGAATCTGTTAAGTTCTGCTTACCTCACAGCACACCGCTAAACACGGTTATTATAGCCAGTGGCTAATTTTAACGTGGGGAATGGGTGCTTCATCCTCAGAAAAAGACTGAATGTTGTCATCAGTCTATCATGGTCTTGCTGCAATACATGTGGTGGCTTTGAAGCTCAATTGTCATTTCTGTTTCATGAAACGATCATGTCAAATCATCAATATCTTTGAACTACATTATTTTCAGTTCCACTTTGCAAAAGGGGAAACAAAGTCATGGGTCAATGACATCTCTTTAGGTTAATAGATTTTATATTAAAGATAGTAGCTTCAGCATGCCTAATGGGTCCTAATCCACATTCCAAAATGTCTTAAAATTACTATCTATGTATCAGGCAAGCTGGAACTGAGCTGGAAGCCTACTTTTCCTAGTCCCAGAAGATTCTGGACAGGATGATAAGGGAGAACGGACATTAATGGTCCTACCCAGTTGTGGACCTTATTAGCTACTAATGACTTTATGAATGCACTCTAGGACAGCTCCAAGGGAGGGAAGTGATGCCTGGTCTAAACCACATCATTTTATTAAATGGACATAGCATCCAACTTTTTTCTAGATATTTATACTTCTATCCATAGACAAATGAGGCTCTCAGCCTTAATCTAACAAGCTTCTCTTTTCATGCATGCATCCACAAGAACTCATATATGCTCCATCATTCCCAACACACACAAGCATAAACACAAAGAAAAACAAGGGCCTTGGTGGAACTTAGGGAAATATCTGGTAATATTTGGTTGGGCAACATTTGAGTTAAAAGTACCAAAATACTATCTAGTACAGGGAGATTATTTCAAATATTTCCTGTCATCTATGAAATCAGTGAGGCACATTTGAATTAAAAGTACCAAAATACTATCTAGTACAGGGAGATTATTTCAAATATTTCCTGTCATCTATGAAATCAGTGAGGCAGATGTATTTCAAATGTGAGGAAGAAATTATTAGCAAAACTATACTTAAGATATAGGTTTCACTATTTTAAAAAATCAATTATTGACAGATATAAAATTTTAATTAGCAATATTCTCCAAGTTCATGTTATCCTTTGAAAAGATATTTAAGCTCCCCCCTGTAAAATTAAAATGAAACAAAGTATCTCAGACCAACACCCAAATCAAATCATGAGAGAAGTTATTGTTTGACCTGAAGGATTTCCTCCTAACAATAAGGTGAACAAAATGGGAAAAGTTTCCCCAGTCAAAAAAGAAAAATATGAAATTTCCTTGCTCACTCCCTCTGACTCTTGTAATCAGCAACAGTGACAATTACTGGTTCTTTGTCTAAATGGATTTGCGTTGTTAATTTAATAGTCCAGGTGCATTTTTATATCCTCAGTCCAAGCCCCAATCCCCAGAGGAAATTTTTAAAAAGCAATAATTGCTGAATAATTGAATGGATGAATCTTTCTATTTTCATTCAAACATAGAAATGCATAGATGTAAAAATACTGGCTTAAGAACAATGTTTTTGTGAAAGCAACCAAAAGTTTAGAGCTGAAGAGATTTCTCAGCAGTTAGGAGGGCATTCTGTTCTTTCAGAGGTCTTGAGTTCAAGTTCCAGTATTCACAGCCGGCAGCTCACTACTCCTTTAACTGAAGTTCCAGAAGATTCAATGGCCTCTTTTAGCCTCTACTGACACCTGAATTAATGTACACAGGGATTCTCTCTCTCTCTTTCTCTCCCTCCCTTCCTCCCTCCCTCCCTTTCTCTCTCAATAAATAAAGAAGTAACATTCTTTAAAAAAAAAAAAGTAGTAGTAGTTTAGAGCCAAATGATAAGAGAGGAAAGGCCAATGACTGAGGACTAAGAGAAATAGACATGGAGCACCAAGTGTGTCTTTCTGTAGCAGTCCAAAGAGATCACACCATGAAACAACGGCAGACATGTTAACTGTGAGCTGTACTCTTGGCTGTCAAATCAGTTTACCTTCCTATTCTACCTCCTAGAAAACTTCTTAAGCTAATGCCCGAATTAAGAGCAAGAAACAGAACAAACTTGAAATATGGCATCTAAGCATCTCTGAGAGCATCCAAGAGTGCATGGCCCTGGCAGAGACTTTGAGGAGGAAATAAGTTGAGATGAAGGGCAAGCAGGTGATGCAGAATAACAAGACAACGCAGAAGTGGATCACTGTTGGAGATGGCGAGTCTTTACAAGGGGCAGCACTCTTTCAAGGGATTGTAAATTCCAGCTTTTTCCCTCCACTGCTTCCAGCCAGGAAGTGATCAGTTCTCCTCTGTCCACTGTCATTCAGCATCCCTAGTAAAGGCAAAAAACAATATGTGCATCTGATCAAAGATTGGAATACATAACACACTAAGACAAAGACATGCTTTTCCTTTATAAGTTAATTATCTATTTGTGATAGTGTTGGAAAGCTGATTAACATACCACGACAGGCACCAAGTATATCATTTTTAACTTTGACATCAATTATGTGAAGCAGATGCCAATGTTACTGTCTGCATCTGAGGAAACAGCATTAGACAAGAAGCTTAGCTTTCTCTAAGTGAGTAATGAAGTCACCACGTGAATTAAAATTTCATCTAATTACAGGTTGTCTTAGTTGGGGTTTCTCTGGCTGTGATAAAACACAATGACCAAAAGTAACTCATGAAGGAAAGGGTTTGCCTCATCTTACAGTTCCACATCACAGTTCCCCACTCAGGAAAGTCAGCATAGGAACTCAAACAAAACAGAAACCCAGAGGTAAGAGCTGATGTAGAGGTCATGAAGGGGTGTTGCCTACTGGCTTGCTCTTCTTAGCTTGCTGAGCCTGATTTCTCAGAGCACTCAGGACCACCAGTCTTGTGATGTCACCATCCACAATGCACTGGGCCCTCCCACACCATTCATCAACAAAATTTATATCATAGTTTCAAAAAACGCAGACTATGTATTCTGCCAAACTTGAAGAAAAAATACAGTGTCTTAGTCACTGTTCTATTTCTATGAAGAAATACCATGACAAAGGTGTTAAGAGAAAAGCATTATAAGAGAAATCATTTAACTGGTGCTTGCTCAACAGTTTTAGAGGCTTAGTCCATTATCAACATCATGGGAAACATAGCAACATGCAGGTAGGTGCTGGAATGGTGTTGAGAGTCGCATCCTGATCTATAGGCAGAGAGCCTCTGGGCTTGGCATGGGCTGTTGAAACCTCAAAGCCCACCCCCCGTGACACACTTCCTCCAATAAACCCACACATCCTAATCCTTTTAATCCTTTTAAATAATGCCACTCCCTGGTGATTGAGCGTTCTAATATATGAACCTGTGACGTGCCATTCTTACTCAAACTGCCATAGAAAGCAAGCAAGCATCACAGGGAAATCCACAGGCCAATCTGATAGAGGCATTGTCTCATGAGGCTCCCTCTTTCTAAATGACTCTCACTTGTGTCAAGTTGATATAAAACTAGCCATTACATAGGATATGAGTATTGAAAACAGGATACAAGATGTGTAAAAATATAAGCTCAGTACTACTACATTTAGTATAAAAATGTATGTATGTAAAATAGTATATTCTCCAAATCATCATTTATATACAAAAGCACAATACTCAAAAGCATTTATGTAATTTAGAGCTACATCATTTATATATAAGAGTTAGTGGTTAGTGGGGACTGGGAATGTGATATGGGCAGTGTTTTTCTGGCTTGTAGAAGTTCAGTCCCCAGAACCACACATAAATACAGAG
>NW_004949096.1:21661369-21668348 GCF_000317375.1 Microtus ochrogaster | reverse complement strand
AGAGAGAGAGAGAGAGAGAGAGAGAGAGAGAGAGAGAGAGAGAGAGAGAATAGTAATTTACATACTAAGAAAGCAAAATAATTGGAACTATATTATCAGTGAAACAATTTTGAAGTGGGAGCTGCAAGTTTTGTTCTTGAAATTTATTATGGTCCCTTAATTTTCTATAAATGAATATCTTTTAGCTGGTTAATATAAATCTAAGTACAACTAATGAAAAACAAACCGAGTAAGAATAATCCCTTTGTCATTAGCATTCAGTCCAATTAAGCTTTCTAAATATAACAGGTCAATGCTGCTAAGCCTTCACTGGCTTTCCCAATACAGGAAAAATGCTAATTAATTTATAGGCAATATTTAAAGTTTATTTTATGTAGTATGTCAGCAGTCACAGTTGAAAGAGAAGAGTGAGTTTTACAGTCCTGAAGGCAATAAATGTCAGACACATGGAGATTCCGTTACAGCGTTATGAACACCCAGGGTAATACGCCCAAGGAAAACCTTACACAAACACCGAATGAAAAGATGTGTTTTCTAAGCACAGTCAGGGGACTGTTTCTAACTCCGTGCGTAATGTAGGTGAGAGAGAGAGGGTTAAAGGCTGCTATGCAGTGGTTCGACAATAACCCCCCAGCAAGTGTGCGTTTTGATGGGGTGTTAATTGAGTAGCAGGTGAACATAAACAGAGAGCACCAAGAGTGTGTAGGGGGGGAGTCTTTTTGTTGATGAGGGAGCATAAGGATGCTGAGCTCTGTAATAAGAAATAAATACAATCTGGAGCCAATTTCACCAGCCTCATTCCAGCCTCCGTCGTGTGGTCCTCTCTAGTTTCAAATGCTTGCCAGGGAATAATGCATGGCTTTTAGAATGTGTGGGCAATAATAGAATAAGGCAGACAGGTTCCTAAAGCTTGTAAAAATGGAGGGATTCGTAGCATGTGTTTTATTTGTGTTTGTTTGTGTGCAAGTGCAATGTTCAGTGCAGTGGCTGCTGCTCGTTGACACGCTTGCCTTAGAGAGCTTCAAGATGCAGGAACAATGACCTGGTGAGTCACCAGTGCTTACAGTAACACGTCTGCAGGGCTTCCCAGGATACAGACACAAGGCAGCATACAGTAGAATGGACAGAAACAAGAATAAGAAGATTCAACTCTTGAAATTTTAGATTTTTTTCTAAGATAATAGGAGCTGTATTTTTCTGCATAGTTCATTGAGAAAGGATGCTGTTAGAAATATAAGAATTTCATTTTTATTAAAGGATTCCTGGATAAAATATATCTAAGTAATAATATGGACTGCATTTTTTTACAATAACACCAAATCGAAGGAGCATCTTCTCAGAGAATTACATTCAGATGCTTGAACAGTACTCTCTAACATAGCGACATTGGTCATTTGAGAAGAACGACTTGATGTCTTTTCTAACAAGGCACTAAATACACCCAAGCTGCGGGAAAGTCATCTTATGTGCTTTATGAAATAGCTAATATTTATGTGGTTTCTGTGCCTAAGGAACTGAGCTAACTACCTTACACACCCCATTTCATTTGGTCTGCACAACAACCTTCTGAGGTAAGATTTCATAATTTACTCTTACAGATGAACGTACCAGTCTGTGGAAAGCCCACACATCTCTCCCACGGTCACCTAATGAACTGGTGGTGAAGCCAGATGTTGGTCTAACTTTACTGGCTTCATGAAGAGCATAAACTCTCATCTGCTTTGCGGTTCTCCTTGAATCAGCTTTTTTTGTTCCCATGGAAAACTGCAAAGAAGCAGATCAAACTTTGCTGTGGTAGAGGCTGTGCTTAGGCTAGAGTCCTACACATTTGGCTTCCTATCTGCAGTTCATATCCTGGGCCCAGGGCTCAAGGAGCATCATGGAAAAAGAGTACAGAAGACAGTAAGAGTCAGAGGAACAGGAAGTTTGTGCTGAAGCTGTGCCCCTAGATCTACCAGGGAACCTATACCCATGAAGTCTCAACCAACGTGGTTGCCTAAACAAGACTACAAGGCCTGAACAAGAGGTCTTTGAGTCTAAATAAAGAACTACAGGTAACTAAAAAATGCTGAGGAGCAAGAGAAATAGTTTCCCCCTTGGTAGAGCCCTAGTTGGTTTACCAAATGGTTAGTCCACACATCATACACTTATAAATAGCATTACATGAACTGAAAAGGTTGTATTTATATATTTAGGAAGGTGTGTGTGTGTGTGTGTGTGTGTGTGTGTGTGTGTGTGTGTGTGTAAACAATTAAAGAAAAAGAAATCATGAATTTGAGAGATCAAATGGCCTATACACACATGGGAGAGGCTGGAAAAAGGAAAAAGAAAGGGGAAATGAAGTAGGTGTGTTTTAATTTAAAATAATAAAAAAATTAAATTTTTAAAATTGAAAATGGGTTCTTCTCTCACACAAGCCATCCCAAGCACAGTTCCCCTTTCTCCACCCCTCCCTTTCACCTCTCCTGCCACCCAACCCCCAGATCCACTACCCTCTTCAGAAAATAGTGGGTTCCAAGAGACGACAGCCAAACCGAACAAAACAGGACCCAAGTTGCCTACAAGCCCTCATATCGAGGCTGAACAAGGAAAACCAGCAGGAGGAAAAGGTTTCAAAAGCAGGTAACAGAGTCAAAGGTACCCCTACTCACTTCTAAGAGTCTCACAGAAACACCAAGCTAACAACTATAGCACATACACAGAAGACACAGAGGACCTGGTGCAGACCCATGCAGGCCCAGTGCTTGCCTTATTAGTCTCTGTGAGTCCATATGAGCCCTGCCTAGTGGATTTAGTGGGCCATGTTCTTCTGGTGGGGTTCCCCAATCTCTGAGGGAAGGGACCCGATGGAGATCTCCAATTTAGATTCTCTCTGTTTCCATTTGCTGCCCGAGGAAGCCTTTCTAATAATGATTATACAAAGCACTGATCTATGTGGATAGTAGAATATCATTAGAAATCATTTCATTTGGAAATGGACAGGATTGACTGGCAGGGTTGGGAACATGGGAGTGGGGAAAGAGGGGAGGATAGGAGGAGAAGAAGAGGGAAAGGGGGGAAGAGGAGAACTTGAGGGAATGGGATGGTCGAGATGGAGGAAGGACAGAGATGGGAGCAAGGAGAGAGAGATCCTGATTGAGGGGGGCATTATAGGGTTAGCAGAAACCTGGCTCTAGAGAAATTCCCAGGAATTCAAAAGGATGATCCCACCTAGGACCCTGGGCAATAGAGGAGAGGGAGCCCGATCTTGACTTGCCCTGTAGTCAGACCGATGATTATCTTAAATATCACTATAGAGCCTTCATCCAGCAACTGATGGAGGCAGAGGCAGACCCACATCAGAGCACTGGACTGAGCTCCCAAAGTTCAGTTGAAGAGTGGAAGGAATGAGAATATGAGCAAGGAGGTCAAGACCATGATGGATTCACCCACTGACACAGTTTGCCTGAGCTAATGGGAGCTCACCAACTCCAGTACTGGGAAGGCAAAAGCATAGGACCAAACTAATTCCTCTGAATGTGGCTGACAGTTGCATGGATGGGTCAGACTGAAGAACCACTGGCAGTGGCAACAGGATTTATCCCTACTGCATGTACTGGCTTTTTGGGATCCTAGTCTCTTTGGATGTATACATTGCTCAGCCTAGATATAGTAGGGAGGGCCTTGGCCCTTCCACAAGGCAAAGTGCCTTATCCTCTCTAAAAATTAGATGGGGGTGGGGTTGGAGAGTGTGTTGAGGGAATAGGAGGAAGGGAGAAAGTGGCACTTAGATTGGTATTTTTTTAAATATAGTAAATAAATAAAAAAGAAATAATTTCATTGATTTTTTAATTTAATGAAATAAAATTTGATTCTCTACATGGGTTGGTAGAGTGATTTCAAAGCTTCACTGTTCCGATGATTCATATCAGAGTCTTTTATGAAATGCAAATATTGAGTCAGGTGCCCTAAGTAGGGCCAAAGAGTTTGCATTTGTACCAAGTTCTCAAGCAAGGGCGTGTGGCTGCCGTTGACCACAATTTCTGTGCCACTTGTCTGTGGAATTTTACCTAAGATAGACAGGAATAAGAGTATAGTTCATGTTCATGCACTTCTTTCCACACCTAAACTTGCATGAGGTCATAATTCAGCTCAGTATACCTATCGCAACCTTCGGAATCCTTCTGCTTTTGTCTTATCTTTCTGTAGTGTCAAAGAAGAAACCTGGAAGGTTAACATTTCTTTGTTGTTGTTGTTGTTGCTATTTTTATGTTGTATTTTTTTAAACATTTTTTTTTATTTTACACACCAATCCCAGTTGCCTCTCCCTCCCCTCTTCCCACTTCCTCAACTTCCCTCCCCCTCCACTCCCCATCTATTCCTCCGAGAGGGTGCGGCCTCCCATGGGGAGTCACACTTGTATATCTATATAACATAATCCATTCATAATCAGAGACTGGCATTGAGATAGCCAATGTGCATAAATGAAAAATAACATCGTGCCATTACATTTTATGGGCAATCTTGATAAAGGTCTTAAAGTATAGGAACAAGTCCTCTGTATGACTAACTGCATGTGGCATTGTCAGGGAAACACTCAGCAGTGCCTCTCAGAGAAGTAGCACAGCAATCAAACAAGAAGAACTAAAAAGAGTAAAGCTGCTGATACTGCAGCAGCACAGATGTTATCGAAGGACCTAATATCCATGCCACACTTCCCGGCTCATCCGAAGGCATCTCTTCACACTCAGCTCTCTCCAAGACAGCAGCATCACTGTTCCATTGGCCACTGCCTTCCTTTAACCGCTCGCTACTTTCATTTCAACCTAGTTGCCTAACAGGGGTAAGTGGAGGGGTCTTGTCTATCACCCAGACAACTTCAAGATGGTTCTCAACACCTGCGGACAGAGAAGGTCTCCCTGAGTCATCCATCGACTGTCACTTCCTCACTTTACATCCTTGTAGCTCCCTATAACTTAATGTCCAGACCTGCCGGGTTAGCACACATGACTCATTGTGATCGAGCCCATCTGTTTCCGACATTCATTCCTTCCATTACCTCACACTCACCTCTCACTAGAGCGCGCTGAGCAGAACACAGCCCTACTATTGTGTCAAGGTGTTTCACACTTCCATACCTTCCCTTGCGCTTGTTTTAATTGGAAGCCCTCCCCTTTCTCATCTACCCCCTCCTCCCAAGATTTCTTTCCAGTGCACCTCATCAGTTTGCCAACCAACAGTTCCAGCAGTATTCTAGAAGACCCAGCAGGTCCATGAAGCCTTCCCTTTGGATAGTCAAGGGAACTACAGGAGGAAAAAGAAAGCCGTGAAGACCAACGCTAGAGAAACATAAGTTCTGACCACACCCACTGTAATGACTAATCTTAATTGTCCACTTGGTAGGATCTGGAATCATCTACACTACAAACTCAGGGCATATTTATGACAAGGTTTCCAGAGAGTTCTGACGAAGGAAGATCTTCCTTGATGTTGGTGACACCCATTCCTCAAATGGCATGGCAAAATAAAATCTTCGTTCTTTAAGTGACTTTTACCAGATATTGTATGACAGCAACAAGAAAAGAAGCTAGTGTATTCACAGACTTCAAAACATAAGAAGGTAGTTTAAATCATCAAAGATAACAAAACCCGCCTAGTCTAAGAACTGTATGGGAGACCACTGAGGGAAGACACTGAAACTAATGTTATCTGCTAACTAAAAACTCTGACTTTATTTTCTGGAGTCCTTGGAAGGGAGATGTGGGGGAAAGAGGGTTTAGAAACTTCCTACTTGAGGATCATTGCAAGAAATGAAAGTATGACCCATTTTTTTTCTAGAGAACTTGAGGATCTAGGACCTATAAAGAGGATTCTCACATAACAAAGATTAGAACTAGGTAGGAGATAGTGGGCTAAAGACCGGGAGCACAGAGGATAGGGTGGCACAGAAGATAAGATCAAGATAAAATTGAGACGACTAAACCGGTTGGTGATGCTGTACACCTTTAATCCCAGCACTCAGAAGGTAGGGTAGGTAGATCTCTGGGTTTAAGGCCAGCCTGGTCTACAGAGCAAGTCCCAGGACAGCCAAGGCTACCCTGAGCAACCTTTTCTCTAAAACACAAAAACCAAGCAAACACACACAAAATTGAGAAGACTAGCAAAGGAGGGGAGTTGAGAAGAGTCGAAGACCAGGCATCTTCATTGTGATGAAAGGGCCTCTTACACTGTTCCACATTCCATTCTGAAAGTGCCGGGAAAACAGTTTTCTTCCTAATGAGCAACAGTAAAGGATCCATAGGGAATCACAAATAAACTGATGCTAAAACCACACAAAATAATGAACTGAATCCCATATGTAGTGGAGCCACAACAGGAAGGTTTGCCCACAAGACTGAAGAACAAACATCTCCAAATTACCTTAAAAAAATTAATGAAACTATAGAACTCATAATACAACCTGTTAGAATATCAAAACTTGGGTGCTAATTAGAGAAAATGACTATTTGAAAATAAAGATTAAAAAATTCAAAAATGGATTTAAAACAAAAAGGGAAATCTATTTCTTGAATGTTAAGAAGAATGTAAAATCAAATAAGCAAAAGAATAAATCTTCAATAGCAAAAATAATAAAGATGGATTAAAATATATTCAAGATTGGGTCATGGATATAGATGACACATAAAGATCTGGCATAAATACAATAGCAGCCTCTGAAGAAGAAAACAAAAGCAACAGACAGAATAGATACAAGATAATTCAAAGACATTTCTCTATAGTAGAACTTGAAACTAAATATTGAGAGAGAAAACCACAAAACTGTGAGGTAAATATACCATGACCAATGTTAAAAGACATCAAACATATTTGAAAAGGATAAATGATTAATTCTTAATAGGAGATAGATAGATAGATAGATAGATAGATAGATAGATAGATAGATAGATAGATAGATGATAGAGATATATTGATAATTAGATGCATAGATAGGTAGATAGAT
>NW_004949096.1:21647225-21661194 GCF_000317375.1 Microtus ochrogaster | reverse complement strand
CCAAATGGGTAGAAAAATTGATTGTGATCAGGCACTTTAGCAATAAATATAATGACTATAACAGTTTTACACTTTTTTACTTTATATAAATAAATTTATTTATATATTTTACATTTGTACTATCTAATAAAGGAAAACATGAACAGATAACTTTTTAAAAAAATACAAGCAAAGCTAAATGCTTCTACAAATATACAAGTATTTAGTGAATCCAATTCCTGAAGACTTTTTCTAAAGAATCTATCAAGGGTCATTTTCATGTAACAAAACTGAGTGGCACCCTTTAAAATATGGACTAATGAAAGAATTCGGTATTTTCCTGTAGAAACAAGGCTGATGGGATAAGAATAAAATAGCTGTGTACTATAAAGATGTAGACACTTTACAAGTATCAAAAGCAGAATCAATTAAACAGGGACTCATTGAATCTTTGAGGATGTAACAAAAATATGCTGAATGAGAGAAAGCAAGAAGGAAAATGAAGGCACATTGTGTTGTGTTAGTGCTCTTATAAGTATACAACAGCCAAAAAGGAGAAGAGGGAGGAATTCATACAGAAGTGTCCGTGCAGATGTCATCATTAAACTAAATTTGCAACCTTAATGCCATTAATATGTTGAAATGCTTGATTTGCTTAGGGGTAAAAGAACTCTTAGAGATGAGTAAGACAATAGATATTCTTTGATTACATACTACTTTGAAAATTTCATTTTCAACCAGGCAGGTTCCTATAATTCTTGCACTCAAGGAGGCTGAATTAGCCAGCCTAGGATACATAGAGGGACCCTGTCAAAAATATCGATATAAAGATTTTGCATAATTACAACCAGGCGTAAATCATTCATGTTTATATGGGGGCAGTGTGCATGCATAATATATGCAAGTGAGTGCGCAGTGCACATGCGGCAGCCAGAGCAGGGTGTAATATGTCTTCCTTTCCAGTGTCTGCATTATTGCTTTGAGGCAGGGCCTCACATTCACCTGGAAGTTCACCATCATGACACGGCTGTCTGATCAGGAAGCTCTGAGTCCACCTGTCTCCTCTTACAAGAGCTGGGATCACAACTACATATAGCCATACCAAGCTTTCTACTTGGGTGGTAAAGATTCAAATTTGGGTCCTCATGGTGACAGAGTGAGCACCCACTGGCTTATCTATCACTCTAGCTCCAACAAGCTTAACCTATCAAACACAGTCTCTAAAAAGTGCAAACTAGTCTTGTAAAACTGACCAATATACACCCCAGTTCAAGTGACTTTTAAAATGCAGCAATTTGATTACAAATCTCCAGGATGATAAGAGTAAGATAAAAATAAAACTCAAGTTACACCGGAGTGGGAAATTACCATTACTGAGTGTGCTAGCGTTGCTATTCTGGCACTGTTGAACCACCAGTAGGAGACAAGCTAGTAAGAATTATGGTGTCGCTAAAATCTGAGTTGTAAAATATGAAGTAAGTAGTTTGGAGCTGTGTCTTTGAATTTGTACTTTGACCATCAGTATGGCCTCACAATTATTTTTCTTGTTGAAAATGTCTTCTAACCTTAGCTTCCAAAGTATCTAGAAACAATGACTGACCAGACATAATGAATGCTTCTGTCCCTAAGAATGTGAACTCTAAATTAGGTATGTCAGCAGAAGAATACAAAAGACACACACACACACACACACACACACACACACACACACAAAAAGAATTCCTAAGTAAATTATGGAGCCCAACAATCCTTGGGGAATTCTCTGAGGTCAAGACTGTGTCTTCGCTGGAAAATGTTGATGTTATCCCTCAGTGAAGTAGTGAGTTCAGCTGAGCAGCTCTCACAGTTGAAGGAGTGGAGTCTGTGCCTCAGAAGCACCCACAGCAAGGGGACCAAATTCTCATTCACATCTCAGACCTACTGATCAGAAACTCTGAGGTCAGTACAGCAATCCCGGGTCTAATAAGTCCTCGATAACGCTGATGAAGACTGAAGTTCAGAAACCACTGGGCAATGATTGTCAATGGCTCTTGACATCAGCAAGCGAGGCTCAGCCAGACTTCAATTCCTTTTGACAGATGTGCATACCAACAACTTCTGAAGTTACCCCGCCCTCTGCCAAAACCAAAAGTGAACTGAGTCGCATTAGACTTTAGTCTTAACTGTCAAGTTACAGAAAATAGAGAAAAACAAAAACTTAATCTAGAAAAACTAAGGTAAAGGAATTTTTTTAGTTCTAAACAACATAGATGTTTCCCCACACACACACAAATAAATTTGAAAAAACAATTACTCACAAGGAAAGAAACTAAAGAGTAGAAGAAATTATCCATATATCAAATATATTGGTCATACTTGATAGAAACTCAAACAAAGAGGCTAGAAATAGAATATTTATTTTACAAATGTATAATTTTGAACATCATATTGAAGATCATTCCTTGCTGCTTGGGAGTGTGTGATGTTCTTAATATTGGTAAAATTATGTCATTTAGACAATTTCTGATCAATCCAAGGGGAGAGGTGTGGAAATGAGTTAAGGAGAATTATTTGGGGGCTGGTAAAATTACAATTGAAACAGAGTGATGCTTATTTATTGTTTTTTATGTTCTTTCTATTTTTCCACTTATGTTTTTTTCAAAAATAAGAAGTTTCACATTAAGCACCATGCCCCCCAAAAACCTTTCCTTGGCTCACTCTCAATTTGAAGTGGATACCCTTTGTTAAAGCTTCTACCTGAATCCGTGTAGAAGACCCCCACTTGGTTCTACCCTTTAAGGGAGGGACTGTGATTTAATCATTTCTTAATCCAAGGCCACCACAGTGCTTGAACAGAACATCATCAAATAAGAAACCAAAATCACACTTACCAGGTAACTAATGAGGGTCCAATAAAGAATGCTTTTCAAGGCTAGCAAGAGGGCTTCAAAAATATAAAAATAAAACAGGGGGTGGAGAAGAGCACGGACTGATAACAAAAGGAAATCATTCCCTACTTCTGACCAATGAGGGCAGGGATAGGAGATCTAGGCCTACTTGAGAACTTCAGCTTTGAGAGGGGGCCATTTTCTGTGCTAGAGGACTTTGTTCAACAGCAGCCCTGGAGACCTGTGAGGGGAGGAAGCTGGGGAATATGTACATTGACTAACTCCGAGAGAAAACAAGAGCGGCTGTAAATAGAGCCAATATAAAAATGATGGGCAGAAAGTGGGACGAAATGTGAGGGAACCACTGCATCAGCAACAAGAATTTTGAGCAAAAGAATGATGCGTAGAAGCAACTAAGATCCAGAGGCAAAAGCAAATGACAGCTTAGAAAAGCATCCAGGAATGATGTTAATAGTTGACACTGTGACATAAAAACAGTAGCTTTCCTACCAGATTTGCAGACTGAAGCATTTCTAACCACCAGGCATAAAATGTTTGGGCTGTCTGCACATGGGTGCACACTCAAGCGATGAGTTTGTGCACATGAGCATGGGGCACTCAGAAAGGTGTGTTCATGTGGTTGTAAGCACATGTATGTGTGCATATAGGTATTAAGTACACACACACGTGTACATGTGTCCATGGATGTTTTGTGCAAATGTAGAGAGGATGTGTGTTCCGTGATATCTTTATCAGATGATTTTTCTGTCAATCCACAGAGAAAAGGTTTTAAAAATCAGTTCTTGGTGTCAAATTATTAAGATGGCCACAAATATTTCTATCAGTCATGGGAAAGAAGCGTCTTCGGTTTTTCGACACTTGTTCATCTTTAATGAAGAAATGTTACTTGTATGCATACTGCATCAGCTCCAGTTGTATTATTAAGCAGCATGCTAATATTAGCATATCAGTGTAAATATACCTGCAATTGTCAGTTAACCTCGTGCTATTATTTTTAGGCTGCCTGCGGCAGTGCATCAGCACTGTCAGAAGGAAAAATAACAGAGCAAAAGGCAGTTTCCTATTCCTTTCCACGAGCCAAGACACAACGGGCTCGTTATCAACATGTGGTTGCCTACAGCTCAATATTTATGCATCTTTACCCCTTCAATAACCCCCGTGCAGCTGAGTAATTCAGCAAAATGTAAACATGTGTTTCCCCCAGGAAGGATATGCGACAACCAAACGAGACTTTGCTTCGCCACCCCTCAGCCTGTCTCTCCACTGCTCTTTTGAAATAACTGAGGAAGGCTGACAGTTTCTGGGTACAACTGTGAGGTAGATGGCCTTTTCCTGGAGATCCCTGTGTTGCTTTGACCACAACAGCTCAAGATGAAGCCTTTGTTATGTTTTGATGTTTGAAATACTCACCTCATGAAGCATTCTCACACAGGTCCTCAGCCTGGCAATACCTAACATCCATAGGAACTAAGGACAATTTTTTTCCTATAGAAAATATAAGTCCCCATGCTTTGAGTAATATTTGTTCTGCAACCACATTGCTCTATTGTTTCATTTTCCTAGTAGGAGTGACTTACATTGCAGATAACAGCCTTATGGTGATGACTCTGCAGATCTAACCTTAAAGCAGTAGTAACCACACCAAGAGGTGACAGTAAAACTGTATTGTCCAGTATACGTACGAACATGGCTTAGCATCATACTGGTTGGGTGGAGAGCACATATTCTTGCTTAGCAGAGGTCATAGCTTTGCATCGGTACATAAGTACCTCACGCTCTTTTAAACAGAGGAGAATTCAGTTATGGTTTTCATTAATTTTTATTTTTTTTTTATTTTGGGGAATTTCATACATGTATGTAATAAAATATGATTGTCTGTGCACATGTGGTTTTCATTCTTAACAGCAGCCAAAAGACATAGGAGCTAAGCCAATGACTTCTGCCATCGTGACCACAAATGTCCAACCAGCTGAACGGCCTAATGAATCTGAGTTCTTGATACAACCGTGAAGCAGGATGGTAGGCTCAGAAGAGAGTACGCTCCTGTGGGAAAGCCAGTAAACATCCATGAGTCTTCCCTTTGGTAAACTAGTTATTTCTTCTCTGAGGACATATGGGGAAGACCAAATGATGCGATTAGGTAAGGAAGTTCCGTACCTCCCATTTAATTGCTTTCTCAGCTATGTCAGAGCAGCTCCAGATTGAACAATACAAGACTCGTGACCTACTTCAGATTCTGTCCCCGTTTTCTCCTTTGCCTTTTCTTTCCAGCGTTTTCCGTTCTTCAACCCTATTTGAGCTACCAATTTTTTAAGACTCCCCAATTTAAAGGTACTCAAAGACAAAAATGTTTCAGGAGAATTCGTCTTAACGTTAAATGTGAATCTGTTTCTAATCATCTTTAGGGTTAAAGGTAGAGAAACCACAAACATGAAGCAAGGCCAAGAATTAACCTCAAGATTGGGGACCTGAAAACACCAATGATGTCAGTGTCAACCGGTGTAGTCCCTGTGCAGAGACCCTATTATGACCAATGGTGGGCAGTCTCTGGACCTTGTATAAGGGGACACATGGAAAACGGCAAAGTCCTGCTTTGCAAAGTCCTCATTTGCAAGCATTTTCTCTTACAATTAATTGGAAATTGGTAAAAAAAAAAAAAAAGTAATTAAAAACAGCCAAATGCTATATCAACAAAAAGCATGCGGAATCAGAAGTCTACTCTGAGTCTCCTTTCTCAATTTGATGTTGTAACTTGCCTTCTTTTGAATTTCTTTACCTTCCCATCTGTAAGCCATGTACTGCTCCCCGGTACTGGTCTCGGCTCGACACCTAACTCAGTCCTCAGATCCATCAGCCACAGACTCAGCACTCACTGACAATGATCCCCTTTGAATTAAGACCTGTTGAGGGTCTGAGCAACAGCCTCATCCAGAGGCTGAAAAAATAGGGAGACTTTCCTGTTGGAAAGCACAGGTCTTGACTCCCTCCAGGTCCTGGTATCTTTCTGAGGCTCCAGTGTCATGGAAAAGCCATCCACTCTGGCCCTTGGCTTCAGACTATCCTATGCCTTGGCCACCTGTCTTTCTAGGCTTCAAGTTTGTTATCCGGGAAGATAACAACATAAACATACACACGAAGGTGTGTGGAAACCCACAGTCTCAGTGAGGTTCAAATTAGAATCATGGAGCTTTTCTCCATCTTCAGGAGAAGTAGCATCGCCTTCCCAGGTCAAGATCATGAAATCTTATCTTGGGCAAAGCAGTCAAAGCGCTGCCCTAGTGCCACAGTGCCGCTACCTGACTGTGTCTGACCTTACTATTACTGAACTCAAGCTTAAAATGCTGATTTCTAGTCCACCATTAGGAAAATTTCCACCCTGCAAATAGCCTTCCTGCTATATGAGTAAGCAAAGAATTCAAAGGGCCAGCAAGGCCCCAGCAAAGCCCTTCTGAGCTGCTATAGTCCATACACAGATGCCAAAGGCTGTTGAAGCTTTGTCTGCAGAACCCGATACATCAGAAGCAGCACAGAGTTCCCACAGCGCAGGTAGAACACAGCCCTGTTGCCCTGAATACCAATGACTTCTCAAGTGGAAGACTACTTGGGGGAGGGGTGGAACAAGGAAAGAAGGAACCTCCCTGCATCACAGCGACAAACTCCTGCCCCTCAGAGGAGAGGCATTTCCAAGCCTGGATGTCAGTCAGTCAAGGTAGTTTAAAATACCTGGTCTCCTAAGGCCAGGGTGTCATTATAGATTTAGCACTACTAGGGGCCTCTCTTTGTCACACAATGAAGCAATATGGCTAATTAACGCTCACTAGGGAGCCTGAGATAATGATGCCTCTCTCTTCCTAGAGCCAATTACCCCAAATATTCAGATTACCTACCTACTATTTCACTGAAAGAAGTGTCTCTGGGATTTTTTTTTTAAACTTGGGCATTATGTATCATGTAACGTCACATTTTGTGATGTTGTGTCACAGGTTGACAGCTTACAATGAGGGACATGCTGAATATATTGGGTAGTTAATACCTGCCTGAAATAACAAGGCAACCAACTTTGCAAAGAAACTCTGAAAACTGTCTGCCATACGTCCTGAGCTATCTGCAGAAAAGACAGTGGCATATTCACCCTACCAACCACTGTGTGTCACTGTTGTTTCTTGGAAAGGTGCATGGAAGGATATTTGTCCACAGAGATGTAAACAGTTCATGGGGCTTGTTGCAAAATCCTTAATGGGCATGCATGCACAGTGTCTATTTCAGTACTGCTATACTGATCTTAGCCATGTAAGGGTTCATCTTCCAGAGTGAGGGTAGTGTAATGGGAAGAAAGGACAGGGGTTTGGTGAAGTCAAGTTCCCTTTTGGTGTGTTCTTCTATAATGTATCCATTCAAGAAACATTCATAAGACCCCAGCTATGACTCTAAGAAATAGAAGAGAGGGTACCCAAACTGACCTTGCCCTGTAGTCAGATTGATGAATGTCTTAAATGTCACCATACAACCTTCATCCAGCAACTGATGGAAACAGAAGCAGAGACCTGCAATGGAGCACTGGGCTGAGCTCCCAAAGTCCAGTTGAAGAGTGGGAGGAGTGAGAATATGAGCAAAGAGGTTAAGACCATGATGGGGACACCCACTGAAACAGTTTACCTGAGCTAATGGGAGCTCACTAACTCCAGCTAGACAGGGAAGGAACCAGCATAGGACCAAACTAGACCCTCTGAATGTGGGTGACAGTTGTATAGCTGGAACAGACTGCAGGACCACTGGCCGTGGCGCCATGATTTATCCCTAGTGCTTGTACTGGCTTTTTGGGAACCCATTCTCTTTGGGTGGATACCTCGCTCAGCTTACATATAGTAAGGAGGGCATTGGACCTTCCCCAAATCAATGTATTTCACCCTTTCTGAGGAGTGGATGGAGGATATGGTGGTGTGAGGTGGGGGTGTGGTGGTGGGAGTTAGGTGAAGGGGATTGGAGGAGTGGAGGGAGTGGGAACTGGAATTGGTATGTAAAATGAAGAAAGACTGTTTTCTTTTTAAAAAAAATAAAAGAAAGAGAAACGTTCACTACAGCTGCATTCTCTAAACATTCGCTAGAGCTGCATTCTCTACACATATTCTGTTACAGGAAGGTGGGATATACAAAAGCTCATCTTCCATACACAGCATGATCCTGCTTTGGGACCTTTGCACTAATAGCACTTGCTTGGATGCTCACCCCTAGAATACCTTCTTGGTGAATTTTCTTATGAGTTATAAAAATTAAATAAAGTAAACCTTGGGCCATCCAAAAGAAAGGGAATAACCCCATCTTTAAAAGTTTTGATTGTATATGTTTTTGTTTATTTGTATGTGTGTCCATGTGTGCATCTGTCTTCCAAGTGGAAGGTAGGGGGCACCTTCCAGAAGTAGCTTTTTTCTTACATCACGCGGGCCCCAGGGATCAAACTCAAAGCTGGCATGCCAGCAGGAATTTTTACCCATGAATGAAGCCTGTCTCTATTTTTAATATACTCCCAAATCTCTCACGTTAATGATACCTACCCTGTTTTATCTAAAATCTGACCCTTTCTTTACTTCCAGCAGTCCTCATTCTATTTTCCCCAAAGGGAAAACAATAAGGCGTGTCTCCCTTTAGTGGAGTTAAAGGACAATGATGTGGTCAGGGTGAGGGTCCTGGAAGCCACTTCCTCAGTGGTCCCCACATGTCATTTACCTGTTCACAGCTTTCGGTGCCATCCTTTTCTCTCCTCGGTAAAAACCAACCCATCAGACCAAAACCAGGAATCTCGTAGTTCTTCCTATGGTCCAGCTTCAGTTTCTGTTCTCAACCCCTTCCACCCCAGTTCCCACAGTTTCACCAATGCACCCCTCAAACCCTGTCATCCAGCCATTCTTACACCCTTCTGAAACCTAAGCACGGATGGCCTCTCTCAATGCTGTTCATTGTCTGTCTAGACTAAGAAGTCCTCTTGAAAAATTCTCCTAACACTGAACCTCTCCCATTTGTCTCTGTTCTTCTTGCACAGAATGAAATGTATTATCCGTAGCACCATCCTAGGAACTACACTCATTCTTTCTAGAGCCTTGCCGTATTTGACTTTCTCTCCCAAGCTCTTGATACAGAGTCTTGATGCTGCAGACCTAGAATGTCCACCTATGAAGGGGCTGAACGAACCCAGCAGGTAGGTGTCTGGTGTCTGACTTGCTCTTAATTGCCATGAGAACTTTCTAAACATGATGTCCTTCCACTGACTACTTTTGTGACTATTCAATTTGAATCCTCAGTTTGCACCAAATTACATCTTATTTTATAAAATAGTTGGGCAATGCACTAAATAAATTTTGGAAATATTATATGCAGAGCACTAATCTCATTATGTGGGTGAAAGGAAGGTCAAGATGAAAACTATAACTTTAATGAGCTTATGATCTACTAAGGAAGACAGAGATATATGAACAAGCAGCCAGCTCTCCTTTAGGAAAATATATCATTATAATACCATTAGAAAACAGCTGACAGCGTTGCAAAGAAGACAATAGAAAAAAGAAAAGAGTGGGACTTTTAGGTGATCTATGGGAGTGAGATTGCACTGGGGTAGGACTGCAGTGTCCCACATAGCTAATGGGTACAGGCTGTGGATGGAACTACAGAACCAAAATGACAGGAAAGGCTTGAGATTGAGGTTGGGAAAGGCACAGGAAGGTCCCAGATCTAAGGCAGTAGGTGAGGTTAGAAGCCCCACTGTAAAAGTTAGGAAGTGTTGGGATGGGGTAGGGTAGTGAAGTGGATTGTACTAGAATGTATGGCTGAGACCCAGCATGAAGAAGGAAGGCATGATGGGAGCAGGGATAAGTCCAGGAATTCAGCCAGGAGTCTTGGAAGAACAGTTTAGGGCAGAAGACATGATTTCTCCATCTTGACATCATTAGCTGAGTTGTGAGGTGCCCAGACATTGACAAAAAGGGCAGATGGTGTCAGCAATTAGTGCTTCTTTAGGTCAGTCTATGATCAGGCTATAATCAGGAAAGAGTATTGAATTGTTGCTAATACAGATAAAATTACAGAAATTTTATAGAAATAATTCCCCCTTTTCTATTTCCTTAGGGCAAATTCTTACAGTGGATCACTATCTTTTATAAAGATTTATCTAATCCTCTATCTTTTCCTTTGGAGTCAGGAAAACATATTCCACATCAACACCCAGAAATCTTGACATTTGTTTTGCTTTTCTCTTTGTTCTAAAAATTCCAATGAAATACTTTCCTATGAGGATCCCCATATATAATATTTGCTTTAATAATTTTGTGGCAAGATCATAGTGTCTCAGCCAATGCTTTGAGAATAGTTTCTAAGACATTGAGATATCATTGCTTCCAAATCTCATTGATGTACGCCAAGTCTGACTCAGGCTAGCAAGAATGAAGTCTACAGAAACAGTTGATTTTTCTACTAAATCCATGTCACTACTATGCTATTAAATATAAAGACATGAATTGCTATGAATCAAGTTAGATGTGGGATTTGCAAGTTTGCATATTTCTGTTGACAGCATAAATATAAGTGAGAAGCCATAAATAGTCTTCCTTGCCTTTGGCAAACCTTGGTGTATTCAACAAGTATATCTGTGTATCTTCCTCTAGTTGCTATAAAGGCAGCCTCTTGTGAGCAAGGGCGATCAGTGAGGATAAAGAGTAATTCCTATTTGCTTTGGCTACAGTGAAATCTGTTGACTGATGAAAATCTCAGTTTTAAACATGGATTCAATAAAGACTCATGCAAATTGTGTTAAGTACTTTACATATGCATGTTGTTGGGTCCATCTGTAGTTTAAAAATATATTCTATATCTTTTCGATATCTTCATTCTTAGTTCATCAAAATAGTGTTTTGCCTATCATTGTTATTGTTTGGAAAAAATGGGCTTTTGTAGAGCTTTCTCATTACCCTCTGTAAAAGCATGAAGAGAAACATTTATGAAAGGCTTTACTCTTATTCAAAATCTCTAAACTAAAGCATTTGCGAGACTTTATAAGCCTTCACAGCATGTCCTATTGGCCTTGAAACAAGATGATTTAAAGTGAAGAAACATCTCATGTACCGCTAGGAATATCTCTGGACCCCAGGAAGGATTATGTTGTTCATGTGCAAGGTGACTAGCCCTTGATATCCTACAAATCTGAGAGTCATTTCAATGTCACTCACTGTATGATGGCCATCATACTAGTGTAGACAATGGAAAACCAAAACACAGGCCCTTTTCTTAGGACAGCACTTTGACCAGATAACTCTCTGCTCTTCTATCTAACCAGCTGGCTCCAATCTTCAGATGAAATAGCACCTCTGTAATGAAGTGAAGTAAAAGGAAGAAGACAGACACTTCCAGAAGCACAATTATCCCTTTAATGAGAACAAATAAAGGAAGCCAGTCTCCCTGTAGGAGTGGAGAATCTGCACACATGGCACAGGTGATTCAGGAGGGTGGAGGGTCTAGAACACTGAAAAGGGGAACTTTGACAATGGATGATTCTATCTGCAGGTCAGGTCCTCTGCAGTCTCAAAGTGGTCGATACCAAGGGAGGTGGGGAAGCTGATTTTCCTAGCAGAGGCTTCCTTTATCTCACAACCACAGGTATTGTCAATAAAGTCAAAGTTCCTGTCCAGAGGTTGTCAGCCCACCCGAGGTTTTTAAGTCATTAACCCTTCACTTACTAGCAATTTAGAAGCCAGACTGTAGAATGGAAGTAAAGGAAAATTTTGATTTCTCACTAGGAATCTACCCTTGGTGTCTACTCCCTAAACAAAGAGAAAAAAAATAAGCTCAGTATGTTTTTCTTTTTGTGTGAACTATTGATATGCCTTTCACAGTGCATTCTTAAATCCATATAAAAACTAGATAATTCTCTCTCTCTCTCTCTCTCTCTCTCTCTCTCTCTCTCTCTCTCTCTCTCTGTGTGTGTGTGTGTACACCTGTGATGTACCCTCATGCATATATGTCTGTATTCATGTATACCCATATTCATGCTTGCAGAGGTCAGAGGGAAATGTCTGATCTCCTGCCCATCACTCTCCACCTTAGTCCTCTGAGACAGGGTGTCTCCCTCAACTTAAAGTTTGCCCTGTAGGCTCACTGGCAGTCAGCAAGCTCAGAAGTCCTTCTGTCTACTCCTCCTACCCCAAAGACTGGGGTTACAGGTGCATGTAGGCTTATTTAACTCTTTTACAAGGCTGCTAAGGAATCACACTCTGACCCTAACACATAAACAGCAAGAAATTTTATTCACCGAGCCTTCTCTCTCGCTGGTGTGTTTCATTTGTACAGGATATAAATGCAATGTATGTGAAAGGAGTTCTCGTTTCATGACATTGTTGGCTCTCCACACTACTCCAGAGCTCCATTGCAGCAAGGTTATGAATGAGGAATTAAGTTTCGTGTCCTCTCAGGAAACTGGAAAGGTCAGCGATTAGACAAAACCATGTGCACTACTTTAATTGTTGCTCCTCAAGAACAGGCTTATGAAATACTAGCTCTGCCCTTGGAAATGGTCTGATGCCTACTATCTCGTGAGTTTTAAGACACAAACGCAGTGCCAACAGCATCTCTATCCCTGGACCACAGTTATGGTCATGGGCTCCTGAACTCAGATTCTCAGGCTTACTTCTTGCTTTTTACATCAATGATTGGTGCAGAGCTAGAGGCCTCCCTGACATGTCATCTCTTTGGTCTCATTCTGGAAGTTGTTACCAGACCCAGCATAGTCTCCCCTTCAGTACTTCCAACAATTCTGGTAACTATATAACCTACAATATGCAATAAACTAAAACAGTTTTCATAACTTTAGTAAATTTAGTAACTAGATCCCAATGTAATTTCCTCTGGCTTACCCATGCTACAGGAGGTTTCAAATGTTGTAGCTGAACCCCAGTGGAATCTGATGTTTGATTAGAAGAGGACACAAAATTATTAGGGGAGTCATCTATTGTAAAAGTTGGGTTGAACCTTACTCTAATACTTTCAGTAATGGAACAGCCATTACTCTAGCCAGCAGTCCCCAACAGCCTGGCGTCACCCTTCTTCGTTCTACATAAATTAATCCATAGATCCTATTGAATCAGCCTTTGGAAATAATCTATCATTACTATTTCTGATCCCAGTCTTCTTTATTTCACAAGTCTCATCATCACCTCCTCACTGGTTACCTTGTCTCCAATATCTCCACATTGATAAGATATAGCTCATGGTAAGTTTGTTAAAACAGAAAATTTAGAATTCATTAAAAATTTTACCTTTCTAAACTTCATGAACATTATAGTAAATGCACCTTTAAGACATAAATACCAATGAATCCCAAGACTGGAGAGATGGCTCAGTGATTATGAACACTTGTTGCTCTTGCCCAGAACCTGGATTCAGTTCCTAATGCCTACATGGCTACTAAACAACCATCTATAATTCCCGTTTCAGATCTGATGCCCTCTCCTGAAAAAACATTCAAACACATAAAATAAAATGAATCTTAAAATAAACATAAATCTCAAGGGAAAAGATACTAGTTTAAGTGGCAAACAATTAAATGTCAAAAACTAGGGGGAAAAGGGAGAAGTGATAAATGGCAGAGAAACGTAACAGCTTATTTCTCTTGCAGAAGTAGGGAAACCTAAAGCCAGTCTATTTCACAATGCAGAACTAAAACATTCTGAATTCCACAGTATCATGTTCCTCTGGAAGAGTGCTAAAGGCAACATCAAGTGTAGCAGGGGAGTGAGTCGCTGTTCTTCCCAGCCACCAATAGCTTACACCTGCAAAGTTCCAGCATGCCCATCTCTGGTGGCAGATCCATGGCATCGCTCCCTTCCTCCTCTTCCCAGCATTCCATTTTGTCTTCCCCACCTAGCTCAGTTCCCCTACAGTTCTGCTATTGTTGTAATATGAGTGGCGGGGCTGCATCCCCAGCACCCCAACCACCTGGCTCGGCTAGCTTATGCCCCGAAATAATTACTCGGACACTGTATTCATTTAATCACTGCTTGGCCAGTTCTATCTAGCCTCTTCTAGGCTAACTCTTGCACCTGGACTAGCCCATCTCTAATAAT
>NW_004949096.1:21642193-21643678 GCF_000317375.1 Microtus ochrogaster | reverse complement strand
TGTTAAGTAATATTTATTCCCTTCTCAGATCTTTGACGGAGTTGAAGATTATATAATTGTAGTTACTCTCTACATTATTTAAACTCCTTGAGATAGAATGTTTAGCAAAACTTTTGTTCTCAATTTTGTTTGTTATATTTATTATTTGTTATTATTGTATATAGTTGTATTTGGTTTAGTTCTGTCTTATTTAGACAAAAAGGGGAGATGTAGGGATAAGTCCCGCCCCTTAGGGGGCGTGTTCGCCTCGGGCTAATGTTTGCATATATATTTGGCGAGCGTGCTCCCAGCTGCTGCTTCTGCTTTCCTGGTCTCCGCAGGAACGGTGGTTCTGTAAGTCTATTAAAGCTATATATATATATATATATTTTTTTTTTACAATCTGTCTGCATTCGTTTACGCCGTTACATGCTATAGGCCCAAAGCAGTTCTTTTATTAACCAATGGAAGCAACACATAGACAGAAGGACCTCCTACACCAATCCAGAGGAAAGATGGGTTTAAAATAAGATTAAGAAAAAAAAAACATATTCCTGTCCTTCACTTTCTGTACAGCTGTAACAATGTGTTTCCTAATGCTGGGAATAGCTGGAATATTTAATTGGAGATAATGATCTGGCTATCATTGACTGGGGATATATGGTATGCCACACTGAAACTGAGCTGATTAAGATGTGGCATATACTGACTTCTGAGTTCACAAATGTATTGGATCTAAGAAGGTAGTCAGGTAGACGTGCAGCATAAGGGTGAGTCAGCTTTCCTGCCTCTGATGGCAAAGCAGACATGGTAGGTCTCAAGGATTAGCCAAGACCTTACAGGAAAACTCAGCAGGCAAGTGCTGCTACAAAAAGTCTGTATTTCTCCATCTTCAATCTATTTCAATTGCTTTGATATTCAGGGAAAGTCTCCACCAGAAAGACAACAGGCCACATGGGACAAAACCTAGAACGGAAAGCAAACCTTCAAATCCGTCATTAAAATAAAATATTTTGAAAATTGAAATGCTCAGGCAAAAGTGGGAGATGAAAGCATGACCTAAAATGAAAGCCAGAGGACTCTGCTAAAGAGCAGAGAGAAAAAAAGAAAGTGTGTAAAATACTTGCAGAAATTAAGAAAATTAGAGAACCATTCCAGAGAACAATAAACTCAAAAAGAAAGAAAATACTAAAATGTCTCCCCCTATATCACTACTCATGTTTCCTGTGGAAGCCAAAGACATTGATGCCCAGGCCATGTTTCCCATCAGGGGTGCCCTTTATCCAGAGCTATGTATGAAAATAGACTGACAAATCTCCTAGCATTCAAAACAGCATGGCTTAGTGAGGGAAAAAAAAAATCTCTTAAATAGCTGCCGTGGAATGAGGTGAGGACCGCCAGTGATGGTCTAAAGAGTCGGAGCTTACCAATGTCAGTGTGACTTAGACGTAAGTCTAAAGAATCGGAGCTTACCAATGTCAGTGTGACCTAGACGTAAGAATCAGA
>NW_004949096.1:21638651-21641927 GCF_000317375.1 Microtus ochrogaster | reverse complement strand
ATGTCAGTGTGACTTACCAATGTCAGTGTGACCTAGACGTAAGCCTAAAGAATCAGAGCTTACCAATGTCAGTGTGACTTAGACGTAAGCCTAAAGAATCAGAGCTTACCAATGTCAGTGTGACTTAGATGTAAGTCTAAAGAGTAAGAGTTTACCAATGTCAGTGTGACTTAGACGTAAGCAGACGAAAGGAGTAACTGAAGTTAGAAGTGTGAACAAGTCTTCCACAAAGTAGCAGCACGTGGGCAGGAGAATCGCTCTTTTCTAAGGCTCAAAAACTATTTGCCACTGTAAACTCTGTCCATATTTAACTTTTATGAAATTAAAAGCTAGTTTGGGCCGGGCGGTGGTGGCGCACGCCTTTAATCCCAGCACTCGGGAGGCAGAGGCAGGTGGATCTCTTTGAGTTCGAGGCCAGCTTGGTCTACAAGAGCTAGTTCCAGGACAGGCACCAAAGCTACAGAAAAAGCTTGTTTCAGAAAAACAAAAACAAAACAAACAAAAAAAAACAGAAAACAAACAACAAAAACAAACAAACAAAAACCTAGTTTGGAAAAGGAAGCTGAAATCTCTCATTCCATACTTGATCTTACAGTGTATTGAGTAAAGTCACTTTTGCCATTTCTCCCTTGTTTTCCAAACACCAGTGACTCCCTGTAGAATTCCTTGTTCTGATAGGAAATGCCATATAAAAACATGTTTCACAGCTCCCTTTCCCTAAGCCAAAGCCTTTGTTCTGTTAGAATGATTTCATTAACCTGAAATAGAAGAAGGCAATCAGCTCTCATTATTCTCACCTTACAATGTGGAGCAACTTCTCTGCTCTTTCTCACTAACCTCCAACAGGTATTATTAGCTCCCTTTGAAATCATCCGAATGCAGCCTCTAAAGTAGCTGATTACTTCACTCTCGGCTCCTCACGTCTGCTGGTTCTATTTATGAATGTCACATGGATGCCTGGCACTTTTCTGTGTCCAAACAGGATTGGAGAGTATGCACACTATAATTTCCAAAGCATTACTCATGAAGCAGGAGTAAATTAATGAACAGATTGTGGCACAACACTACCCTCACAAATAAATGCGAACTTTTCAGTTTTAAAGAAATAATATTACTCTCAAATACACATTTTTTCATTCTTTATTTTATTATTTGAGAACTTCATCTATAAGTACATTTTATCTACATCATTTCTACCTGTCCTTCTCCCTCTCCAGCTCCTTTCATGTCCTCCCCAACCCCACTCCCTCAGAATTTTAGGGCCTGTCTTTCTATAAATACTATATTTCTACATTTATACATTCAATTGACTCCAGTTGGTATTGTCCATTTGTACATGCATTTAGAGCTGACCACTTAAGATTGGGAGAAAACTGGTTCGCTCTCGCTCAGTAGTCACGTCTGGAAGACACTATCTCCCAGCAGTCCTCCTAAGTCTGCATCCTACAATCTTTCTGCCCATCTTCCACAGTTCCCTGGTTTCTAGGCATAGGAATTACTTTCTAGATGCCTCAGCTGGGGCTGGGCACTCTACAATCACTTAAACGTGTATTCTCTGTCTTTTGACTAGTTGAGGATCTTTGCAACAGCCTCTGTTTGCTGCAGAAAGGATCTCCTTTGATGAGGATGGGAGCTGCACTTATCTGTGCATGTAAGGATGTGCATTTAGAAAGACTACTAATCTAGGCAAATGGTAGTAGTAGCCTCTACAGTTCTTGACTTCTAGCCACTGTTTCATGATTTATTTTAAGCAAGCAGAAGTTCCCTTCAGTCCAAATACTCAGTTGTTAGCTACCCCTAAAACATAAGTGCCTCTATTAAATCATCAAGGACATCTTGCAAGGCTGGCCATTGCTGTGGTTCACGGGTTTTATGGCTGGGCTGGACTGCTAATAAAATTGCTAAAGTGGGCAACTTGAATAGCACCTTTCAATATCTTGAGAGCTAGCCTTAGAGAGTCAGGTTTTAGGTCACTAGATCTCCAATCCTCAGAGTCCTATGACCAAAGTATATGATGCCTTTAGCAATAGGACTTTATCTCCAAGTTCCAGGAGACAACCAAGTGGAATGGCCGTAGTCTATATTATTTTGGGATGGTCTCTTGGACTCTACTTACCAACAACTTGAAGGGTGGTATCTCATGTGTGATGATGGGGTTTCCCATTCTCAAGGAATTATAACCCCACTTTAAAGCTTTATTATGTATTTATGCATTCATTGATTTATGATATTAGCATACATGCTTTTGCTGTGGTGCACATTTGGAAGTCAGAAGACAGCTTGCAAGAATCAATTCTCTCCTTCAACCAAACGGGGTCTGGGGATTGAACTCAGATTATCTAACTCGGTAGCAAATGCTTTTACTGGCATCAGGTTTCTCTCGGACCCCCAAACACATACATGTTTGAAATCATCCCCTGATTAAAACTTTTAGAATCACCCACAGTAACAAACTATTAATAACTAGCCCAAACTGATGACCCTTAATAATTGTGTTTTTAGAGGATTTTTGTGGAGCAATATTTAGAGTGAGGAGATATTTTAAAATTCAATTTGCAAGTCTTCTTGTAGCTGAGAAAAAAGTCAAAGTCTCTAATGTCAAACGTCAATGAAATGACTGATATCTAACTGTTGGAGTACTCACAGTAGTGTTCTGGAGGAGTCACTTGCCAGAAAGAGCAGTTTGCTTGGTCTTAGTGACTAGCTAGGATCTTGGCCTCTCTTATTCTCTTCTCTGAAACAAACCTCAAACATTCTGGGTCAATCTCATTTACAATCTGAGCTAATGAACACACTCCTCTCCCTACAACACACACACTAAGTAAAAAATAGATTCCCCCCTGCATTCTGGAATTCTGTAAAGCTCTCATCCATTGTGTTCTCTCACTTAAAATCTGCTTTACTTAAAGCCGTGGGGTGAAAAATTAGGACCATGTATTTTAAGCAAAAATTCATCCAAGTAAACCATATGGAAAAAATTTTAAATATTTTATTATTCAATTACTAATTGATGTTGAGATAAAGTCAATAAATGGGGAGACACTATAATAATTATGGATTGTTGAGAGTAATCTACAGAAAGACTGTAACAATAATACCTGTATGTCATAACTCCAGAAGGCTGTGTCTTCCCTATCTAGCATGGTGTTTCTCCACCCTCTGATCTTCAGGCAAGCTTTATTTGTTAGGGCACAAACAAAATATCACCATGTAAGAGTTGTTGTTCCTTTGAAAAACTACAACTCCCAGACTCCTCTTGGACTATGGTTACCTGTG
>NW_004949096.1:21636662-21637956 GCF_000317375.1 Microtus ochrogaster | reverse complement strand
TCCCTCCTTTCTCCTCTCTCTTTCATGTGCGGGCTCGTCACGGGACGGGCACCTCTTCTCGGCTGAACAGTCAGCCCCAAAAGGGCTTAATCTTCCCCTCCTAGCCAAGATACTCCCGCCGGTAGCTAGGCTTGGGATGGTTGTTTAATCTTCCCCTCCTTGCCGGGAGCTTCTTGTCGGTAGCTAGGCTCGGGTCGATTTTTGCCAATAGCATGGCTTCTCGGGGCTCAGGGACGCCTGGCCTCGAGCGGCCCCTGCTCGTTTTTGCAGGCGGATTTATTGATTAACCATGGGAACTAAAAATTCAAAGCCAATTTCTCCAAACTCCCCCCTCGGTCAACTCCTGGAATCTCTAAAGCCTCATGCTTTGATTCCCTCCATCAAGTTAAAGACGCTGACGCGTCTCTGCTCCAAAACCTGGCCCAAATATAAGCTAGAAGATGGTCTTCGCTGGCCCCCCCTGGGCTCATTTGACCCTGATATCTTATGGGAGCTGGCTAATTTTTGTCACCGGGCTGCTAAATGGAAGGAAATGGCTTACGTAATGGCTTTCTTTTATATGGCCCTAAAAACTGACCCGTCTACAACTTCACAATGCCCTCCTGCTCACATGTTCCTAGCAATGTTTGCCCCACAGGAACCTTCCGCTCCAGCCATGAGGATGGATCCAGCGGACGAGCCTCTGCTCTTCCGGCGTCGGGGGACCACCCCCTTCTGCCCCGTCCGGTCTCGCAACAACTTAACCGCTTCTCTTCCTTCAACAGGTTCCGGACACCAGAAGGGCTCACCTGAATCTTGCCCCCATGATGCCTCTAACCGTTCCACTTTCAGGTCTCTCTCCCGTTCCCTGCCGCATAAACATTCCTCTAGGTCCAGGTCTCTTTCTCCAGAAAGTTCCCATTCTCGCCGGAGTTCGGGGTCCTCATCCAGCCTTTCTGATACACCCCCAAATTCCTCCCGTACCAGGCGGCGCAAACAATTAACAGTCTCTTTCCGTCACAGACACCCGGAAGCGTCCTCGGACTCCCTGTCTTTCCCTCCCCCAACCCCGCCCCCTCGGTCCTCCAGAGAGCCTTTAAGCTCCACCCCCATCCGCCATCTTGCCCCAAAATTCACCCCGCCCCTAACGCGCTCGCGGGCCACAGCGAGCGCATTGCGGGCCACAGCGGAGGCTGCCGCTAGTCAAATTAAGCCAGCCACAGTTCTCCCCTTGCGAGAGGTGGCCGCTACTGAGGGTCTAATGAAGGTCCATGTACCATTTGCTCTATCAGAACTGTCTCAAGTCTCTAAGTTG
>NW_004949096.1:21589732-21628025 GCF_000317375.1 Microtus ochrogaster | reverse complement strand
GTGTCTGTCCTGTGCCCCGTGTTCAAGAAGAACACCCCTGCCTTTATTATTTTTTAAGAAGAACAAGAGTTAAATTCCTTACTAAAAAAAAAAGTTTGATTTCTTAAGAAAATATAAATATTTCACTTTTTGTTAGAAATCACTGCACCATAACTGAGTTTTTCAGACCCAGGGGTATAGCTCACTAAGAGAGACTTAGCCTCCCATGCTTAAGTCCCAGGTTTGATTTCCAGCATTATGAAAACAATGAAAATAAATGGCCTCGATATGCTTACTGTAAATACATAAGGAATGAGGTTCATCATAATGAAGATGCTTCCTATAGGTCATGGAAAACCCCAACTGTCCTGGTACCCTAGCATTCCAGTGGTCTTTCACTCTCAGAAGGCAATGCCTACTATCATCTATCTATCAATCTATCAATCTATCTATCATTCCATCTATTCAATTATCTATCTTTTTTTTTCCTGAACCAATCAGAAAAAGAAACCTAGAGCGCTGTTTTGATGAAGAAGAAGAAAGGTGAAAACATTTGTCGATGGTAACAGCTAAGCTACTCACTGCTTTCAGCCAGTCTTATTCAACAACCAGTCTGAGTAGGAATTATAGAATTAAGCCCTACAACAAAGCACCCCTGGGGTGAAATCATGCAGTCACAGAGCCAAACAGCTCAACTTCCTGTGGGCAAAAGGAAATGCTTGAGTCAGCTCAAAGTGCCAAAGCAGCGTCACATCATAATCTAGAAGCAACCACTGGAACATGCAGCCTTCTGTCTGCGTAAGGTTTTGGACAGCAACTCCCATGTCATGTTAGCCACACAAGGAAAACAGGGCTGGCAGAAGTCAGGTGTTCTGTGAAACATCAGAATTTCAGTACTGGAAAGAGACCCAGCTTTGAAAATCCATTTTTCACTTCATCCTCACCAGAGCTAACTTTTTATGATAAAAGAAGTTTGAAAACATGCAGGATCCATGGGTCAAACTTTCTGGGTACTTCACAGTGAGGAATAATGGCTTCTGGGTTAGAACAAAGATCCTGGTTCTTCAGCAGGAGATGTGACTATTTGCTAAGACAGTACGGGTACAGAAGTAGAGTCATGGGGGCAGCTGGCAGAACCATTGGTAGCGTTCCTTGTTCCTCTGCAATTTCAGAATAGCTAGGGAAATGGGAATGGTCACAGAGGTGCTTTTCACCCTGTACAAGCTGCCAGGAAAGTGAGCCCCTCTTTCTGTGATCTATGTCCTCAGGTCTCTCTCTCAAAGATCCACATTTGGTATTATCACACTGTTACCTCATTGAAACTTGAGAACATCCTTCGAGGACAGGGGTAGTTTCTATCACAGTAAACTCTCGGGTTGTTTTGTGTTTTAATGGAAGCTATGACATTTACATTTCTCAGTATTCAGAAAATAATTTCTCACAATAGAAACCCCAGGGACAGACTTTCTAACAACAGATAACACAAAGTTTGGGCAAAGTGATCCAAGAATAGAAAGATAAAACCAGATAGCCTTAAGCTTATGTGCATGTCTGGCAAAATCTTGATATCAAACCTGATAATGATTGAGCTAGAAAAGACAATACAGGCTGTCATTTGAAAAGATCAATCTATTAAAATTAACAAAATAATTAATCTATTAGAAGGCATGTGTCTTTTTATGCAGAGGCAATGAAATTGTGGAATTTGGCACAGATTCATATTTTTTACTGTTTAAAATTCATTTTGTTTGTATTTGTGTTAACATGTGTGTGTGTGTGTGCGTGCATGGGTGTGTATACACTTTCCATGGTGCACTTGTAGAGTTCAGAGCACAACTTGCAGAAATAGGTTCTATCCTTCTATCATGTGGGTCCCAGGGACTGAACACAGATCATCAGAACTTGGCAGCAAGCGCTTTGTCTCCCGAGCCACCTCATGGCCCTTGATTGACATATTTTCCTCAAAAAAGTCTTACCATGCTTGAAATAAAAAAAATTTTCTTTTATATACAGAAATGAAATAAACAAATAGTTAAAAGGCTTATTCATTGCTTGGAGATACAGAATTAGCCAGGTTGTCTCCCAATAGAGAGCCTGAGTAGAGAATACAGACTGGCAAATAAAAAGGAAATAAAATTGAAAAGCTGTAATTGTCCAAAAAATGTTAAAATTATATGTTCCTAATGGGCTGGAGAGATGGCCCGGCAGCTAAGAACATCATTGAATGGTCTTCCCGAGTACCAAGGTTCTCTTCCCAGTTCCCACATGGTGGCTCATGACCATCTGTAATAACCATCTGGAACTCCAGTTCGAGGGCATCCAATGCCCTCTTTGGCCCCTGCAAAGCAAAGCACTCACACACATAAACTGATTATTTAATTAACAATTAGTAAAATAATGTATGATAAATTCTTAGTATTTCCTACAGGAATGCTTCTGTAGTTAGGAGAATCTGATTCTACCTGAGATTCAGAGAGTATGTGGACAAGCCTGTTCATTTAAAGTTCCAAAGCCTTGGATGAACATGCCTTGTTGGGAGAAGCCATTGATCACTGACCCATTTTATAGTCAGGAGGTTGCCATTCAATTGCCAGAGATAGGTAGGCACTAGAGAAAAGATATCTAGAGACTCTGTAGCAACCTTCCCAGACTGACGTGGCAAGAATATAGGGACTAGATGGGACTGATTGCTTATGATGCTGAACATCTCTGCATTCAGCATTCAGGCACTACTTCTTCCTTGACTGGCTACCACACTCTACTCAATTCCAGATTCACATCAATATGTGGACACAAGTGGCAACTATTCCTTTAGTATTGTTTGAGCGAATACACAGAAACTATCTACAGGGCTACATGCAGATTTCTACTGAAGAAATGACACATGGCTTAGCATCCGATCACAATGTGTTTCTAGAAGGCTAAATCATACATGCCTTCGTGTGTCATTGTCCTGTGGTGACACATTCTCTTCTTCCTCAAGGACCTAGTTATCAAAGCATTTTTTCGGTAAAGAAGACACTTAAAATTATGTCACATAATTCTGAAATGTTTATCAGTTGGAAAGTAAATTAGGCCTCTTAAAACTGAACATTTTCACAGAAAAGAAAAAGAACAGCTATGGCATCACGAGTAGTTACAGAGAAATAGAAATGACTGCCTGTGATTACTCGATCTTAAATGTCAACTTGTCCAGACGTAGAGTTGTGCCTCTGGGTGTGTTTGTGGGGGCTGGAGAAAAGGATTAACTGAGAGGGAGAAGACTCCCCTTCCCACCTGCAATATGGAGGAAAAAGGAGTGGGGCTGCCTGCTCTTCCTGAGTGGATAGGATACTTCTACAGTTGCTGCTGCTGCTGAAGATGCTGATGTTGTTGCTGCTGCTAATAAAGGTGATGATGATGATGATGATGATGATGATGATGATGGTGATGGTGATGGTGATGGTGATGATGATGATGGTGATGGTGACAATGCATCATTGTCTGCTGACATCAGACTCCAGTTTCTTCAGTCTTGGAGGAAGCACTAAACAGCAGCAGCTCTCCAGGAAGCTCTAGGCTTTGGTCCCTGAAGGCTGTACCTGCAGCTGTCTGCCTGAGCTTCTTTTCTGATGCAGTAGCCCACTTAGACAAAGAGCACGAAAGTCTCACAAGTGTCCAAAAGGACCTTCCCATGGGCAGTTTCAAGCATGGCAATCCAAGTGCTGGTTAATTGCCCAATCTTGTGGCCCTCCAGGTTTATTAACTCCAATACATCTTTTGTTGTATCCCAGACTTCTCTGGTTGAAATGACATTCAGTAATTGGCTTAATAACACACTTCTCCCTTGTATAGGTGTTCTTCATTATTTTTTAACTCATTAGTCCACTTCCTAATAATGTCTGCTGGATCACCTCTCAACTAAACTTCCTGCACTCAAATCTAGCCTTAGAGTTGGCATATGAGGGAAGAGCTCATGTTCTTTTATTATTATTATTATTGTTTCTATTGAGTTACACATTTTATAAGCCAAACTAAAAGGTTTTTGAATGGTAACTGTAAAGGAATTGATTTTTCATTAACCAAGGAATTAATATATATGTGAACACACACATACACATATACATATATACGTATATGTGTGTGTGTTGATGTATATAAGTTAATGGACTTCCACAGCTCGAATGAAAAAACACACATTACTTTTTTATTGCATTTATTTGTGTGTGTTTGGGGACTGCATGTCATGGCATACGTGTGGAGGTCATAGGACAATTTTCCAGAGACAATTCTCTTCTTCCACCACACGAGTCCTGGGAATTAAACTCAGGATTCAGAATTGGAGGCAAGGGACTTCATCCACTGAGGCCTGGTGCCAGCCCAAGGCCACATTATACATCACAATGTGGAGTTTACAGATGACCTTTGATTATTGTTCTAATCTTTCACTCTAGTGATGGACATGAATGAAGATTAGACAGGGCATTTAGAAACACATCTGTCCAAAAGCCAGTTGACCAGCTGTTAACGATAGAAACTTTGGCACATTACCTAATATTTTCAGGCCTCAGTTTGCTTATCAGGAAGATAAGGATTCAATCTCACTAAAAATTCTCTATTGTTGTGAGCTAGTCGTGCCCAATGGTGGTTCCCAAATCCAAGAGTATATTGGTGACAATAGCTGTACTGGACGAGTTAAAGCAAAATAGGAACACAGAAAAGACACAAAGTTGGATGGATAGGAAAGGAGGTGGATCTGGGAGGAGTAGAAGATGGGTAAATATTATCAAAAGACATTTGAAGAAATCCTCAAAGAACAAAAAATTCTGCGGTGTAAATGGCATAGATTTTCAAGAGAGCACCAATATATTCAATCAGTTTCTCGGCAATACAGAAACTGGAGAGATGGCTCCGTGTTTAAGAATTCTTGCTGATTTTGCAGAAGAACCTAGGCTTGGCTCCCAGCACCCACACGGCAGCTTAGAGCTGTCCTTAACTCCAATTCCAAGGGTGCAGCACTCTTTTCCAGCCTCTAAGGGCACATAGTGCATGTATATGCATGCAGACAGAACACCCATACACATAAAATACAAACAATAAATAGTCTTTTAAAAATAACAAAAATTAGCTAATGGATCGTTGTGCAGCTATAAAGAGCTGTAAACTGCATTAGTACATGTTTTCCTTAATGCTGAGTTTCCCATATCTCAAAACCTAATTCTGTTCTCTAAAATTTATTTTGCACATATATTTTCCAATGTCTGTTACACTAATGAGATCTATACATTGGCAAAATGTCTTCCTACTACCTCACACTCAGGGACTGCGCAATGGGGTTAGTGATGATGTATCTACTTCCCAAAGAATTTCTATTAAGTTCAGGGCCATAGTTTGCCTGATAAGTGATGTCAGGTGAATTTTGGAGAAAAAAATAGTAACAGTGATGAATAGTTTCTCTGAAAAAATGTTCCCTTTTCTGATCATCTCCATCATATGTGCCAATTTAACTCTTGTTTTAGCCTAAAAATAATTATAATTTGAGCCCAAGGGTATGGAATCAGTGCTGACCCAGATATCCTCGGCCATCCTCAAGATGGCCGGGAGTGAGATTCAACCTTTAACTGCTCTAGAGGTCAAATGATTAAGGGACGAATATCCAATTTAGTGTAATGAAGCTGTCAGTGAAATGACCAGAAGGGGGGAAATTCTCATCTCCAGCCTCACAGAGTGATTTGCTAAGTTCCCTCTTGTAAATGCGGAGTGGGGATAGTTGATAGGCTTGTCTTTTTTTTTTTTCCAACTTTCAAACCAATTTTATTAACTGGAAGGAGAGACCTTGATGTGTGTCTAGAATTTTTCCTTCTTTCTAGGAACGAAAATCTCCCTTACATGAATTAATGGATCCCTTTATCGTGTGCGCAATTCTCTACTTAAATTGAGACCACTCTGCTCTTCCTTCACAACTACAAATTAATTTCAACCACTGTGGGAGGAGAGAGGGCATTTAAAAATGTAAGCAAGAGCCACTATGAAATGGGCCCTAAATGGAGAGGCAAATGAAGCCTGCTTTCAAGTTGAATGTGGCTTGTTTGGTAAGGGCTGAATAGATTTAGTTCAGGTGAGCACTTCAGCTTGACTGATCGAGTTGTTGTTCCAGTGCCTGGCCAAATAGCCTTTTATGATGCAATCAAGTAATAGATACAAGATTGACAAGGAACAAAGAAAAAAGAGCTTTCTATCAACACTGACTAAGATCCATTATTGTGGTGTGTACACTGTGCTGGGGACCTGTAAACACAGCTTCATTGATCCCACGGAGAGATAGAAACATCTCCCCTTGTATGGCTCAATCAAGCCCTTTTCACAGAGGAAAAGTGCAAACAATATTGAAGAAGGAGAAAGACACCAGCATTACAGGCAAACAGTAAATAATGGCTGGGCTCGGGAAACCTATTTATAACATTTCAAATTCTTGTCAGTTCAAATGAAATGGATAACCCCTCTATCGCAACCTCAGAGAGCAGAATGTGGGGAGAGCACATTTTATTGTACCCCCCTTTTACCAACTGACCTATCAATAAGAGAAAAAAATCTCATTTTACAGTTTTGCATTTTCATAGATAGCTGGACAAGGCTATGAAAAAAATCTCATCTGTGAAGCCAGTAACTCACTCCTCCCCTTTCCCGTCCTGCCCATCAGGATCCATTGCTATGGAGTGAACAAATTTTGTTGAATACAAAGTAGAAAGAAATTAACACGCATTGGAAGCATGGCTGAGTTTCCCAGTCAATTTGAAGTTTTATTAGACTTGCTCACTGCCATCAATTCTAAAGTCTAGGTTTCATTTGTGTTTGAATAGCTGTGATGTGGAGAAAGGTACTTGGGTGTTATAGACACCGATGCACAGTTTCTTACAGTTCTCCTGAAAGGTCAGCAGGATGCTTTGAGGTGCAGGAGGTTGTAAACTCATGCATCTGTTATGCAAATCTCTATTCATAATCACTAGTTATCCATTATGGCTAAAGCAGGATTCTGAGAAAAGGAAAGGCGAAAAGAATCGGTAATCGTCTTAAAAGTGATTGCTTATGGCTGTAGATTTCTTGAATTCAGTCATCTATGTACTAGATCTTTAATCCTTTTGAAGGTGTGTAAGAGAAATCAGTACCGAGCATTTAAAACCCATATCCCAATGCAGATAATGTAGAACAGGTAAGTAAGAGATGAATTGGATATTATACTGCCTCTTCCTTTTCTTTCTCTCTTTTTCCCAAACATGACATTCTAAAGGAAACAAAGACTTCTTCAACTCAGTTGATACCTAAGTGTAAGGGAAGTGCAGGACACGGTACTTTCAATACCTTGTATTCTTGTGTGTGGAGCAAACATGTGGTGTTAACACAGCTCTTGGCATAGTGCTTTGATGTAGGTATATGGTCAGCAGTCAGCACCCTCAGTGTAAACATAAACATGAGGCAATGCACCATTCTGTTTTCAGGACCCCGGGAAGAAGACGTTTAAAACAAAACCAAGCCAGGTCAGAAGCACGCTGAACACGGGTCCCAGTGTTCCCTACTGCACCCAACATTTCAAAGAAGATACCAACACCTGGGCTTTGTTTAAGAAGCAAGATGCAGCTGGGCAGTGGTGGCGTATGTCTTTAATCCCAGCACTCAGGAGGCGAACTCTGTGAGTTCGAGGCCAGCCTGGTCTACAAGAGCAAGAGCTAGTTCCAGGACAGACTCCAAAAGCTACAGAGAAACCCTGTCCTGAAAAACAAAACAAGAAAAAAAACAAGAAGAAGAAGAAGAGGAAGAGGAGGAGGAGGAGGAGGAGGAGGAGGAGGAGGAGAAGAAGAAGAAGAAGAAGAAGAAGAAGAAGAAGAAGAAGAAGAAGAAGAAGAAGAAGAAGAAGAAGAAGAAGAAGAAGCAAGATGCTCACTGTCGTCCTGTGAAGTGCTAATATTGTTATTCTGTGACTGGTTTGTGGCAAATGAATGCACTAATTAGAGTCTGAGACTGGAATACAGGCTGAAGAATGTCTTTTGCAAGACCCTAGAACTATGAAATTGCTCGGAGCTAAGCTGTGGAAAAACTGCACAAATGAATGCCATCCTCATTATATATTCTCATCCCTTGACTTTGTCAGATAGCAGGTGAACTACATCCCAGCCCCTACTCTCCTTATTCCTTTGACCTTAGCCTTTAAACTCCTACTTTCTTCACGTTTCTGATGGAAGAGGTGTCGCCCTCCTAGTTTCTCTCCTGCTTCTTTGTCCAGAATGCCTGCCTGGTCATCTCATGACCGTTTAGTTCAAGTTGTCATTTAACTTGTTCACATATTTACTTTGGCTTCTGGTTTACCTCCCCACCTGGCAACAGCTTTTTTGTTTCTCTTCTTCCTACCTTCCCAGCACTTAGGCAACTCTTCAAGTACAGCTGTTTGAAACAGGTTGCTACTAAACTGCATGCCACATGCACAGACTCAGCCCTAGGTCAAAAGGGAAAGGGACTCTTTTATTTTAATTAAAGCACAGAAAAGTTAGCTTAGAAAGAAAGAAACTTCGCTAGAATATGTATGTCAATAAAAGTATCTTAGAAATAACAGTAATTAGTGAATATACCCCAGTTTCTTCGCGGAGTTTCTAATTTGTCTACTCCTGAATAATCTAACATGGAAGGAAATGGACTCGAACTCTGAAACCTAGAAGTCACCAATGCCAAGTGCTCGTGATACCTTGGACACAACATAAACAACACTGGGAATGACCTAAATTGCATGTGGTGGAGGCGGGACTTGATAGTTGAGAATCTTATTTCATCAAAATTTGTCCTGGACAGTGGGATAAGCTCATCTTTCAAGTGAGGGCTAAATAATCCTAATCCTATGGAAAGTAGGAATATAATATCCAGAAACTCGACAGTACCCCAAATCTAAATTCTATTTCATTACTATCTCTGGCACGAGGTCTACATGGATCTTTTAGTCAACTGCTGCCTTACTTCCTTGCTCTCACGTCAATTCACGTGCATTGAACAACACTCCAGATACAAGGCAGAAAGCCTTTTACTCTACCTGGAAGTAAAGCTGTATTAAAGCCCATCTCTAAGAAGCTTCTGCCGATGAACTAGGTGGCCAAGCACTAACGGTGATCTATGGGGCCTTTGTCCAAGTTTCGTAACATCGATGATCTAAGAATTAAAGAGGCCATAAAGAGACAATGGGCTGACTCACTGTCTGAAGCACATAGTAAACTACTTGATGGCAGGCACTGCCTGGTCTTCCAGGGGACATACACGCTGAGATGTCATCATCGCACTCCAGATGTGGATCCAGCTTTTCAGTCTAATCCAGCTTAGTCTTGTATAAACTCAGATAACTGGTTCTAGAATATTTTGTGACTTTTCTTTTTTCTATTTTTTTTTGCTTCATTTTATTTCCCTTTCTAAACCTCTTTGTCTCTGGATATACAGAGAATCAAAAGAAAGACAAACACTAAGTCATGGGGAAATACAACATTTGTATACTTAGCATTCAAGGCCTAAGTTCTTTGTGAACAGTTCCTAAAATGTGTGCCATATACAAATGTGTCATTTGGCTGAAGACTGGATGGCCATCCTGCTAGCTTCACTCACCCCCATGTAGCTTCTAGCTACTCACGTTATTTTGCAAGAATTTATAGAAATCATTTTCTTATGCTGTTTTCCTTGTGCTTTTAGGGATCAACCCAATGTTTGTACATGCTAGAGAAGCACTCCACAACTGAGTGACTTCCCCAGCCTTCTTCTCTATGTGTGCCTCCCTCTCTCTCTCCCCCTTCCTCCTTCCATCCCTCCATGTGTGTGTGTCTGTATGTGTGTGTGTGTGTGTGCGTGTGTGTGTGTACAGTTGAAAAACCATCCTTTTGAAAATCAGGTGCCTCTTAATCTGACTGGAGATTATCATAGTCTCTAAGCAACAGCATAATAAATATGTTCTCTTGAGTCCTTGGGACAGAAGGCCATGAACCATGCTGCTTGTTCCCTCTTCCATTCATTCTTAGGTCTGAAAATACCCTAGGAACAAAAGACCAGCTGTGGGGGCTGGAGAGATGGCTCAGGTTTAAGAGCACTGGCTGCTCTTCCAGAGGTCCGGAGTTCAATTCCCAGCAACCACATGGTGCCTCACAACCATCTATAATGAGATCTAGTGTCCTCTTCTGGGGTGTAGGCATATATCCAGGCAGAACACTGTATGCATAACAAAAGGCCAGTTGTGAACCAGTCCTGTACAGCTGAGGCCTCTTTCAATCCTTACTCTCCTGGAGTTAAAAATCCTTCCCTGCCCCCCAGCATTTCTCATAGAAGCCAAACGACCTATGGTGACTTCTGTAATGAGACTGGAAAACTTGGCATCCAACACAAAATGGAATTGTGGAACGCCAGGGACTGTTTTCCCACACACCAAGTATGAAATCTTGTTCTCTGGAAAATATTAAGGAAGCGTAGGATGAAAGAGCAAATAAAGCGAGGTAAGTATTAAAATTTCCCCAGCAAGACACCGAGAGACACCTTCTGTGTAGTGCCATAGACTGTGAATCAGAACTGCGTAGAGCCCAGCCTATCTTGATGAGTTGGGGCAGCAGCCTGGGCAGGGAAGAGTCCAAGACCAGTAAACGACTCATGTGCAGTACCCAAAACATGCGAGCTGACAGAAAGCACCGATGTAGAGGTAAGAGCCAGTGTGTGTGTGTGTGGGGGGGGTGTTTTGCTTCTCTGACTTTCAGATTGAACCCTAATGTCTGTCTCTGGATGTTTATTAGTTGTGCTGCAAAGCACTTTAAACCTGCAGTAGGTCTCACTCTGGTCTCTGCTCAGAGACATGAGGGCATGATAAGGGAAAGTTTGCCCAGACTAGAGTGACACAGCAATCCCAAGGGCCTTACACAGACCAGGAGTTGTTGACTTCCCCACAAGAAAAATAACAAAAGCCTGGTTAACCACAAGGTACCCAAAAGAGGAACCAGAAACCAGGTTCAGTAGTCAGACAAAACTACCTGCAGATGAAATGCTTCCCTGGCTCTGCCTTCCAAAACATAAAAACAATACTTCAAAAAGAAATGCCTATTTTCCAAGTAATTCTGCTGTGTCCCGTGGCAAAACATGTGACTCTTGATAAGAATACAAGGATATCCTGCACTCAACAATGTAAAATTCTTGATGTCTGGCATCTAATCAAAGTTTACAAAGCACCAAAGAAACAAGAAAAATTAATCTGTAATCAACTAATCAAAACCAACCCATAACTTGAACAAGTGTCCAAATCATGAGACATGGACATTAGATTCATTTATATAACTCTATTCTTATGTTAATAACACAGAGAACAGAATGAACATTTTTTTTTAAAAAAAAAAAAAGATGTTCTAAAGGACAGAATCAAACTTCTGAGGGGAAAATAGGAATGCCTTTTTAAAAAAATTACAATTAGTGGAAAGTCATGGATTACATACAGCAAAATAATAATAATAAAATAATAATGAGCTTTACAACATATCAATTTAAAATGAAGCACAGAGAACAGTAAAAAGAGCATCTTAATGTATGTGTGGTTAGCATCTCTAGAGGAGGGCCTGGGGGATGGTTCATCAGCTCAGAGGGTGCACTGACTACTAGTTCAGAGGACTAGGGTTCAGATTCCCATACATCACCTGTAACTCTGCTCTCCTCTGGCTTCTGTTGGCACTACATTGGTGTGCACACAAGCACACACACACACACACATCTAAAATTAAAACTAACAAAAACACATTTTATAAAAATCACTAAATGAAGGCCTCTGAATGTGGGTAACAGTTGTGTGGCTTGTGCAGGCTACTGGACCACTGGCAGTGAGACCAGGATTCATCCCTAGTGCATGAACTGGGTTTTTGGAACCCATTCTCTATGATGGGATACCTTTCTCAGCCCAGATTCAGGAGGGAGGACCTTGGTCTTGCCTCAGAGTGATATTCCAGACTTTGTTGACTCTCCATGAAAGGCCTCCTCTCTCTGAGGAGAGGATGATAGGTAGGGAAGCAGGAGGAGGGGAGGCAGTGTAAACTGGGATTGATATGTAAAATGAAAAAAGGTTGTTTTAAAAAGAGAAGAAGAAAAAATAAAATAATAATTTTTAAAAATCTCTAAAAGAGTCAATAGCTGTAAATAATCAAGAAATAATGACAAGAATATTTTTAATGCCCGACATCCTCTTGAAGTGGATTGGTGCCGCTAGGAGCAGATGTGTCTCGCTGTCATGAAAAGTCTACATTCTTAGAACATTTTAAATGCCACATTCTATTAGTCTTTGAGAGGTTTGAAGAATAACTATCCATCTGAAATATATCTCTGTACATCTACAAAACCTAACTAACATGAATACAAGCTTGACTATTAGAGATGACTATCTATTGACATATATTTTTTAATTATACATTAGATTTTTAATAAACTGCACAAACACAACACTTTAATCTTGATTTAATCTGCTCTTGAGCAGAAATATACATAAAACAAAATTGACGTCAAATTTGTTTCAATAAACCAAGATCCATACCAATGCAAAGTATCCATCTCTATATCATACCTCCCTTTAAATGTACACAAACATTTATAAACAATATTTGGGAATATGAGTGTAGTTCTCTCCAAACTGTTTCCTGCTTTTTGTTGGGAGAAGTAATTTTATTAGGGGTATTCACGATGACCTTTCAGGGGTCTTGGGCCATCAAACCACATTAGTCTAGAAGGAATCCGCGGGTTTTTCTCTTCTGTGGAAACAAAAGCAGAACCTCTTCCAAGCAACAAATCCTTAGACCGAAAGTTTGAAGTCAAGATTCCTTTAATATATATATTATATAACATATATATATATATGTTAATTTAGCTTAACAGCCCATACAATGAAATGTCTCTCTATACTTAGCTTCTTCACAGTCAAAATCTTCAAAGAAAACACAATAATATACATAATCCAGACTCTGTATTTTCCATCTTTACATGGCTTATTTTTTTTATTCTATTACTTTTTCTACTGCTTTTAACACATGACAGTCTGTAACCTTTTATATTACAACTTTTTATAGTTCTTTCCTTTCTCAAACCTACATACATTTATTTATCTAACATTGTGATCCATTCAGCGGTCTTTTTGTTTTTATCTGAACTGTCTTTATTGTGTATCTGTAATCCTTTTCTGACAAGAAACACTTCTTAAAATGGTAGGCAGCATGGTCTCAGAGGCCCTTGATGCTGGCTCCTCCTCTCTCAGGCTTTCAATATGGTGGAGGTAGTTCACTGCCTTCTCTGGGACTGCTGGGTGAGAACAAGCCTCAGCACCTCACTTCCGTGCATGCAGCACATAAACCCTTTTTATCTGAGTAAAAGCTAAATCTACCGTGCAGCACACTGCATAGCCTGGAAATATTTCTGTGTATAGCAGTGGGAATCTGCCATGTTCTCCTACCTGTATACTCCTAACAGACCTGATTCCTTCACTTGCCCAGCAAGGAGCACTGAGCTGTGGGCATGGTCTTAGCTACTCCTGAGACCCAGTGGGCACAAAAGCATCTGGATCAGAAGTGGGTGGCAGACATCAGTCTCAAATGTTGGTGCACCAATCTGTTGGCAGAGGCCGCTCATTTGTTCCCTGCCACTCAGACTTGAAATAATCACACAGAAATTATTTTATTTGCAATACTGTTTGATCAATAGCATAAGCATAGTTTTAGCTAGCTTTTATATCCTAAACTAACCCTTCTCCATTGATCTGTGTATCACCCATTGCTTCAGATACATAGGACTTAATAGCGAACGTCCCATAGGCGGCACTTGAAATCTGAAGCTGACAAGTGAACGACAAGACTGCAGCAAATATAAAGACAGCATTGTAAACCAGATACCGCCATCATGTTTTAAATGCATTAATAAAACACGGCAGAGTTAGCACATTTCATTCACCTCTATTGCCTTTGTGACCTTACATTCTTCATCATACTGCTGCCCAGACAAGGTAACATTTCATTTCAGACTGCTGCATTTCAAAAAAATTACAATTTGGAGACTAGATTAAGTCTGAATTTGCAATCTACTTTCAGCTATTAGAGATAATTATTTAATCCCCTCTGGAATGTACTTACAGAAGTTAGTGGCTTCCCTGAGTTACAAAAAGCAATGATGCTTCCTGGGATTTTTTTTAATACTCTGTGGTGGGTTAATAATTCCAGTCCAGATAAGCTGAGACTAAAGACAACTGAGAAAGGAGTCTTCAGTACTGTGCTTCACGAACATTTCAGTCCATTTACAGAACAGCATCCAAGGCCCCTCTATAGTTAGCCTCTTTTTAGTTTGTATCCCAACCTAGGTGGTCTTGCCAGTGGAAGGCGGTGTCGTTTTCTCATCCATATTCATGCTAATCCAAGCCTCTCTTCCACCCATCCTCTGCATCCTTCCCCAGTCAGTCTTCTCATGCCCCACCTACTCCATGATAACCATCTAATGAACCCGTCTCGGGTGGGCTCTGATCTTCCCGTCTGATTCTCCTTTTAAATCCCAGCTCTGAACATTTCACCTCCTTCCTGGAAAACAGAGTTGGTGGCTTTGTATTCACTATGAAATACTTTCTAAAACCATGTGAGGGGACAGTCACTTGTAAGCCCTGCAGTTGAAAAGCAGCAGTAATAGGATAAAGAGTCCATGGCCATTTTAGCCTAGACTTCACATAACTTCAGGCCAGTCTAAGATATATGAGATCCTGTCTCAAAAACTACCACGCACACATGCATGCATGTGCACACAGCCACATGTGCACGTGGGCACTCGCATGCACGCACGTGCGCGCACACACACACACACAGTCATATATACACAAAGAGAGAGGGGTATCTAAACTTTCAGACAAAAAAAAATCCTAATGTTGACTTCCATTTTAATCTTTATTGTTTTAATTTCTGGCATCATAAAGACTAAATCCTCTGAATGACCTTCCTAGGAAAAATACAGCCTACATGCTTACTAAAGCATAAATAATGTTTTGAAAATAATTGCCGAACTCTCATAAAAAGCTGCATCGGAATCTAAACGGAAACAATAGAGGAGGGCATGGTGGGGAGAGTGACTATGCACCCCAGAACACTCTCCTGACGCTGATGCTTTTATATCCTTTTCAGTAGCTGTACCAGAGAGGCAGGAGATAGATAACACATCTCACCCAGAGGTGAAGGGGAACTCCCACATAAAGAATTCAGAAGGGTGTTACATTAGTTCACAAAGAACAAGGCCCTCACACACAAAGAGAAAGAGAGGGATCTTGTCTGTAATACACTGACCTTGCTGTAGAGAGAGAAGATGACGGGGGCTTTGAGAAGCACAGGGGTAAGGGTTCTTCTCTGGGTATCATGGATGTGAATTCCAAATAACACCTCCATATCGTCAACTCAGTTCCTCTTCCTTAGTATTTGAATTCATGTCTATTGAGCCTTAATTTACTAATTTATTTATTCATTTGTTTGTTGTTTTATTTGGTGCCTGGAGTTGACCACAGATCTCCCACAGACTAAACATGTGTTCTACAGCTGAACTATTCACCCCTAGGATGAGAGTCCTTTCAGAGGCCTCCGATTCAGTTCATCCACTGTACCCATCATCCTGTGCTCCTCGACAAGATGTGCTGCCAGAAAAAAAAAAAAACAAACCTCACAACAAAAACAAACCCATAAAACTCTCTCTCTCTCTCTTTCTGCTTTAGTAGGAAGAGAAGTGATGTAAGATAGGTAGCAGGTGTATTAGGATGACTTGGGTGGGATCCTGCATAGGGAATCTAAAAGCCTATTTTTAAAAGTGTCGCTTGCATATGGGTTAGACCATAATAGAGTGGGTACTGAATTGAGCAGGGGAAGAAGAGTTAAATGGGAAAACACAAGGAGGGAAGAGATGAAAGGTTAAAACATGGAAGGGTACAAAGAGGATTACAGATTGAGACTGCCTTTTAATGAACGGAAAAAAAATGTTTGCTGAAAAACAGCATGGAGAGATGTATAAATATCAGATCAGCATTGAGCGTACTTTAATGTTCTTTCTTCTTCTTGGATAATACCAAAGTGGTTTCAATTTTTCAATAGAAAATTTGGCATGGAAGAGTCCTCTAACATAGCCTGGCCACTTAGGGGATTTAGGCTAAAGAATGTGAAACATGTGATACTGAGGTTGCAGAAGCCTGTTGTTTAGACGCGGTATATTTTCCCATGGAATTACAAAAAGAATTGTGTGACAGATAGTCTCTAGCCTAATTATGTAATTACACAGTAGAAGTGAACAGCTGAAGAGAAGCACCCCGTGCTCCTGTACAGTGTGTACCCCATCTTCACCCACTGTACCACACGGCATCACGGCATCATGGGAGAGTGAAATGCTGGTTTTGACAAGGCGTTGGAACATACATGACCAAAGAAACAGATGAAATTAGAACTCATTTCAGGCTTAAGCTTGGACAGGGAACAAATCCAAGTGAGTTGATATTTTTATTTTAAAAAAGCTTTCTTAAGGAAAATTTTCATTACTTTTGTTCCTTTATTCTTGCTAACTGCACCTGCCAAGCCAGAATATCAGAGTCCATGCCAGCAGATAAAGATACTGAGGACAAAGGCCTAAACTTTCCACATGTGGAGCTGATAAAAAAAATCTCAGTGCTGAGCTCAGAGTTAGGAATCTTAACTATTTTATCAACTCTTTCTGTGCCCTTGGTGTCAAGAGAAGTTATCTGTGCTGTGTCCTCGGAAGCGCCTCTGCTTTCCGGCTTACAGAAAACAGTTCTAAGTGTGCACGGTGTTATTGCAGTGTTCCGCTCTGAACGCGGTGAAATAAAACCACTTTCCAACTCCTGGAAGCATAGCATCATGGGAAATCCTGTTACCAATGTGTTAGTGGAACAGAGAGACTAGAAACCACCAAAGGGCTACGAAAGCTCCGTGTGCCAAGCAGGTAACTGTAAGATGCCTGTAATAGAACTGTGTGCTGACTTTAATGATCAGTTTTGAGGGAAACCACGGCCCCACCAAAGTTATTTGTCTAGGAAGGGAACACCATGGGATGGGGTGTCCAAAATGAACAAAAGTGAATAAACGGATAGCGCACACCTTTAATCCCAGCACTTGGGGAGGCACAAGCAGGCGGATCTCTGTGAGTTCGAGGCCAGCCTGGTGTACAAGAGCTAGTTCCAGGGCAGGCTCCAAAGCTACAGAGAAACCCTGTCTCAAAACAACAAAAAAGTGAAATAAATGATGCAAAAACGTGCCTCCTAATCTTTTCAGACCAAAGCACTTAGCACCCAAGCAAGAGGAAGCCATTTCTCCTTTCTTTGTTTGTTTACCTTGTGTGGGACCTGTCTGTATCGTGTGGGATTCTGGTCAGTCAGCTAAGGGTCTTGAGGCAGAGCCTGTGTCCTTTGACTGCAGCAGCAGATCTTCCACGGGTATAGTATGCACATGCTTAGGTATGGAAAAGGATTCAGAATGCATTCTTGGGCCACAGGGTACAAATTGCAGAAAATGGCTTGCTCAGACTCTCCAGGGAAAGATGCTGACTTCCAGCTCGCTGATAAGGTCATCCACGCTGGATGATCCTCTGGCTGGGGGAAGGTAGCTAAGGCTTAGTGGAGAACCAGAAGCATCGGGTCCAGAGAAATGGTTTCCCATTTCACATGACATCCAAGAGTTATCAGTCCCTGTAGTCCCACCGTATAATAAGAAGTCTGTAGCTTTCGTTCTGGAAAAATTATTAATCATTTGTGGCTGAAAAATGAATCAGTGAAGTTAACCTACGTTGTCAGTTTTGATTTATCTGGAGGTAAACAACATTCTAAGAGGATTTAGTGGGCTAGTGTTTAGTAAAAGGGTATGTCCAGGTCGTGGCACTACATAGATTGAGTGTCCAAACATTTAAAAGCTCTTTTATCATGGGAGTGAATACAAAAATGACAGCCATCATTTGGTGACCTTAGAATGTCCCAGCTATTTGTAACAGACTTTCAGTAGCAAATCCAACCTCTTATCAAGATGGGGCTAAATAAATGACAAGTTATTTTTTTTCTGACCTTAAGATTAATATTGAACTGCCCTGTTATAAATATATGCTCCTGAACAGAACGCTAAATTCCAATCGTTTGGAAGCTTCCCCAAAGGAGGAGAGAAGAGAAAGGCGAGCTTTGTTTTTGTCTCCCTTTCATTTGTTTCATTAGGGAGCTGTCTTCCTACCTCATCGTAGCACTTCTCCCTGGGGAAGATGATTTCTGCACCGGCCACCTGTGCATGGCAGGCACCTGCCTCAGAAACACCATTTTTAGCGAAGATTTAAATTGCAAAGCAGAGTTCCTCGTTCTGCTGCCAAAGCAAACTTGCTTTTCTCCGGCAGAAGAGTATGTCCTCTCGGAGGGAAGATTTCTCTAGGCAGGACTCATCCTTTACCTCACGAGCCGATTTCTCTCCGTTTCCGGCTCACTAATTCCTCCCCGGGCTTGTCAGCTAGTTCAAGGTCTCAACAGGGTCCCAAACCACTGAAGAGAAAGAACTCTCTCAACTCATGAAAATCCACTCTTCTTAGGCACCAACTCGCTCCTATTGATGGGTTCCTTTTGTGGAAAAAAAAAAAAAAAAACACACATTTAAGAAAGTTCTGGGTGTGTTGAATAATGGAAACGTGGAATGTAGCTTTTGTTGTTATTGTCGTTGCGTAGGATAAAAGGTTTTATAATTAGCCCCAGAAAGGGTACTCTGCCCTCCACTTCTGTCTTCTTGTTCCCAGGGTACAATGGGAAGTGTTGAAGGTGCCTAGGTTCTGAGGAGAGACTTCCATTTGCATCTCTCCTGGGCCACAAGGAGCGCCTACCTACCATAGTGTTTCTTTCAACTTAACCTGTTAATCCAGGACCTACCAAGGTGACTCTTCCATATATTAAATCATGGAGAAGCCCCCAAGCACCTTAGCAGGAAATTTATGATATCTTATACTACAAAGGATTTTCAAAAGCCATTTGCAGCATGATCCGTGAAAACAGAGACAAAAAGTACATTTTTAAGAAACAATGCAAAAGACAGGTAATAAATTTTTTCTGAGTTATTTAATATGGACTGGAGAGAAATTTCACCAAGTACTTCATATGATTACATATTTTTAACCTTGTGATGATCTATCATGAAAAACAGCATCAGGGATTCAAAAAGTAGTAGACAATAGGAAAATAACCAAGGATAAAACAGTCGATTTTGTGGCTGAGACATAATGGAACTGAAATCCCTCAACTCCCAATGAACCCTGTGAAGGCCCAAAAGTGTGAGCCTATTGACACCTGGTCTGATAGTCAGAGAGTTTGGAGGTTGCTCAAAATTGTTGACAAATTTAACAGCACATTTCAACTCAGGACATGATTACCTGGTTCTTTTGACACTAAGATAGTTCATACAGTAGGTCCATTCCATCCTGACAGATGGTCAAGATATGCAATTCTGCTCCTTCTTTTGTCATATGAGGTTAGCTGGAAAGTGGGTGCCTTCAGGAAACTTGCTCTGGGGAAGCTTCACTTCCTAAACAACACAATGCTAATCACTTGATGTCTCAAAGTGTTAAAGCAATTAACTGTTCTAGTTGTCTTTTGTATCTTGTTTAAAAAGTTTCTAGTTGCCATCTTCCCCATTTTGTATTTGGGGTATAAAAGTGTATAAAAAATTAAATATTGGCAATTTCAGTATTTACTAAAATGCCCTCCCAGTATTTTCTATGGTTCTTGTTTTTATTATTTTCACACATCTTTGTATTTTTTTATTAATATTTCTAAATCCCTATGCCCCCTACCCTGATAAGAGGTGCTTTTGTCAAGACTGGTCCCCAACATAAAGCACCCAATGTGGGACAGTCACTGAAAAGTTCCACATCCTGTTAGTCGCTTCTTTTTGAATGCTAGGAGACACCCTCTGTGAACTCTGTGCACTGGGTAAATTTTTCTGGGCGTGCTCTGAATGCATGGCCTTGGCCCCTTTTGCAGGCTTGTACTATTCGCAAGCGATCTGGGAGGATGACACAAGACAAGGAACAGGTTTACTTATTATTTACTATATCAAATGGTTCTCCTCGCAAGTTCAGTGTTCCTCAGCTACACTGCAAACCATCTCACATGTATGTAGCCCTGCTTTATGCTGTGGCACCCCTGATGCTGGGTGACTGAGATAATCCAGACCAAGTTCCAACATCACTTCTGTACTGTAAAGGATAGAATCTCGACTCAAAAACCCCATGTTTTGTTAGCATCTATTAGACTTAAGTAGAGCTAAAACTCACCCTCACATCTTGCATCAGCAGGTTTTATGCCCCCCACCGAACCGTTAGTCATCCCTCCTTACAGACGTACTGGACTCATTTCCTGCCAACTGAACACAGGGTTCATGTGGAAGTAAACACTCAGAAAACAGTACTAAAGAGCTGAATGGTTGGAGGAACTTGTTTACCAACATCACTATGGAAGAACGTATGTGAAGTCTTACAGGAACAACAGACCCCATGATTCCTATAGAATTCACATTGACAGTTTTTAAAAAGAATAAAATGAGAACAAAATGAGAAAAGCACCTGAGAGTCAGCACACTCAATCCTCACACCTACTCAGAAGGCAGGGCTGCTTTCTGTTTGAAATTCTTATGCCGCATAACATTGTCCATTTTTCTGATTTTGTGCCTTAAAACAGGGAGGTAGGAAGGACATTACTATGCAATCGTGGAAAAGAAATGTGAGTTTGTAAGGGGGCCATTCAGTGGGAAGTAACCTAGGAAATGAGACTCACACCTCCAGTCTCAGAGTTAGAGCTCATTTTAAAACACATTATCTTCCCCGGGATCTTAATGCATTGCTGTGCCTTTTGAAGACTTCCTGTCATGTGTAAATTAAATGATCCATAATGATCTTTCCATATTTCTGTTATTAGATTCTTGCGCATGTGTGTGGTTGAGGAAGAATATAATTTTCTTATTAACTGAAAAACAGCCCACAAATCCCTTCAAGTATCATCTTTTTATAGTGAAGTTTATTTTCACTTGGCACAGAAAATCATAAAACTGCACACATTATGCATAAATACAGTGTGATTTTTTGTTTTAAAAGTATATTTTATATTTTTATATATAGATACATTTTTAGGTAAAACAGAATTGCATCATTTTCCCCTTTTTCTTTCTTCCCTTTAAACTCTCCCAAGGACCCTACCTCCACCCCATCTTTTGTTCTTTATCTGGTGGTATGGGGACCCCTTTGGGGTTTTCTCCATTTCTCCACTAATATTGCTGTTGTTCAGGATTGGTGTGATTTATGCAGCTTCTGGGAGAGCCTGTTTCACAGAAAACATTCTGGTGTCCTGTCGCTCATCATCTTTTCATTTCTTCTTCCATGATATCCCCTAGACCACAGATGCAGAAGCTACAACAAAGGTGTACCCACTACGTCGGGGTTCCCCACAATCCTATGATCTCATTGCATCCAGTTGTGATATTTCTGTGATGGTCCCCTTTTTCTATAAAGAGAAGCTTATTTGATGAGGAGCAGCAATTGCACCTATTTATGAGGATAAGGCTATGATTCTGAATGCAGTGAGAAATTGCACTGGTCTATCAAAATTGCAGTCATCGATTATTTTGGAGGGTCCATGACCTCACTAACCCTAGGAAACTGGCTAGGTTTCCTGTACCAGCTATGATTTCCCTCCTGTTGAGTGGACCTTAAGTCAAATTAGACAGTTGCTGTTTGCCACCAACTTGTGAAGCTTTTACAGATATCTTACCAAGCTGGTCGATGCTGCAGCCCATGGGTGTTGCCCTGAGGATGATGACTGATTACACCCTCCCTCAGTAGCTGGCCAATTCTACTACATGGAAGCTGAGCCACAGGAAGGGGCTTTTCAGGTTAGATTTAGCTTGACTAATCCAAGTACTGTGTTCTATGAGCACAGTACCTGTAGCAATAGGAAAGATAAAAACCCTAACCTCTTAGAGTCAGACCAGGGCTTAAATCATGTTAAATAGCTCTGTTTTTCTCAAATATTTATTATTTCTTTATTTTCAAAATCATTCCTCCTAGCTTGTTGAAATGAACAATATAATATTACCTATTGTCATTCAAATATATAATAGCACTCCAGGGTTCACACACAGGTCTCACTGAAATCTTGCCTCACTGAAACTTAGAGAAAACTGATGAACTTTCTCCACGCCCTCCTTTCCTCTGCTGGATCCATGATGGTAACCGCCCCTCTTAACTCCTAATGCTCTTAACTTCTATTAGCCAATTTTACTGGGTCTCACATATAAGGGGGGTCATGTGGGACCCGTCTTTCTGTGTCTGTCACCAATATGTTCATGTCACTTAGCGTAATGACACGTGGCTCCATCCATGTTCTCACAAAGGACAGGGATTTTACAAATGAGTGCAGTCCATTGTGTAGACAGGTCACATTTTCTTATCCATTCACCATCTGATGAACTTTCACATTTCTTCTGTTTCCTAATGGTTGTGAATACTGGTTTCATTTCCTTTAGATTTATATCCAGCCATAGCACTGCAGAATCATATGGTACTTCCATTTTTAATATTTTAGGAACACCTATTGGTTACTTTGAATACCATATCAATTCAAGCACACACCCATATTCAACAATTCAATAAAATTATTATAGTTAGCTGAAACATTCATTTCAATGCCTCTATTTAACTAAGCAACAAACAAGAATTCCTTTTTAAAAAACAAATTTCATTGTGTGATATCTTTTTGGTACTTTTTTTTAATTGATTTGTCTAGGAATGGACGTAGGCTTACACCACTACCAACAAAAAGTTTCTTAGTTTTAAATCTCTGAAGTCCTCTCTCAAAGAGCTCTGGGATTACATATGAACTCTTAAAAGATTCCTTTTTTGAACTAGACTTCCATCTTTTAAATTCACCTTAATTTATGGTAATATATGCTATCTCATGTTAAGTGGAATAAATTGCCTGTAAGGGAAGAAAATGTACTTAAGTGTTATACAAATCAGAAATCATTCATATTTCTGCATTTTTTTCAAAGAAAAACTTTGAAATATTAGCAGTTAAAACTTCTTCTCAGTGTTTGAGTCTCAATAAGCAGCACTATTTGCTTTGGAGTGCTTGGGATTTTTATCTGGCATGTGAAAAAAAAAACCCAACCAGTCTTAGAATAACTTATTAGTTCTGCTTTACAAGATGCAGCTGGCTGTAAAAACAATCAACTCAATATATCAATATCATATTTCATAACTTCTAATTTCGATGTAATTGATAAACTCACCAATTTTAAGCTGACAAACATAAATCTTTATGTGTGTTTGCTTGTAAGGCAGGGGGAGAGGAGGAGGGATGGATGAAAACTCCCCCAGAATAAGGCAGTTGAATGGTCTGAGTAGGTCCAGTGAGTGGCAAGCCTCAGTGAACGACTTGACGAGATCATCTTGTTGAGAAGGTCACAGGGAACCCACACTCGGTTTTCTATTTTAAACGATGGTTTTCTTACACATCATCCTTAATATTGCTGCATATTTAAGGTTGAAAAATGTATGGTGGGCTATTTTATCCAAATCCTAGATAAGAGAAAAACAATCTATAATAATGCACAGAGGATAAATCACAAAGAATTTGGTAGTAAGAAGTAAAAATAGAAAGAAGAAAAGTCAGAGAATAAAGGGATGGGGGAATAAACAAGAGATGTGGCAAAGCGAAAGAGCCAACCAAGCCCTCAGCTGAGACTGCCAGGAAAATGAGCTTGGGTTCTCACCTATGCCGCGTTTCTGCCCAGAGAGAGGCTCTTCTCAGAGAGCTGACCTTATAGAAACAGTGCAATCAGGGGGCCTGCCTGGCTTCTGCCTGATAAACTGAGCAGTGTAGACTTCCATTTTAACTCTTACTCAACCATCCAATGGAATATATGTAGTCAACTGTTCAGTGGCGGAAGTTCAACTCACATCAACCCCAGATATTCATTTAGTTATTGTCTCCATATTAATAATTTTGAGACAGTGTATCACTGTATAGTTCTTGATGGCCCCAAACCCACGATGCAGAATTGGCTAACCTCTAACTCACAGAGATTCACCTGCTTCTGCCTTCTCAATGCTCAATGTAATTGATAAACTCATGATTAAAGGCATGCACCTTTATGCCTAGCAAAGATTTAATTCTTAAATGTCATTTTAAGACCCCTCTTACCACACTAAGCCAAAACAAAATCAATGGCAGAGTTGTCTCTACAATTTATATGAATACAACATAGAAAAGTGTTGATCAATTAACCTTATACCAACTCCAGAGAGAATAATCCCAGCAAAAAAGAATGCTAAGTTGACAATTAGAATGTATTTAGCTGTCTCCTCTGGTCTTGAGGGAAAGAATTCTAAGAACACCGCGTGCTTACTATTTCGCTACCTATCACTTTCGTTTCATTTGATACCAGAGGCTATAGGAAGAACTTAGTGAGTGATGGTTTTTCTCTTTATAGGACGGTGAGCAAGCTGGGCTGCACCTGTCATATTTCCTGTGATACTTCAGGGCAGAACTGTGAGCAGTAAAGTTTTGTATTTAAAGCAGAGAGAGGCACAATGAAAATTCATTGGCAAATCTGATGTAATTCTGCCACATCAAAAGTAAAGTTAACTCGGCTGAAAGTAATGCATCTAAAATATAACTGCCCTCCCTGGGACCTTGTAAGCCAGAATTACAATTTGAGAGCATGGATCTCCAGCAAAAACAAAAGTTCACATCAATTTTGAATATAAATCTAAACTAGATCTTATGAAAGTACACACAAAAAAATCCTAAAATGAACTCCATTATCAAGGAGATTGCAGTCAGTAAATAAAAGGCTTTGTCTGTTGTTTTCTTTCTGACATGTGGCCTGCATGTGATCCTAACTGAGAGCCTTTTCAGGGCTCAGCCCCCCATCCCGTCTTTCAGAATTCGAACAGAATACTCAATTTCTTCAGCCTCAGCCAATGTGTGCATGCGTGAGTGTGCCTGTGTGTGTGCGTGCGTGAGTGTGCATGCATGTGCATGCGTGTGTGTATATACATATGGAAATTTCCCAGTGCAATGCATTGGTTTGTACAATCAATATGAGTTAATAATTATAATAAAAAGGAAAGGCAACTTCTTTTAACGGAGTGGCCACTTTTAATTGCCTTCTTAACATCACAGCAGAAAGCTACAGCACCAGGACGGAACCTGCTTGCTTTCCTTTGTCTTGCAACTTACAGTAACACTGGTCTCATGTGAAAAGATACTTAGACAATGCCCCCCCCCTTCCTAAGGCAATAAAAACAGTTTAGAGCAGCGGCAGGCTGGTTACAGATGACCTCTCATGTGGGCCTTTCTTGCACGGGACACTTTCTTCCGAAATACATGGGACATATTGTTTTCTCATATGGAATGGAAGCACTCTAGAACTCAGGAGCTCTCTGTGGAGTGCGGCATGAACAAATATAACACATAATAGGCAGCTAATAAGAACGCAAAATGGGGAATAAACACACGGGGAACTCAACTGCCTGTGTTCCCTTTTGAGACGTCAATATTATCCAGGAAACACAATGTCGGCTTTCACGGGACTTTTAACAAACTGATTAGAAGTGATAGACATTTTCTCAAAAGACCTAAGAACAATGTGTCAAAAAAATATTTCTTCCAAGTTTTCATTAATGCATTTCTTTGCAGAGCTACTGAAAATTAGACACTGCGTTCATGACAAATTAAATTAAAGTCCACCATTCTGTTTCTTAGATTTCGCAATTAATGGGACCAAATCCAACCTAATAAGTTCTGTGGAATGGCAGAATTGACACTTACAAACATTCTGCATCGTCAATAAGTCGCAGTTCATTTTCACAAATGGAGTTTGTTTCAATTCTCAGCTGTTGGAGGATGATTTGACTTGGAGCAAAGGCAATGGAGTCGGGTAACAGCTGAGATGTGCTTGTTTGAATGGGGCCGAGAGATCCGTTGCAGGGTTTGCAGAGTGTGAATTACAATTCCAGTGATATCAGAAGCAACTAATTCCGTTCCTTAGAAGTGAGGACATAAAAGAAGTTTGAGGTTTGCTTATTTCGAGCTTTAATTGAGGGCTAGGTTGTAATTCATTTTCATCCCTGAGTGAGTGGTAAAAACATACACAGCAGGTAATTCACACCACCTCACAAACTGTTGGTGCACCCAGAAGACTAATCAGGGGAAGCTTCCAATAGCAAATTATCAGCTACAAATTAAAACTCTGCCGCACGCTTGCTAAAAGTAGCCCTGCTTTTCGCCAGCACCCGCGTGAGTATTGGTAACTATTGGGTTGCCATGGGAAGGAAGGATGAGGGATTCTACCTGCTTGCCTTAAAGAAAGCCTCAGAAAGGTGTGAAACTAAACTAGACTTCAAGCAAGGCTGAATTGGGGGCTTAAAGATGAAAAGTTGTCCTAATTCCAGGTGGGGTGGTGTTTATTCTGACAATGAAAATTTAAAGTAAGGCCCAGCTAAAGAAACAAGCAAATTCTGGATAGAGTTTAAGCCAGTTTGCCTTGAAGTCCTCCAGGGAAAACATCTTCTCCAACCTCATCCCTCAAACTGAAGATGGAGACTTCAGATGACAAAAATAATTAATTAAACTTCTGCTGTTAATTACTCTCAAGGAAACAGAGAAAGAGGGTAAGACTTTTTAAAAAAAAATAAAAAAGAAGGGTCTTTGATTTTTCCAGACTTCACGCCCTAACCTCAATGTAATATACAAAGTATATTTTTAGCATTTAACCTTCTCAGTTATTTTTTGCTTAAATGATGTTGAAAATTGTTTCAAGAAAGCTGCAAAGTGGCTGTGATAATACATAAAGAGTTCAAAATGGCTGCACATGTCTGATAAATATATATGCTCCATACACAATTATGTTATTGGCTTAAATGACCATAATTGCACCTTTTGGGCTGTAGATCCACTTCCAGCTCCTTCTCTCCCCAAACAAAGCTCTTGCAAGAGCAATAGAGACAAGGGTGCACAAATAGGAAAAAAAAGAAAAATTCTTTTTCATGGCAACTAATTTCTTACATTCAAAATCTTGGTTATTCTACGTTTGAAAATCAAAGTACTAGAAAATACATTACTGTGGATTGCCTAGTGCGAGATTTCCTTATAGGGAAACCTTCACGTAGTTTGCAGAGCTGCACAGACCTAAGCCTAGGTGTAGCATACCAGGTAGCTTTGTTTTCTAATCAAGTGTTGCTGTCTTTACAACAACACTTTGAGTCAGAGAAATGACTCAAGGATGCAAATCTGAATTCCTGAGGGCCAAGCTTCAAGCCTGTGGCAAATTTAAACACTATCATTGAAATCGCCTGGTAGGGGAGGAGTAACAGGGGTGGGCAGAAAAGACATTTAGAAGTGAAAAATCTCTGGAAAACAGCCTGGAGAACCCTGTACAACAATTCCACAATTCCACCCTAATAACTGCCACACAAGACATCCATTTCCTTAAATTCACAGAGGCTGGGTGGTGTTGGACCCTGCTTGGTAAACATATAGGTAGTCCTGAATCCACTGATCCCATGAGTCATCTCCTGGGGGTCCGCCTTAAAAACCACTTTCAGGTCAGCCATGCAGAGAGCTTTGTCTCTTTTTCCTCTCTCTCTCTCTCTCTCTCTCTCTCTCTCTCTCTCTCTCTCTCTCTCTCTCTCTGTGTGTGTGTGTGTGTGTGTGTGCCTTATCAATATCTTGTCATTTAAGACAAAATTATTAGTAATTAGGTGGGACTTTCTGTTTTCTTCAACAGAAGTTGATTTCTCTTGTAAGATCTGGTTATTTCTACAACTATATTTGAAAACTCATTTTTCTTGGTGCTGTCCGTACCCATGACTGTGTATTCAAATGAAAGGGACTTCTTGGGATACTGGATATGAGGAGGATATGTACAAAATCCTGTCTGATTTGCAATTCAAATTTTCTTCTCTCATAGAATTTGGAGTTGGACTATGGCCACACCATGCGCTGTCGCCACAGTTGCATTTGGATTAGGACCCCCCCATCCCCGTACCAGGAGCAGGAAACAAAATGGGCCTCAGCATCATCTACCTGTTTCCTTTGCAAGGTCCCTGACATTTCCTCAGGAGAGTTAGTGATAACACAAGCTTCCCTGAGCCTCCTGAGATTCCCATTTGATGTGGTACTCAATCGATGAAACCCCCCCCCAAACCGCTCCTTTTAAAAATCCTTAAATAGCTCGAAGGAGCAACGAATTCATACATCAGCCCATTCTTTATGTTCTAAAGTGCAATTTATGGGGCTAAACGAAAGTAAATGTCATACCTTTAATTTTGTGGAAAGTTATGTACAAGTCTTTTATACCAAATAATCACATAGCAGAGTGCAGCCACCTTTCTGCTCAGCGGGGTGCCATTTGACAGACTTTAAAATTCCCCAAGTTCACGCGGCTTTCCTTCTAAATAATACATGTGCTAAGTATGTGACATTAAAAGTGCTTTTGGCATGTAAATGATCCGTTCTCTCATAGAAATGCTTTTAAAAGAATCTGAACTCACTTTTATTCTCCCCCCTCCTTTTTTTTTTTTTTTTTTTTTTGGAAATTCTAAGTGCATTGAATTTCATTGTCCCGCAGAACCACGCAGAGTTGAGCGCAGTGAACTGCAGGGACCAACCAACCCTTGTCAGCCTGTGTATTTATGAATCATTCGAACTGTCAGAAGTCTCCAAAGTGTTCTATTTGCTTCAACACAATTTTCTGTTCCAGTCCAGGCAAAAATCTTCTCTTTTTCACTAATTTCCCTCTCTCCTGCAAGCTAAGTGTTAGCAAGCAGTTGTAGATCTTGAGAGTTGGGGGTTCACCATTAAAACTTAAGGCGCAGGTATAAGCAACTTTTCTGGGTACTTACTTCATGCTTCGAACCCTTTCCCAGACTTCCTTATCTCTGAATGACAAAGCTGATGTTTTGTGGGTGATAAAAGTGTTTTTCACCAAAATTATAATTCAAAATTAATATTATATGAATAAATCAAATATGTAATCTCTTTCTTCTGTTTTATTACACTATATATATAGGGCTTCTTTCCCACACCACATATGCAGCCAACCAGGCCTCAGAACTGTAATGGAATTGGATAGTATGGTCTGTTGTCTGTCTTCAGAGAACTTCTGCTGTTACCTATTAAAATAGAGCAGTGTGATGCTCGCTTGATACTCTTTATGCAGGACACAGAAGTCATTTCTCATACACTAGTCAGCTTCAGGGTGCTTCTAGAATTTGAACTTCACTACCCACTCCCTGAATAAAAAGTCTCAGGGGGGACTACTGAGAACTCAAGAACAAGGGCAATGGGTTTTTGATCCTACTGCACGTGCTGGCTTTGGGGGGGCCTGGGCGGTTTGGATGCTCAACTTACTAAACCTGGATGGAGGTGGGCGGTCCTTGGACTTCCCACAGGTCAGGGGACCCTGATGGCTCTTCAAGCTGATGAGGGAGGAGCTTAATCGGGGGAGGGGGAGGGAAATGGGAGGCGGTGGCGGGGAGGAGGCAGAAATCCTCAATAAATAAATAAATTAAAGAAAAAAAAATAAAGATCTGAATGCATCGGCATTGAAAAAAAAAGTCTCAGGGGAAAAAAAACAGGAAAGATACATACAATAAGATAAGATAAATTGTCAGCAAAGCTTTTGAATTATAGAAAAGTAATTGGTAATCTCAAAATGTATAAAACAGAATCCTGAATAAAAAATGAGTGGCCAGATTTCACAAATTAAAAATAGAGAATAGTCAAGATTGAATTTGAGTTAAATACCAAATAATTTTAGTGGAAATTATTTATAATAGTCTTTATTATTTTTCTGAAATTCAAATTTTGCTGGACTCCTACATTTATATCTGACCATACCAAATATTGATTTAAAGGGCTCCCTTGAACAATTTTGAGGTAAATCTGTGAACTTACCTGCTTCTGTGACTTAGGACATGATTACCAGTTACATCCATGCACTCACTCAGTGCAGTGCCAACACAGCGTTTTACGTTCAGGGACACATTTCCAAAGAACAGCTTCAATATTTTTTTTTAATTTGAGATGAATGCAGACAGGCAGGTGCAGTAAGAGGCCTTCTGAGGTAGGGAGATGGTTCTATAATTAAGTATTTACCATGCAGGTATGAGGGTCTGAGTTCAGATCCTCAAAATCCATGTAAGGCTGGATGCAGTCGTGCACATGTAATCCAGGGGCTGCTGGGATGAGGTGCCAGCAAGATGAGACCAGAGTATCTTCAGATGCTCGACCAGCTGTGTGCCATGGCAAACAGTCATCAGGCTGCGTGTCAGACAGAGCAGAAGGCATAGACTGATAATGTCTCTATGTACATAATATGTACATGCATGTCCATATGTACACTGTAGCATGTGTGCACCTACACTCACAAAAAGTACACACAAACACATGCATACATTAAAAAATTTTAATGTTTCTTTTTATTCAACTATTACTCAAAGCCTGTCAAGTGTATCTAGTTAAACAATATCAAAATGATTCCACATTAGCCATCAGACATGTTGATCTGAATGCTTGTTGGAAAAATTAGTTCTTCTAAGTGCACTACTGGATCTAGCTAAACTGATGCATAGCATAACTGTGTACATTAGTAATGTTCTTTGGAGTCCACTGCTTAATTTCTTCAACATGCTTTGGTCATCGTGAAGAATCTTACAAGCAGGACAGCAGTGACCAGTGACCATTTGTGCTTATCAAAGTAGTACATCTTAGAGAGCTAGCACGTGGTACCATGTGCCTGGTGGCCAAGTCAATATTCTTCCCAGAACAATTGGATAAAAGGTTCTTATGCATGCTCCTCTGAATAAAAGATTGTCTTGGTAAAAGACCACAAGTAGAATCAGGAAGTGAACCTGACACTCATTTGACCTTGTTAGGTAGGGAACTCTTTGGCCTCAGTTCTTCTAGCAAACTAAAGTTGGATTCACTAATGGGAAAATGTGATCAGTGCCTAGGACGAAGGACATTTTTTTCTACATTTTTTCTGCCCTTTATATTCATTTCCATAACATAGCATAACATGACTTTTATCGGCCTGCCCATGGAGCCCGATTTTAAAACGAAAGTCTTTAATCGCCTCCGACTTAGCTTGTAACTCAAGTATAAACTTCAAAGTTGTTTCTTTGGACCAGTCCCTTTTACAGCCAGTAGGAATTCCCCATCAGCATTCACGGTGTGAAGCGCACCCGTGCTCCATTTTGTTAAACATGATCCTTGGCAGGTTGACTAAAACCTAGGCAAGCATTTCCATCTTCCCTTCATGCATTTGCATAGATGCTTATGGGTTGTGCTGCTCTGTCTGGACACTCTCCAGAGTCTCCCTGTTCCCCAGCTTAAACAGCACATCTCAGCAAGGGAATCTTAGCAATTAACAAGCACTCGTAGAGCAGGTGGAAAGGCAAAACCAGCACTTTCTGTATTATAAAAGAAAAGCCCCAAAATACAGTCAGAGGCACTCGGTGACTGTGTTTCTCAAAATGCATTTCTTGTTGGTAAAGCAGAAGTATTTAACACATTAGATGAAGGCAAACATCCATGGAGGGCCACCCAGTATGTTCTAAGGGAGGCTACTAGCCCTTAGGTGTGTGGAATGAAATAAAGTCATCTCTGTATTTTTATTTTAACATCATTGCTGCTCATTCAAAGATTGTGGACAAATACAAGCTACAGAATTGATAGGAGTATACATATTCTCTAAAGATTAGAGTATCGTCACTAGGAAGAAAGACAGAAAAATGGAATACTGAAAAATAGGGTACCTTTGCTCAATATTGACTATTATAAAATGTCAATATTAACTGCTTATGAAAGCAAGCAGAACTGAAGGAGAATTTTGAAAGCGAGACTCCACATGTCTTCCAGCCAATCTTTTGATAAGATAAAGAGAACAACGGACAGCATCCACTAGGGTACCCCAAAGCTTCTCCTCTGCCTCAACACCGCACATCAGAAGCCCCGACAGCAGTGGCTTCTGGGCAGTAAATACAATGAGTGGGAGGATTAACTGAACTGACCGAGGCGCTGACCTAGTGAAAAACGATGCTGCAGCTAACTGGGGAGTCTCCAGATTTTAATTGCACAAAAGCAGTTCCCTTTTGATATGAGAAGTTTCCAGAACCACCATGAAAGTATAAAAAAAATCTTTTTGAATTATTATATTACAAAGAAGGATTTTTTTGCCGTAACAGAAACTCTGAATTTAAAATGCTTTTGTGCATTTTATATTTTTTTGACTAAAGTGTTGTATTCACATAATTTGACTTTTGAAAGTGTTGTCTAAATTTTAAAATATAATCTCAGAGAGTGAATTTTTCCACAGTTTGATTCTTATATCCAAAAATCTGAACTGAGTTATACATTTTAAATAAGGAATATGTTGAAATAATGTATTTTGTCTATCCAAGAGCATTGATAGACACGAAGCACAAAATATGAATTATTAAGGATGATTTTTTTCACTTTTATTTCTGAGTGGCCAGGTCACTTTCCATTGATCAAATGGATTTTGACTTCAGGGAAGGCAATTCAGTACACCCATAAATATACTTATATCTATAGTTTTCTTGTATGAAAATAGGGCTTTGGTATTCTGAAAAAAAGTTTTAAAAAAATAATGTGATATTTAGAAGCTTAAATCCTGATTTGATTTGACTTTTGGACCAAGCTTAACTAATGCAACATGCAGAATCATGAAGTTAGAAAACCCACAGCTTGATTATTGCCAAATTTATTATCCTTTATGAGTAAGGATGGCATTTAGTAAGCCTAAGCATCAAGTTAAATGCAGCAGCAAGGGTTCTGCTCACACTGAAAGGGAAATCTCCTGCCAACGTGGTTATTACTAGGTCACCGAATTGGTAAGGAGCTTGCTTTTAGATGCCTTCTGTCTTAATTGTTCAGGCAGCCACACCTAGTTCAAAATGGGCCTTACTAAACTAAAAATTACCTCTTTAAAAAAAAAACAAACTAATAATAGCACTTCCTGACTTGTGACAACTCACAAAACAGCTTGGAAGGGTTTTAACCCTTGCAATCCCTCAGGTTTGATAAGGAAAGGTAGGGTAGCATCTCCTTGATCTTGGCCTCACCTTAAGTCAGCGGTCATGGTCCATCTCCCCCACTCCCCATGGAACACCACTTGATTACTTATTCTCCGCTGCTGTGTCATGAGCACCTGCCAACTTCCTCTTCAGTTCCTCTCGGGTGGAACTGCAGGCAGTTTCCAAAGCACCCTCCTTCTGTGATAAGGACACGGGGTGTATTGCAGGTGAGGAATTTCAAATCCCATTCATCATTGTTTGAAATCTTCCCTCATTCAAGCTGTCAGAGCTTGACAGACCTGGTTCTGTGGTTATGCACTGTTAAATGGGAGCCACTCTCCAGCCTAGGGGGAACCTTTCTGCTTCCGTGCTAGGAAGCTTATTGGAGAATCCTTGGGGAAGACAATAGCACATAAATGGAACTCTGGCAAGATGCACAAAAATAGCCAGTCCCTTTCTGCGAGCCCCAACCAAGACGATGTTGATAATATTGCACTTGATGCTCCCAGTTCTGTTGCAGTCTCAAAATAATTTTATGGCGTGTGGTTTGATCAGACCAGGATAAAGTTACATCTCATACTCATATTTTAAACTTGGATTTTTCTTAAAGTCATAGAACAATTAATGTTTTAAAGATGGTATTTTCTGTATTTAGGTAAAAATGAAGAGAGGGTTGATTTCTAGTTCTGAAAAATACTCTAATGACTTGTGATGTGAGACGCAGAGGTCATTGGAAAGTGGTATTACTAATTTACATGGAATCAGATTACATTCTAAACCATTAATATAAAATAAGAAGCATATTGTGCCCATAAACACATTGTGCCCAGTTACCTTGAGATGCTTTGCATGAATCAGGAAGAACTGAGGTGCTGAGAAAATGATTTTCATTTATGCACCTAGAAGGGCTTGGGACATGAGCTATACTTCCATCACTGACTGTTTGTTCTGGGATACTAATTTATTACTTTATTCCCTCACTCAACGAATGTGTATTTTTCAGATATTGTGCTAAGGACAAGTACTATAGGATGCTTAATGCATAAATAAATTTAAACTCTTTTCTAGAGAGTGAGTATAAGAAATGAAGTGTTCGTATAATTAAAGATCACACAGTCTAAAATGAAACAAATGCCCCTTCCTTCAAACTGTTCACAGTAGCAAAAATACTAGGATAATACAAACTCCCTCTTTCCAAAAGGCCAGTAAAGATGAAAATAGAGCCTTTTTGCATGGGAGAACTTTGAAAAGTTTAAATTTGTGCTACACCTGTAGGGGAAGAGAAGTGAAGGAGAGAGAGAGACTGAGAGAAAGAAAGACAGAAAGAGGGATCCAGGCTGGCAGATAAAGAATGCTAACGTTAAATCGGGAAGTTGCACAGATAATGTGTCTGGGCTGAACCTCAGGTAGAGAATATGAAAGTGAGCAGAGGCGAAGGAGATAAAGTTTGGAAGACAGTCAGACAGCCAGACCACGGGGGACACTTAGCACAAAAATGCAAAGCTAAGAAGTTTGGAGTTTATTAGTAAGACTGGGGAGCCATTAAAGATTTTTAGCACAAAGTGACACAAGGATATTTAAGAAATTAGTTCGCTGTATGATGGATAGGTTACAAAGTGCAAGAATTGAAACCGGAGAACAAACTCAACAGCCATATTCCTGCTTCAAATGACCTCAGAAAAAGGGAAGCTCTGTCACGTGGGCAAACACAGTAAATATTGGGGGAGGGGCCACCTTCATAGTGCTGTGACAAAATGCCTGAGAGAAGCCACTTAAAGGGGGTGTTATTCTGGCTCAATCTTTCAGAGGTTTCAACCCGTGAGCATTTGGTTCTGTTTCGGAGCCTGGGCTGAGACAGTCGATCATGACAGAAGAGTGTGGCAGAGCCCCGCTGCTGATCTCAAGGTGGTCAGGAAGCAGAGTGAGCCAAATTAAGGGGCTGGCATCAAGATACACTCAAGACAAGCAGGCCTTCGAAATGAACTGCTTCCTCAACCAAGCCATGCCTCATAAGAATGTCGAGAAGTTACAAATTCATAAGTGAATTAACCTATTAATTAAGACAGAACCTTCATGGTTCTATCATCTCTCAATGATTGGATCCACCACCGGGAACCCAACATATGAGTCTTAGCGAGGCTGTTAATTCCCAGTTAAGCCATAACATTGTACCCTTGGCCCCAAAGACTCATGGTTGTGATCAGCTCACAATGCTAAATGCAATTCTTTCCTCTCTCAGAGTGCCAAAGCCTCGGTAAGTTTATGCAATGTTCAAAACCTGAGTGCAAAGTCTGCTCCGAGACTCAAAGCAAACTCTTACATGACCCACATAAAGAATTGAGAAACAAGCTATATCCTTCCTAGATGAACAATACATGGTAAACAATACATGGTAAATTCCCATCCCAAAAGAAGACATGGAAAGGAAGGATGCTGGGAGTTGAATCTAGGACCTCTGTAAGAGCAGCAAGTGCTCTTAACTACTGAACCATCACTCTTCCCATAACAAGTTGTTCTTAAAAGCGAAGATAAAATGCCAATAAGACATACAGTCTTTTTCACGCCTGGCTGCACTTTTTCTCTGTGAGGGGTGGGTTTCCCCCCACCGGTGGCCATTTATATTCCAATAGTTATCAGTGAAAATAATCTCTCCTCTTTCTCCAGACTTCCCACCTTCTAGACTCTACTATCTCTAACACGTACATCCCTTCAAATTCAAGGCATAGCTCAAGAGAAGTCACTGTAGAAAGTAGGAAAAGAAAACAAAATTATTTATACTGTTCAATGTTCACTAAAATAAAATAAGTGATACAACTTACACATTGAGTCAGGACACACTCTGAAGAAAAATACTGTCTGTAACAAAGAGGCCCAATTAAATGCTGTTATTATTGTAATACGGTGGCACAAATCATCTGCCCTATGAAGTACAAAAGATGCTGGTACCTTGTACCACACACACATACACACACACCCCACACACACATGCACATTCACGGACACATGCACACACACACACACACACACACACACGTACACATACACATACCCATGTACACACGCTCTAAGAATGCTCAGCATTTTGAAATAAAAGATGGTGTAGGTTAGCACAATAATGACTGTGAATGAAGAAAGATAAGATGAATTTTATAAACGATAACAGAAGTCTTAACCAGGAAAGATCCTAGAAACTTAGAAATCACTCTGCACATCTGGGCTGTGCGGATTAATTCAGCAGCCCCTTCCGGGCAAGCAATGCACATTCCGAGCTCTCCAGGACTGTTCTCTGCCCCTGGATTGTCACGCCTACTGCAAGCCCTTTCTGTTTACCTTGGGTTTTGAGCCATGACAGATTATCCTAGTGGTGTGACATAGAGAGTGCTGTTTGGGGTTTTTTTGGGGGGGGGTTAAATGTTTAGCCTTGGGCACATTACATTCGTTTCAACTTTAGGTTGGAGATCATGCAGCTTGTGAAAGCCTGCCCAGAGTGCTCGCTGTAAAAGAATGAAGGTGCTGGGATTATTTTGAGCTTTCACTAAATTGAGTGTGTGATGTGACGCTAATATTTTTCTACCATAACTATCATCTCAGGATGAACTCAACCATCTGCCCCGTGCTTACCACAGGCTTTAAAGAAATAAAAAAAAAAAAAAAATGTGTTACTTAAAGGTAAAAAGCAAAGTTCTTTAATTACAAACTTAACCACAAAGGACAGTTCTTGCTTTTGGTAAGAAGTAAAATGTCAAATGTTGAATAATTTTCTGAGAAACTTCTACTGTAGTATTGCTAGTTCTAATTTATTACTTTGCTTAATCGGCCAAATTTCCAGTTACTCCTCAAAACTAGAATTGAGGATCATGCCCTCTAATCCTACTGCGAAGTCTTTTACAACCCTTATCAAATACGATTCCTCCCAAACTCCCTAAAACCCTCTGAGTTTCTCCCAGCACAGGTCCTACTGCAGGCAGAAAGCATGTGTTTACCCATATCCTTTCTCCCAACACAGGTTCTACTGCAGGCAGGCAGAAAGCATGTGTTTACCCATCTCCATGACTCACAGGTTTGAGTGCTCATTTAATTGACATACCTGTTCCGCAAGAATTTGCCACTTCTTGGCCTAGAAGAACCACTCATTAGGTGTTAAATAAATGAGCCGATGGATGAATTGGGATGCAAACGTACTAATAAATACATACTGATCCTTACATATGAAGATAATTCAGCTAGGTAAGAGGATATGTACAACTCTGTTCACAACATTTGTGGAAAAAAAATACTTTTCTCCTTACGAGTGTCTCAAGTTTGGTACAGTTTTGTCTCTGAAATGGTTGAAGTTTTCCAGGTGAAGGAATTAGGAGGATAAGGAATAAAATGTATAGCCTGTCTCCTGCCCCTTGGAAGAATAAGTAAAAATAATAAAGTTAGGTATTATTTTAAAAGGTATTGTTATCTTTCTAAAGATATATATGGATTTATGAATTGAGTTCTTATATCTGGAACAAAGCAGTAGCGTTTGTCTTCCCACCCCCCAAATCAATTTGAATCTCTAGCAAAGGATTGGGGTATTGCTAGGGAGAACCTGCATGGACTCTAGTTGAAGCTGACTTCTTGTCTACCGACCATGAAACAGAGGCCCTTTACTTCCTGAAGCGGCGTTTCTCGAAGGGCCACTGGGAGAAGGAGCTCTTCTTTCAGGCAATATTTATAAAGCATCTGGCATGCACAGAGCTTTGTGCTGAGCCCTGTGAGGGCTACAGAGGTGAACAAGCCATGGTTGCTGCTCTCAAGGAATTTTCAATAACGCATGCTTCTTCAGATGCCAAAAATGAAGGTGCAAGATTACAGAAAGAAATAAGAAAAGGCAGAGCGTCCCAAATAAGCTTGTACTGTAGGCACAAAATGGCCTGCTCAGCTAGGTCTCCTCTATGAAAGTCTCATTTCCACCTGAGTTCCTGCAGATTAGGGATAAGATCACTTAAGGCGGGTAACTCTATGCAAGTGTCACCTTCCCAATTGTTAGTTTATAATCCCATGATCATCAGAAGATAAAGACATGTTGCGGGGCAGGGGGGAGTTTTTATTTTTATTTTTTTTAATTTATTTATTTATTAAGGATTTCTGCCTCCTCCCCGCCACCGCCTCCCATTTCCCTCCCCCTCCCCCGATCAAG
>NW_004949096.1:21583924-21589632 GCF_000317375.1 Microtus ochrogaster | reverse complement strand
TTCCCTGACCTGTGGGAAGTCCAAGGACCGCCCACCTCCATCCAGGTTTAGTAAGTTGAGCATCCAAACTGCCTAGGCTCAGGGGGGAGTTTTTAAGAAGAACGCATTATCTGTACTTCTTGGGGAATCACTCTGAACCACATAGGAACCTTGGAAAGAGAACTATCTGCCAGGGAAACAGAGATTGTTTGATGATGTTTGGGGTGGGGGCTGACTGAGGTATGGAACTGTCCCTGCATGGGAGATACTGGTGCTTAAGGGATATGCAGGACTTTCTTTTAGCAGTAATTTCCTCACTGCAGGAGAAATAATGAGTCATTGAAAGTTGAGATCAGTTAAAGAGAAGACTGATGTTTTTCTGTCAGCTTAGCAGTTGACATGAGTCTACTAATGTTTTGGATTTTTGTTTGTTTTTCGAGACAGGGTTTCTCTATGTAACAGTCCTAGCCGTCCTAGAACTAGCTCTTGTAGACCAGGCTGGCCTTGAAGTCACAGAGATCTGCCTGCTTCTGCCTCTTGTGTGCTTGGATTAAAGGTGTGCACCACCCCCGCCCAGCTGAATCTACTGATATTTTAATTATTGTCTATGGTCCCAGGACCCACAGTCAATACCCCACCAGTCACTCAGGCCACAGCCAGGAGGGCTTTCCCCTCTGCTGGGGCTGCCATGTGTAGGTTTAAACTATGCCTCTATCATTCTGTTTGCCAACAATAACTCTGACGTCAGATGAGGGGGTAAAAACCTGCTAGATCCGAGAAGCGAAGAGGCAACCAGTTGACCTTACTTTCTGGCAGAAGATTTAGCAAGAGACATGTCTCTTCCCTCAGCCAAAAACCAAAAGGAAGTGCCAAAACTTGAATTCCCCACCCTTCCCTTCCTGTGTGTCTTCTGTATCCAAATTCCTGGCTTCTCTATGGCCAATTCTTGTCAGCTAGTCCCTGGCTCTGGCCCCAGATTCAAGGGGAACTTTACTTAGTCTCAGAATGTCACCGTGTGATCAAAATTCCCACAACGGAAAAGCACTCCACAGACCACCCAGCAGAGAAAGATGTTGAATTTCTAACTGCTTGCTTCAGGATAAGAAACAATGTGAAATATTTCTCTTCAAAAACTAAATGTGATATTTTATAGATGATGGAACAGTTTTAGAAGTTGATAATTTTACCAAAGGCTATGCAAACTTTATTGAAGGTATTAAGTTCCTTGATTCAAAGATTCTGTACTTATGAAGACCAAAACTAGGTAGAGGGTCAGTAGCTCAGCCATATGAGCTACGTGCCAGGACTCCAGTTCAACACTATTAAGGTCACACCAGCAAATCTGGAAAAAAATAAAATAACATCTATTTCATGGGCACACATATAAAGGATCTGTGAATGCAGGGTAATAGAACAATTTCATTACCAAGTTGTGAGATAAACTGCAAAGAAATTAAGAACATAGAATATATACAACACACAGGGCTGGGGAGGTGACTCAGAAGTTTAGAGCACTGACTGCTCTTCCACCCAGGTCTATTGCCAGGACCTATATGGTATTTCACTTTTTTTCCATAACTCCAGTTCCAGGGGATGTGACATCTTCCTTTAGCCTCTGTGGGCACCAGGTAGTTATAAATGCTCATGCCAGAAAATCGCTATACACATAAAATAAATTTTAAAAATATATACATATACCATACAGTATTTAAGGAATGCCTAATATAATAATTCTTCCTCTGAGCTATTTGATACCAGGTATAAATAGGCTTTCTATCCTGATGTTTGTAACATCTTGAGAAAGTTTGGGGGGAACTAATAGGGAAATGAAAACAGAGTTGAGAAGTAATGATTACGTTGTAAAATTCTAGAATGCAGGAATATTATCAACAACTTGAGAAGTCAGGGAGATGCTGTATATAGACATGGAAAACAAGATGGTAGAAACTTTTTCAAAAGTAAGTGAATGGGTGAAGCAGACTTGGGTTCTTGTCGTCTTGCTAATGGCCTCAAGGACAAAAGAGGCATAGGAAGTAGATAAAAAACATTGCGTAGGTGGTGTTTTTTTTTTTTTCGTTTCTGTCCATTTCGGACACTACAGAACTTTACAAAACGGTTCCCATTCCCTGCTCTTCATCCATCACCCAGTACACATTTAAGGAGTAAAAGCCATCATTCTCCCCTAGATGGCACTGCTACAAATTGGGATGGACAGTCCTCTATGGACCCTAAACTTATAAATCTAACAATTTAGAGGAAAAGCAATAAAGATTAAATATATGGCAAAATGCAATAAACACCAGAGTGACGCAGAGAAGCCAGCAACAAACAAACAGAATATAGTGAAGTCGTCCTGCCCCAGCGGGGCATAAATCAGCAAAGATCCTACTCCGTGACTAGGCTCTCTCCAGAGCAGCGAGATAGAATGCTATTTGTCCAACATATTTGGGTTCCCAATATTTTTCAAGTTATTGAAGTTAATATTTAACACATTTTCTGCCAAGTTTTAATATGTTATCACCCTCCAAAGAAACAAAGTCCAGAAATAATTCGTCTTGTTGGCAATATTTATCGGTATTTTGACACGAAACCTGAATTATTATTGAAAGTAAATAGGAAATCGGTGACTTAAGGCTCGAGAATTTTTTAAAGGTGTTCTCAAGGTTACTGCATGCTTTGTGGCGATGAAAAGGTGAATAAATAAGGCACACGATGTCCCATAATCTGCAGTTTTTCCTATAACTGTGACTACTCTTTAAGGGAAACCTTCCAGCTGACAAATTTAATTCCCCCTTTTGGTTTTGTTTAGACATTGGAGTTCCTGGTGTCGTGACACTTAGCAACAATAAAAAAAAAATAATACTAGGTGTTCCAAGACTCTTCACTTCCCCTATGGTGCTTGGTCTGTCACTTCCCACAGCTATGAATATCCCAGGAAACCTTAAAATTTATAATTGTGTTTATATTACAATGCAATCATATTAATTGCATATGTTACCATGTGATATATCAATATGGATGTCATTGTGCTATTGTATTATCAGTTATATGCAATCATAGCACTAAATACACATACATATTTATTCTTCCCCACTATAAATATTCTCGGCTTGGCGAGGACATACAAGGAAATACCTGAGTCCCACTCAGGAAATCTCTGGACCACTCACTAAAGCAATGCGGAAGCAGCAAGTTCCCATCTTCACCCAGCTGGCTGTGTCTAAATGAGCCACAGGAAACAAGCCAGTGTCCAACCTGTTAGCTCCTTCCAAAGGACAACCGGCTTCAAGCCCTGGGGACACAGGGGTCTCATCTGCACCACACACCAAAGCAGAGCACTGGCCTCGCTCCAACAGCTGGCCTGTGAGTAAATGGCTGTTTGTGCGTCCCTGTGCACAAAACACAACACGCACACACAGGGCCAGTTCATGTGACACGGACTCCGAGGATATTGTGGTCTAAATTTAACTAGGAAACAAAGCAAGCCGATCATTACCTTTCAGTCAGGGCAAAGACGACAATCACAATAATTTTGCAACACATTCAAACAAGGAAGCAGGAGGGAGTGACAGGGGCTGACTGTCTAAAAAACATGCCCCAAACACTGGGTTATGTAAACATGCCAGGCTTACCGAAGGACTGGACAAGCCAATATGAACTTTTCCAACCTCCAGCCCTGAGTAGGTCTAGGCTGTAATTAGAGCTCTTTCAAGCAGGCAGTGGGGACACAGTGAACAGGGCATGTGTTAGCATCTCCTTCTGCTTCATGAGAAAAGGACCCCCTTGGTCACTGAGAGCCTCACTCCTTAAAGAGCTCCTTCCATTTCTTCACAGTTGTTTGTTCTGAGAATATAGATAGAGCAAGGAAAGCCTGAAACCCAACAGCAGCCTCCCTTTCCCCGTGAGCCGCTACACTGAAGCATATAATACTTGACAGCCTTTGTGAGTAGCAGAGTCCGTGGATTTTTCTTTCTCTCTCTCTCTCTCTCTTTTTTTTTTTTTTGGCAGCAGAGGTACCCTTTCACCTCATTATAAAATCTAACCTGTCAGAGCTAAATTGAGGAGTTTTTTCAACAGGGCTGGGAAACTCATCTTTAATTACTGTACAGGGGAATGTTTCTGAATTATCAACTGTGCAGGAAAAGCCTGAACGGCAATCTGACTGCCTTGAGAAACAGACACTCCTTGGTAGAGAAGCCATGTTGTTGGTTTCACAGACTCTTTGGTGACAGAGCTTTGATAATGGTGGCTTTAAACCCATATGAAACACCAAGTAAAAAACATACTAGTTAGTCTAGCAGAAGTGTGTGTACACATATCTGTCCATGCACAAACTCTTTTAAGAATTTCATTAGGTCTCTAGTTTAAGACAGTTAACTGTCTAGGTGTTTACAGCAATTTCTAATGGAGATTTTTTTTTTGTTTGTTTTGTTTTTATTTTTTATTTTAATTTATTTATTTATTAAGGATTCCTGCCTCCTCCCCGCCACCGCCTCCCATTTCCCTTCCCCTCCCCCGATCAAGTCCCTCTCCCTCATCAGCTTGAAGAGCAATCAGGGTTCCCTCCCTGACCTGTGGGAAGTCCAAGGACCGCCCACCTCCATCCAGGTTTAGTAAGGTGAGCATCCAAACTGCCTAGGCTCCCCCAAAGCCAGTACGTGCAGTAGGATCAAAAACCCATTGCCATTGTTCTTGAGTTCTCAGTAGTCCTCATTGTCCGCTATGTTCAGCAAGTCCGGTTTTATCCCCTGCTTTTTTCAGACCCAGGCGAGCTGGCCTTGGTGAATTCCGGATAGAACATCCTCATTGTCTCAGTGTGTGGGTGTACCCCTCACGGTCCTGAGTTCCTTGCTCGTGCTCCCTCTCCTTCTGCTCCTGATTTGGACCTTGAGATTTCTGTTCGGTGCTCCAATGTGGGTCTCTGTCTCTGTCTCCTTTCATCAGAATTTTTTTTTTCTTACACCAGCTTAATGTGTTGGTTACTACTATAAGCTGGCAGAGTCCATTGCAAACTCATGACTTGCCACTAGCTAGCTAATGAACTCTTGAAATTGCAATCTCTCTCTTTCTTCCTCTCTCCCTCTCTCTCTTCCCCCCTCCATTTCTTTAAGGTATCTGTAGAAAAGAGAAATCATCCTACCTATGGCATATGACTGGTGAGTTAATTACATGAAATAATGAATATGGAAAGTTTAGCCAAGTGCTTAGCGCATTATAGCCACCCAATAAACGGCAGCTATTATTATTTCGAGCTCTTTGCTTGGAATTTCTAATTGCTTTGTCTGCGCATGAGAATGTGGTTTCCAAGCTAGACTAAGTATTTGACAGAAGTGCCTCCCCCTGCCCTTTATTTGCAGATAGGAACAGAACAAAATACCTCGGGTGTCTATCTTACAGCTGCAGAAACAAGGCAATTGTTAAAGGAATCAACAAATGGACCCTTGTTCATCTGACACCCTGAACCCCACTTTAATTAATGTTCTCTCAAGGTCAGTATTTCAACTCAGTCAGTAATCAAAAATGTAGATTAACCAGTCACTCAAGGTATGTCTCATAAGAAGAAAAACACATGCTTCTTGTGGATGAATAACTCTGGACACTTCCACATAAAACATCTCAGTCTTGGCAGCTCTAAACACCTATGATCATATTCAAGCTTTCAGACACTGCGGTAGAGAAACCATGTTTATTTTGTCAGGTTCGTATACCCTAAACCTGTCTGCAAATGA
>NW_004949096.1:21578879-21583824 GCF_000317375.1 Microtus ochrogaster | reverse complement strand
CTCTCTCTCTCTCTCTCCACCAGCTGCCGTAATAATCCATTCACTACTGTTTTGTTCTGTGCCTTTTACATGTAGTAGCTCATTAAACCCTAACGTTGTTGTGAGGTAGGCATCATAATTACTGTGTATTATTTTTCTAACATTAGCCAGCTACTAAATGATAGTGGAATTCATATCCTGGGGCTTTGATTCAAGTCTGATCCTGATCCCGTGACCTCTCATGGTGTTGCGCTCGCTTTCGTTAGCCGATAAAGGAAATCCCAGCTGAAGCAGGTTCCGTGAAGGAGGAGAGTTCATCCTCCAACTTCCCTGTTAGTATCAGGCAGCAGGCCTACTTCCTGTCTCTAAATCCACCCATCAGTTCTGGTTTCTTTCTCATTCTGGATTCTTCTGCTACTCTTTCCAGGAAGCCTTCCTTTACCTTCAAAGACAAAACCAAGCAGTTTTCCCCCAACATTCGGGAAGCTATAGTAGATTCTGTTTAAGCGAATGCACAACTTGGGCCACTCCCTACAGATGAAGAAATGCATTGGGCTTTATGTTTGTTTTTGATCTCAGTATAGTAGGATGGATTGGTGTAGGCCATCCGGTCCTATCTCTAAAAGGAAAGTATACTGTTTAGTTGTAAGTGTCAACTTGCATCTAACTAGAATAATCTGGGATGAGTCTTAAAGAGAAACTACCAAGGGCAGGCAGGCCTGTGGGCAGGTGTGGGGAAATTGTCTTGATTATTAATTGATGGAGGAAGGCACAGCCCAGCGTGGGTAGTACTATCCCCTAGGCAGAGGTTCCTGGCAAGTATTAGAGCAAAGGAAGCCAGCTGCAAGCAAGCAAGAATACATTTATTCTCTCTTTATCTTGACAATGGATGTCATGTGATTAGCTGTTTGCATTCTTGCCTCAACCTCCCCAAAATGATGGGCTGTCACTTGAGATTGTAAACCAAAGGAACTCTCCTTCCCTCTGCTGCTTTTTGTCAGGGTGTTTATCATGACTACAGAAACAAGACTAGAAAAGACAGAGAGCCCAATCTTAGCCAAACAAGAAAACAGAGCACAAGAAAAAAACAGAACAAGGAAAGAGAGTCTTAAAGCTTCTGTTTTGATTGACAGGTTTTTTAGCTAAGTCTGAGGCAAATGTTCTGTGGACCACACTTTCAAAGATGCCACCTTATATCTTCCTTATTCCTAAGGCTGCCCCTGTCTGGTGACAAAACAGGGAAACAGTGACTAGGAAAACAAGGTCGGTGAAGACAATGCAACTAAAGCTTGACTTTCCCTGACAACTTCTTCTACTACTATACCTGATGGTACTCAGAAATAAGAGATTTGAGATATCTTCTGATAATTTTTAATAAAAATTGAAGTATATCTACAGTCTATTATCTTGTGCAAAATTACCTCTGTGTATTCTATTTTAAAAATCCTAAAGGATATGGAAATAGAAAAAAGTGAGGGCCAGTAGGCCCCAGCTCTTATGATTCTCTTTCCCAGTTGCCATTAATCTGTCACATATTCCAAGCCTTTCCAAACATTCTGTTCCTTTTCACACACATGCTTATAAGACATATTTTTCATGACTGACAGACATGTATACATCTTCATGTATACATCTAAAGAGCCTTCCATAAGTACAAACAGATCTCTTTCTTAATTCATTTTTAACTGCTATATAGGGTGTGACTCTGTGGCTGAGCCATCACCCAACCTCTGCCAGACATGCAAGTTTCCAATTCTACACACGTACACACACACACACACACACACACACACACACACACAATGTGTGTGTGTATTAATTCTTTGAGACAGCATCCCTGTCCATTCTTCTCATGCATGAGCACGTTTGTCTCTCAGACAGAAACTCACCAATGAAAATACTCGGTTGAGGGCTTTGGGCACTTTAAATTTTTATAGAATTTGCCAAATTACCATCCAAAATGGCTGTTCCAATTTACACTCCCACCAGCTGTGTCTGAGAGTACCTGTTTCCCCACTGGATATTAGCAATCTTTTTGCATTCAATTTCAAAGAGTAATCAACAGGACTCCGGTTAACTCTGCGATGAAAGTGGCCCCCCAAGAAGCTTAAGAATGTATCATTAGACAGGGAAGAAAACAATTATTTGGTGTGACCTCACTCTGTGATTGGTATAATAATAATATTACAAGACCTCTTGATTGAACAGCTACTTACCCTAGACTTTAAAGACATTAACTACCTGCCTTACACTATTCTCAAGAGGTCAATAAGAGTCATTCCTCCCCATTCTGCAGATGCAAATTGTAAACCATAAAATATAAGCAAAATTTTCTTTCAGGCTGTGTATAAGAATAGAGAGTAATAAGCTCATTCTTTGGAATGCCTACTTTATTTGTTTTATTTTCTCAGTGATGAGGTAACTTTTGAAAGCCAGAAACAAAACTTTAATCTGGGCATTTTTGCAGCCAAAGTCTTGCTGCTCAAATCAAAATCATATTTTATATTCACCTAAAATTATACACAATAAAGTGTATGTGCGCACACACACACAATTTAAACCAGTTGGGCTGACAATGCTCCCCACATAAATGATAAATTAACAAACCCCCAGTACTGGGCATGAGAAACTTCCTTTTGAATTATTGATCAGGGTAGTATAAGTGACTCCCCAAACCATATATATTAGCAACGTAGCTCTTGATTGCCTCTTAGGGTTTGAGGGTGGGCCCCTTTTACTGAAGGCACTGCACAGTTAGGACACAGAAATTTTATGTTTGAGGTAGATCTAACTTGAAAATCTCCTTCCTGAAATACAACTTCAGAAAATATAGAAATACAAATTCCAGAAAATACTATGCAAACTGCCAAGGAAGGGAAGCAACTAAATAGTCCTATTTAGGGGCAAGAGCTATGAACCATGGCAATGACCAGCATAGCAAGATATGCATAAAGTTGCAATAAGTGCTTCACAGAAGTCAGTGGCAAGCAGCAGCTGTCTAATTGGACTGAATGTTCACTCAGTAGGAGGTAAACCTAGCCAGCTTCCTGGGGCTAGTGCAGTCATGGACCTTAGAAAAGAATCTACTGGTGTGGGGCAAATGCCTATATTCTGTCAATTATGTTTTAAATAAAGGCTGATTGGCCAGTAGCCAGGCAGAAAGTATAGGCAGGACAACTAACCAGACAGGAAATAGATGCAGGTCAATGAGAACAGGAGAATTCTGGGAAAAGGGAAGCTCCCTCTGCAGTCCTGTCCAGACACTGCAGAAGGAAGATGTAAAGGTACTCTGAAAAAGGTACTGAGCCATGTGGCTAACATATACTAGAATAATGGGCTAATATAAGTTATATGAAGCCTGAACTAATGGGCCAATCAGTTTATAACTTATGTAGACATCTGTGTGATTTTCTTTGGGGCTAAACGGCAGTGGGACTGGTGGGAGGACAGAAACGAGGCAGGACGAAAACCCATGTTACAATCTACTACAACCATTTTACTAGACCAGCATAACTCTTTACTAAATCATTCTAAATCATTTTTTATACTCACAGGTAAAGTGTAACTACCACCCCTCATCAAAGAAACATCTCTTTATAGAAAATGGAGATCATCACAGAAAACCATAACTGGACGCAATGCAGAGACCAATAGATGGTAGGTAGCTTAGCCCCAGGGGATGTATCTACATCACAGCTAAGGCTAAGAGCATTTAGTGGAAGATGGGGAGAAAAGATTGTAGGAGCCAGAATACCAGGAAGTTCAACAGTCTTTCCTAGGTGCATAAACAAGACCGGAACAACAGCTTTGTCAATAGACCTATTAATGTGAATGGGGAATTTTGTGTGCAGTTCTGCCCCTAAGCAATGAGCCACAGACAAATAAAGACTTCTGGGACATGGAGAATTAGGATCTCCCAGGGATGAGCAAACTCAGTGATTGTCTACTGCAGAAATGTAAGTCTTGAAACCACCACCAAAATAGACTAACCAGGTTGAGAATGTGTGTGTGTGTGTGTGTGTGTGTGTGTGTGTGTGTGTGTGTGTGTGTGTGTGTATTAAGATGATAACCTCTTTTTCTCTGTTTGGTGTGGACATGGAGGACAAGTTTAAAGGAGGGTGGCTAGGAAGCATTAGAGGGAGGAAAATGAGGGAGAAAAGTGATGTGATTCTATTTCAGTTAAAAAACATATTTTAAAAACATTTTTCTTTACTTCTTTACTTCTGCAGAATGATGGATACTGTGGACTGTAAGCTAATGAAGTTTCCATATATGTGGGGGTCTTTGTCTCCTCTGGCAAAAGCCACTGGTATTATTTTCTTGTATGACACTGCCAATCTAAAGGGAAATGAACAGAAAAGGTATCATCAGCCGCATTTAGTATTTAACATCTCTCTAGGTCCTAGCTCATCATTCACAGCCTAGGGAACTTGAACCTCCCACACAGGAAGCAGCACAAACACTGGTAACTTCCTCAGAGCAACTTCCAGGCATTGCCTTGAGCTTAGCCCTAGACATAGGTCCCAGGGGAAGCCAGGTACTCTTCCGTGTGTGTCTTATTCCCTTGTAGAAAAGTCACAATCCAAACTAACTGTTCACAGATGATCTAAATGGAATCTCCAGAATGATTATAACTAGCGCAGGCACAGTCAGAAACCCCCCTTCTCATCTGGGAGCAAAATGCTCGCATGCTTTGAGATGTGTGTTTCATGATTTTGTGAGCCTTCCATTGCTTTTACTTTTTCGATTCATGGTCAACCGATTGTGATGGCATTGATATGAATATAAAGCAATTAGAATGTAGATGATAACATGGCTATCCAAACCAGAAATGTATTTCTTTTCCCAACATAGTAAACTTAAGATAGTTTAAGAATAAATGTCTCAGTAACCTTATCCTCCTGCAAACCCTTCCTTTCTCTCTCTCTCTCTCTCTCTCTCTCTCTCTCTCTCTCTCTCTCTCTCT
>NW_004949096.1:21542841-21578779 GCF_000317375.1 Microtus ochrogaster | reverse complement strand
TCTCTTTCTCTCTCTCTCTCTCTGTTTTTCTATTTCTCTCTCTCTCTCCTCTCTCCCTCCCTCCTTCCTTTCTTCCTTCTCAGATTTGGTACCTTGACTTGCAGCCACAATCCTTTCCTCCATCCACCCAGGCTCCATCACCATCCATCCAGTCTTCCCTGTCTAAAGCTTTGACACATTTGTCACAACAGCTGAAGTTGAGGAAAGGACTTGAAACAATTTCACCCGGCTTGTTATGACTCCCGTGGCCCTTGTATAGTCCTCTTAACAGCCTTTGTTCCATCCTTCCGATCAAACGTGAGCACCAACTGCTTCCCCTTGCACAGTGTGAAACAGAAAGGCTGGAGTCTTTGAGCTCCTGTTCCAGTGCACAGATCATTAGAGCGGACAATATTGTTCTGTACATCAAACCCTTCATGCCAACTTCTAAATGAGAGCGATAGACTGGAGTGATGACAATAAGCTATCAATGTCTCCTTTTAATGCCAATACCCTTTCTGATGAAAATAACTGCTTTAATAAATTTTACAGAGGACTTCAAAACCTCAGGACCATGTTGAGAAGGACCTGAAATATAGGTTAGCAGGGAGAGGGTGACCAGATGACAAAGAATACACATGCGGTTTCCTGGGCATGTGATCCTGCTGCTCTGTCTCCCACTAGGATCTATAAGATCTGTGGTTCTTTAGAAGTCAAGAGATAGCTCCCGCTGTTTTCTAAAGTATCATGGATGGATAAGCCTGGGCGAAGGTGGTGATATCTGTGGTTTAACATGCTTATGAGAGACAAGCAGAGTGACAAGCCATGTGTTCAGAGGTCCTTTTCCTCAAAGCTCAAAGCGGTTTTACAGATTTGATCTAATTATTCACCCGCAACATTGATGGCACCTAGGAAGAAAGGGGAGGAAAGGATGGAGAGTATTATGGGGTGAATATATTAATACCACTATGACTATTTTGCCTGGCAAATAAACTTGGAATCCTATGTCAAGGTGGCTGGGTTTTGAGTGGTTGAGGGTGTTGTTTTAGTTTGTTGGGGGTTGAGATATTTTTGCTTTTTTTGTCTGTTTTGTTATTGTTTTGTTTTGTTTTTTTGAGATAAGATTTCACTATGTAGCCCTGACTGGCCTGTAACTCCCTATGTAGACTAGGCTGCTCTTGAACTCACAGAGTTCTTCCTATCCCTACTCCTCAGATGTTTGGCACAGTAAGTGGTTTTAATACCTTAACAGTTGCTCTTCTCTTGTTTTCAAGTAAGAGCTAATGTTGAGGACTAACATAGAAAACCAATCTCTGTTTTAAAAAAGAAGCAATACTGAGTTTTCTCTAGTGACTCTTTCTCAGGGCCCAGCCTACCCAGTCTTCCTCTGTAATTAATTCTGTGATTACAAAATCTATAGAAATTGACACTTTTCAGAAAACAAACAACAACAAAACATTTGTTTACCTAGGTGAGACAAGGAGCTATGGATATAGAATATGAACCACCAACCCTGTTTGCCTTACAAGCAGCCAATACTGTTGTTTTTCTTGCCACAAAGGAGGGGCTCAAAGCACCAGCTGAGGACCATTCTAAAATGTTCAACAAGAAACTGTTGCTCTTTGAACATTCTCTTTCAGGGAAAATTTTAGACTGAGAAAAGTTTTAATGAATTGATGGTAAATTAATGTGTGCAGACTACAAAATTAAAACTCTGGTTATCCCAGATATCCAAAAAACAAAAGACTTAAATGATATGGGTTTTTTTTTTCATTTTTTATTACCTACTCAGAAACCATCTTTACAGACTCAGAAGAGAACCAGTGTTACCAGGATACCCATAACAACCACACACACACACACACACACACACACACACACACACACAAAGATATAAAAAAAGCCAGAACCCACTGCCACTCCCCTTCCTGGATAGGGAGGGCAGTCTTGGTAGCAGTAACCAAATGTGTGTGTCTGCATTTAAGGAGATAGAAAGTGGAAATATGGCCCCACAGGTCTGCTCTGACTGAGCAGGCAGCGTTTCTTTACTGTGGCAGCTAAGTGACGTGACAGACTGGAGAAAAGCCCAAGCAACCCACGGCTCCTTTCGGTGCCAGAGGAAGATTTGTGGCCTAGAATGAGAGTAGCATGATAAAAATGTGTGAGATTCTGTTGGAAAACAAGCCGAGTGCCCTCCTGTATTCTTCATTCCTGTGTAATAGAAGCTTTAACCATGGCTCACATATTCTCTCTACCATCTGTGACTGGTAGATACTCATTTGGGGGAAAATACGGGGAGGCTTTAAAGGTAAAGAGGCTTAAGGACTTGGGTTTTGATTTTTCTACCAGTGCTAAAAGATGCATCACTTTGAATCCTTTGTTGGCTTGGGGGTGTAGCTCAGATGATAGGATGCCTACCTAACACACAGGAAGCCTTGAGTTCTTTCTCCAGGACTCCATAAAACCAGGGATGCTGATGTCTGTCAAAGATCACTGTTGCAGTCAAGCATGGTGCTTCACACCTGGAATCTCAGGATTCTTGGGAGAATTAGACAAGAGAGTTGTGAGTTCAAAGCTAGTTCTCCACTATGTTGTAAGACCCTGTCTCAAAACCCAAAGAAAGATAAGAGGAGGAGAGAGAGGGAGGAGAGGAAGGGGAGAGGAGAAGGAAGAAGAGAAGGCATGACAACCAGATCTCACTGCTAACAAAGAATGTGATCCAGTAGCATATACAAAGGGCATGGGTTCTTAAAGAATAAGAACTTTCTAGAAGCATTAATTTTATATCTCCCTTCAAAACTGCAAGAACTGAATAAATGCAGTTAATCATCTCTTCTGGAGGCAATTATCATACCCCATGATATGTGTCTTTCTTCTGCTTAGGAATCAAGCACATTAATAGGCTTTTAATAAGAGTGTATGCAAATCAGAGAATCTCTGATCACAATAAACTTGAACTGCTCTCAGTGCTGTTGGACTTTATCATAACTTTACCAGGTGTTCAGAAAGTGAATCAAAGTTGTGTGTAGAATTGAAGGACCACACATCTTTCTGTGTTTTCTATATTAAATCCAGCTATTTCTTCAGTGGAATGTGTTATTTAGATTTAATGGTAAAACAAAGACTGTTGTTTATAAGTGTCATCATAACCAATGACGAGTTTAGGGTAGAATGCAATAATTTTTGCGCCTATGATAATCTCCAAGCTTTCATTTTTTAGTGTCCCTTAAATTCTACATTTTCTTTATATCTCTGCTTCTGAGATCTTTCCAAATTGTTAAGTCTTAAATGTCTAAAAAACACAATTAAGCAGCATATATAATAATTAACTTGTGTTGAAAAGGAAAGCAAATTACTTATTTTTCTCCAATAACAAAAAATACTTATTTCCTTGAATTATACATATCTAGTTTGTATTTTACTTTATATTTGACTAAACAAAATTTCAAACTTTGTTGGGAACCAGCCTTGACAAAAATACCTCTTGCCATGGTAGAGGAATGGGGATTTAGAAAATATTAGTAAAGAATATGAAGATGTGAATGAAAATAATAAAACAGAGAAACATATAGGATAGTATCAGGAGGGAATTCCAGTGGGTATTGAAATTCACCCACATTTAATTTCCAACTGCTTAAAATACCCCTGACTCTAAAATGTAGGAATAAGACAAAAAATTACATTAACTTAATGTAAGGAAATGAACATACCAATTGAAGGTCGCAGGCTACACTCATAGCTAAATGTTCTATTGCTAGAACAGAACAAGTCACGCTCACGGCCTAGACCAAAACATTCTGTAGGCAAACCACTCCCTGGGTGAAATCCAAAGATATCTCCTGGAGGGAACTGGAAATTAGTTGGCTCCTTAGACTTTTGTTTGAGGTAGGAACACATTTACTTCTCTATTCCTGGAGTACAGGTCTAGCTATTAGACAGACCTGTTGACAATAGCCTTGAGAAAGCAGAACTCTCTGGTCTTTGCTTAGGTGGGCCCTTTGTTTGAGATAAAAGCACAATAACCTTGAAGGAACTAGAGGTAAGTTCCAACTCTCTGACCTTTGGTCAACGTGGAAATAGGCTCAAATTTTCAAGCTTCTACAAAACATTAAGTTAGATATCCCCAGTAAGTAAAACTTTTCATATTTAAAAATCTGATGATGAGGTGTGTAATTCTCAGGCCTTTGACAACAAGAGTGCATGCAGCTATGAGAAGTTATATGAACTATGAAGTATAGTAGGCTCTCTTTTGGGCCATCAACCAACTCTCAAATCATGACACAGAGACTTATTATTAATTATGAATGCTTGACCTTCTCTTATGCATGTCCCATTAGCTCTTATAACTTAATTTCACCTGTTTCTATTCACTCATATTTTGCCTCAGGGCTTTTTGCCTTTCTTTTATTTTGTATGTGCTACTTTTCCTTCTTCTTGCATGGCTAGCTGGCTGGTGGGTGCCTGACTGGCTGGTCCTGGTCTTTCTCTCTCTCCCTCGTTCTCTCCTATCTAGCTATATTCCTCTCCTACTTTTTCTCTCAGCTTATGACCCCCACCTAGGCCTCTACTGCTTAGCTACTGGTTGTTCAGCTTTTTATTAGACCAATTGGTTACATTTGACAGGTAAGGTAAAACAGCAGCACATTTTTACATAATTAAACAAATGCAACATAAACAAATGTAACATACCTTTATATAGTTAAAGAAATAGTCAACAAAATGTCCCCCTTTTGTCTAAATGAAAGGTTTTTTAACTTTGACATAGTAAAAACTGTATACAATAAGAACAATTATCAGGTAAGAATTTCATGTATGATATTCAGTCCATTTATATTTGCCAAATTCAGATAAAATACCCCATTATTTATCCTATCTTGGTGAGTCCAAAGTTTTGTACCTAATTTACCTTCTATCATAGCTAAAGAAAACTCTAACTATAACTATCTGTTGTCAACTCCATAAAAGATACCAGAAGGATGTACTATTGGCTGAATAAACAGGAAGTGCAGTGCAAGCCACTTCCAAAATTGTAGAAATGACAGAGACATCTGGCTTCTTGGACAGTCACCCAAGATTCCTCTGCCATGTTGGGGCATCTGTATTTAGCCTACAGTCCTAGACTAACTGGCAGACTTTTCCATGAAATAAGAATTTTGAAAGACTGTCCAATCTTATCTTGGCAAAGTTTAGCAGTCTTTTCCTTTGTGCCCTGATTATACAGTTTGTACAGCATACTCTCAGTAGTCAAGGCAAAAGCAGTTTCTTGACCAAATGGCTAGCTTTACCATCTTGAAAAAAACTCCATATAAAGGTTCTTTGGTACCCACCATTCTTTTCTAAAGTAGACTGGTGCTGCAAAAAGCAAACATGTCTCACTGTCATGAAAAGCTTTAGGTTATTAAACATCATAAATATCACATTATGCAGATCTCTGAAGCATTTGAAGATCAATTATCCATCTAAAATATATCTGTTTAACGTTGAAAACCTACCTAATATGACTATAGGCTTGATTATTATAGATGACTAACTACTAACCTGCATTTCTTAATTAAATATTACATTTTTAAATAAGCTTCATAGGTGCAATATTTTAAACAAAAGTAGAAACATATATACAGAATTACAAAAATTACCATAAATTTGTATCAATATACAAAAACCCATGCCAATGTAAAATATTTGTGGTTAATAGTTATCTTTTTATCCTATATTCTTATATCCCTCCTAAACAATGACAAACATCTATAACCCACTAAATGACCCAAAACTACCCATTCCACCTTTGGGGAATATGGGTGTTGTATTCTCTAGACTGATTCTTGTCTGAGGGTGACAGCATCTTTACGAGACCCTGAGAAAATTGAGATAATGGTCAAGTCCTAGGAAAACTAGTTGTAACATTTGCTTTCCAGTCTCAGAACTGTCCCATACAGAGGGATCAGTATATACATCACTTGTCTGGCAATTTTTCTTGGTTCATTTTGTAGAACTCTGAGGCCATTTCTGAGGCTTCTAAGCCTTAGTACTCCCCACCTCAGAACCTAAAACTGCACCTGCACATACTAGAATGTTGGGGACTTTCCACCTCCCTGAGTCCTTGTGAGTGTTTTCCAAATAGACCTTTGTTCTTGTAATTGGGACAAGATAACTCACAGATGTCCACAGATGTTTTGACTCAGTCCCTGGGAAGGAGTCAAAGTAACCCGCAAATGTTTCCTCTTACCTTACCTGATCTGGCAACCACTCTCAAGCCCAGGCTCAGACCAATTATTGTTAATAGCCCTTTGAATAAGCCTATCTCAATAGTTGAAAAACAACCCCGGAGTTCCTCCCCCCTTGTTTCTATGGCTTTTTACTTTAAAAGTAGCTTGTGACAGTTATTCAGGATCTTTTGGTTTCTCGAATGCTGAAAGACCCTGTTGTGACAGAATTAAATCCTCTTGGTTTTACATCAACTGCAGGGTGAGAGTGGTCTCTTGGGGTGACTCCTCCTCATCACTTCAGGGTCCAACAATTTCTTTGTGCCTGAATCCAAGATTTTCAGAATATCTCCCATTATCAAACCTGATTCCTATTAACCATGAAGGAATCTACAGCCTTTCCTTTCCAGTGGAAACAAAAACATAACTTCTTCCCCAAAGCAATTAATTTTCTGATTTCCATTTTAAAGTTAAGATATTCTTAAAGTATCGAGGTAGATTTAATTTAGCAGTCCCTTTTACAACCCCATGTCTCTCAATAGCTGTTATTTGCTCATCCTCATTAAAAAAAAAAATCAAAGTCAACACAACACCATACAGGATCCAGATTCCTTGTGTATTTTCCATCTTTACATGGCATTCTTTTTATACTACTTTACTCTCTCTTTAAAGATTTTACTATTATTTATAAACTATTTACTTTTTTCTATAACTGTCTATACCTATTTTCTTTTCTTTTTTAAGCCTACTTACATTTTTAAACACAGTGTAAACTGTTTAGACTTTTTTTTCCATCTATACCTGCCACAACTCTGCCTCAGCTCTGACTCCTGGTTTTGTTCCCTCCTCAGGTCCGTGAGAACCAGCCTTAGTTCCCCAGAGCTGTTTTCAACTGGGAGCTGCACCTAACTGGGAGCTTAGCTCTAGGAAGCTGGTGCCCACACTGTGGCAGGCATTTTTACTTAGCTTTTTGTTTCTACTTAACATTCTAGCTACTCAAGTACTCACTGTGGGGAAGAGCCTATTAAAGGAGCAATATCAATTTTTTATTTCTTTCTTTTTCTGGCAGTCTCAAGCCATATGTGAAAATTAAGGCCTCACATTGGAACACCAGATGTAGCAGGCTTTCCTTTGGCCCACCAAACAGCTCCCAAATCATGACATGGGGACTTATTAATTATGATGCTCAGCCTTATCTTATGTTTGTCCCACTAGCTCTTACTACTTAAACTGTTTCTCTTTACCCATTTTTTTTTACCTTTCTTTCATTCTATATCTCCTACTTTTCCTGCTTCTTCTGTGTCTAGCTGGCTGGAGGTTGCCTGACTGACTGGTCCCTGACATCTCTCTCTTTCTCTCTCCCTTGTTCTTTCTTTTCTCTCTAGCCTAGATTCCCCTTGAACGTATTCTCTCTGCCTGCCAGCCCCACCTATCCCTCTACTACCTAGCTATCAACTATTCAGCTTTTAATTAGACCAATCAGAAGTTTTGGGCAGGCAAAGTAAAAACAGCAACACACCTTTACATAATTAAATAATTGCAACATGAGCAAATATAAAACATTTTTGCCTAGTTAAACAATTTCAAAATGAACAAATGCAACACCTTTATATAGTTAAAGTAATAGTCCACAACATAAACAAATATAACACATCTTTACAGAGTTAAAGTAATAGTCCACGACAATGAAGATTAGAGCAAGTTAACATTACAGATATGATTCCATATGTCTAGTATACTGTATCTAACTTATGGATGCTTCCACCTAAAACATTGTCATTTCTTTATCCTCTTCCTTTTATCCCTATAACTTACATTTTGCTCTTTAAAGGATATATGGTTTAGTCTCCTCCTGTATCTTCCCAAAAGTATGATTTAAGGGTGCATTTGCTTGTGGATAAAGCTAATGTAGACTCAAGTCCAACATACAATTCTCCAATTACTCTTAGTCTTAAAGTCCACCATTATTTATTTACTAGCCTGTCAGTAATTTTGAAATTTCCCTTAAGTCTATTTTAGTGTAAAGCATAAGAAAGACAGCACAGATACCCAGCATTATATTTATGATTCTAATAAACCTTGTCTGTCTCTCTTTTGATTGATATGGAGATATTAACATTTATTCATCAGTTAATTTACTCTCTAGTCATTACCTGCTCTCAATCAGACTGGTAATATAAAAAGGAGTATCATTACCTCTGTGAATAAAGAACTTGCAACTCAAAATTGTAAACAGATCTCTCAGAAAATATACCTATAATTAAAATACAGGTATATGTGGCTACAAAAAACTGAGGGATGAACAACCCAGGGAAGTACTAATATGGAGAAGAGCAACTCAGGCAAGGGCCATCTTAATTGATTTTATCATTACTGTGGAAAAATACAGAAGCAATTTATGAGACTGGGAATTTATTTTCACTCTTGGTTTTAGACCATCACAGTAGGCAAGCATATTGGAGTTCACCGAGTTATATGTTGGAAGAGGCCTCTTGTTCATCCCAGCCACCCAGAACCAAAATAATCACACAGAAACTGTATTAATTAAATCACTGTGTGGTGAATTAGCTCTAGATTCTTATTGGCTAATCTCTTACATATTACTCTAACCCATTTCTATTAATCTGTGTATGGCCACATAGCGTGATTTACCAGCTAAAGTTCCAGCATCTGTCTCTTGTGGGGCTACATGGCATCTCTGAATCCTCCCTTCTTTCTCCCAGCATTCACCTTAGTTTTCTCTGCCCTGCTATAGGTCCAAAGCAGTTTCGTTATTCATTAATGGTAATCACATCATACAGAGGGAAATCCCACATCAGTTGGGAACTGTGAAAAAGCTTCTCACATCTTAGCATATGAGATACAAAACAGACCCAGCTATAAATTCTGCAATCCTGGACCCAGTGACCCACCTCTGGCAGCCAGGCTCCACAACCTCTAAAAGTAGCATCAGGGCCTGTTGAGCCTGTGGTTATATTTCAGACTCAAACCATTAACCAGAAATATTCCTAAAGGTTGCATGGAAAAGGCTACAGCCATGGAACATTCATGGAAATGCAGAACAATTTCTTAAGGAGAATTTTACAGAGCAAAGGGTTTGTTTGTTTGCTCAAGTGAAAGCTGGGGTCAATTGAGATTGTGACAGGTGTTCTCTGTTACAACTAGAGATTGAACTTTATGTTTTAAAGGGATCCATGAAAAGAATCAAGGAGCAATATGACCAACTTGGCAGGTGTAAAGAGCAACCGTGGATATAGAGAAAGACAAAGAGCTGTTGGAAACTACTGTGATAGCCCAAAAGACCTGAGTTTGTCCATGCTGTGTATGGGTGCAATGGGAATAGAAAGATGGCTGTTAACAAAACTGAAGTTCTCTCTGAGAGGAGAAATGGAAACCAGACAACAGTCAATTTTTCCTTACGAGTGAAGAATCACTCCTCCCTGCTTGATGAAATTTCTGAGACTGAACACAGCAGTGAAATGTGACTGATTGTCCCATCTGGCACTAGACCAGTGCCTAATCTGGGGCCGTGATATGAAGTGATAATGAGAAGCACTGGAAAGGATTTGTTCATTAATGTCCCCCGGAGACATTTGTACTTGTTGAAAATGAGCTCTGTGAGAAACAATAACTTGACTTGGTCAATGGATATGTTCACTCAAGTGTTTCTCTGAATGTGCCTGGGCTGTAAGATGGGCTATGGCTTACATCCTCTGGAGTATGAGCCAAACTTACTAGTATATAGAGTCATCTCCATGAAAGACGGACAAGAGAAGTCACCAATCCATGGTTTCACTCAAGATCACAGAATGATTGGCACATGGAACCTGTTATTCTCTCTCAGAAGCCCAGTTGCAAGTCATGCCTATTGACAATAGGCTAAAATTCTTGCCTCCTGGAGTCTTGAGTTATTCATATATTAAAAACACTATACTGCATAAATATATATATATACTGAATATATACCATATATACTGCATATATGTGGTAGACATGATATATAATTATCTTGATCTAAAACATAAAGAAAAAATCAAAAAGTAACTTTCTCATTTTTATTGATCCAGGGCAACAGAATCAGTTGAGAAAATGGAATAATATCATATTTTCAGTGATAAGGCTTCACACTAAACCTTGTGTTAACTTTCCCGTGGTTTACTTTCACCCGGCTGCCTTAAGGGGAATGTACATTACTTACAATAAACCTGTGCCCTATGGGCAAGCCTGTAAAAATTATGATCTCAGAAAGGTTGTCTTACAGAATATGAAATGTAAACTAGCATTTAAATGCAGAATAGTGACAAGCAGTACAACACCCACTCTTTGGGGTATGTATTGTTTTCCTTAAGAGAAAGATTATGTTAAAGATTACATAAATGTATAATTTTCTTGTTCGTTCTATGAGACAGCATCTGATGTGGCCCAGGCACGCCTCAAACTCAATGTGTAGCTGAGAGGCCCACCACCTTGAACCTGATCCTCTTATTTCCACCTTCTACGTGCTGGGATTATAGGCTGGCACCACTATGCCCAGCTAGAGCTCCTTGTGAAACATATTAAAAATCTTTACGAGTCCATATTAAAGTCGGACAAGCTATGCATCACCTTGGTTCACAAATTTGTTGTTGATTGTTATGTGGCTAAAGTGAATGAGCAAAAATGTAAAACTGCCTTGTTTTAGGGACTAGGCCTAGTATGGCTTTTTTGTATAGATGTAGGAGAGAAAGATTCTAGAATCAAAAGGTCCTTCCAGGACAGCATATCTGCAAATGTTAAACATATACAAGAGCCCTATTTTAGCTGCCCATACCGTCAGACACAGCAGCTAGCACAGGCAGTCAGAAGAACATTGTTGATTGCATGTAATAAAGGTCCCAATTTAGAAATTACTTGAATTTTCGTCTAGCATACATCTGAGATGATCCAGATTATTCCAGTGATCTGCGGATACACAAATAAAAACAAGTTGATAAGAATAAACACATCATTTAGTGTTTGTTTAAAACATAAAAACTGTGGGGACTAGCTAACTATAGCGGTCGATGTATTTGGTGTTTAGTTTCCTTCTTTATAAACTTTTATATTGTTTGATTATTTTTTAGAAAAAAACAAAGTACTATTCTTGTAATTTAAAAACAAGCAAAAGAGAGCTACCAAATCCATCATTCTGCCGCTAAGTTTTGGTCACCTAAACAAAAATTCTTCCTAGTACCCTTGACACTGTTTGATTGATTTAGCTCTGGAATTTCAGCTCATTCAAGCTAAAATTTCTGAGGACACCCAAGGGACATGATCCCACATGACCAAGACTTTTCAAATGATTTGTATAAATCTCTGTGAACTGAAACTATTAACTTTCACATAGCCATGGTGCCAGGCCAGGCCCAGGGAATTTAAAGTTCACCCTTGCATGTGGTTGGCTCTTCCTTCCTACATCTTCTTACTGCCTATCATCCCATCGCTGTTAGGAATGGATAAAGTGGGGAAGCAGAACCAGCCTCGATTTCTACAGGAGATGGGTAGGAAGCACTGCTAACTACAAACACATGATAGAAATGACTTTGAGCCATCTTAGCATGTATGTGTCATATTAAAGAAAATATTTCACTGTGCATATCAATACACATAGCAAATCTAAAAGAATTCCCTCCATTTCACACCCAACTAGATTTGCTTAAACTGTTAACTAAAATAATAATAATTATAATAACCTCAGAAGAATAACAGAGGACAAAAGAGTAAGTCACACTGCTGCACACACAAAAGTTAGATACACAAATGAAAATTCATTTCTAAGTGAAAAATGTAACAATCTGCAAGGTTTAAACATTACGTAGGTGTGAAGCTGTTATTTACTGTCTTTTGCATACTGTCAAATGAGAATCGGGGATGTATAAAACTTGTTTTCTCCGAATTATATAAATCAGTATACATCGGGGGCAGGAGGTGAGTGAGCGAGCCCTTGTCTTCTGTCCGCCTGCCTCCCCTCTAGTTTTCTTTGTTGAATTCCTACTTCTTGTTGCTGCTGTGTCCCTGTAGCTATTCTTAGAATACTCAGATTCTTTTGAAAATACTGGAAGTAACCAAGGGGAAAGCAGAATGCCTGCTGGCAGACAAGCATAGAAGCTAGAACCAGTGGACACTTTAAAGAGGGGGTGAGAATTGGACCTTCAACACTGCAGTCTTCCCTCTTTGTATTTTGATTTTTAAAAAATCTTTTTATGACAATGATACATTAAGGTTTGTAGGTAAGTGCCAAATGTTGAACAATTGCCAAATGTCTCCCAGAGCCCAACCTCCCTGGCACCTATTAACACAAAAGGAACGCAGCCTTCTTATCTGGAGAGCTCAACAGAGTCTTGTCAATCTGGATATTTGCCGGGACATGTCTCAATAATCTCTCATCTGAGACCTGTTCCCTTGAAATGAAGAGGCATTCGCAGGTCAGAAGCCAGAGATCATCTCTAGAACAGACATCTATATCTGTTCCTAAAGAGAACTGAATGTTAAGAAAACTCAAAATTCCAATTATTAAGCATGGAGCTTCACAAGCCCCGTGAATGCTATTGATTGGCACCTTGGAGAGAAGTATTATTTTCTACTGAAAACCCCAATCGAGCATGGAATCACCAGGAATCAAGAGCAAAGCGTTTCCAGGAACTTACTACCCACGCCACCACCTTTGCTTTATAGACAAGAGAACTGAAATCCAGAATGTATCCGATTTAACTTTTTAGGGCCCTAAAAAGAGTTTTTCATAAATATGCATTACAATCAGTGAAATCTTTTTATGTTATGTTTTCACAATTTTTTTTGGAAATTTAACTTTATCCTTAGAATTGGTTATACTAACAAAAAGCCATGTGGGTTCCCAAAAATCTTTCCATTCTGTCAAGGTATCACTGTGCACCTAACCGGAACACTTGGAAAATTCAGGTCTGGAGATGGAGGGCATAAAGGCTGTGGATAGTTAGTGACAGGACTTGAGTGGTCAGTTAGCAGTAGGGCTGAGGGCTGAAGTATATTGTGGAAAGGAGTTGAAGAGAATCTAGCTGAATCAAGTGTCTAAGGACCCAAAGGTCACACAAGTACTCTGGGTGGGGAAGGGTATGTTGGTAGGACGATTGTGGCCATGGCGATTACTGCCGGGGGGGGGGGGGGGGTTGGCCAACAGAAACTGGAAAAGCCCTGTGAAGAACTAAGTGACCCAAACAACGGGAAGTTGAAAAGTGGGGGTGGTAACCAGTTAGATGTCTAACCTGATGTGGATCAATTATAAGAAATTTAACAGATAACATGCCAAGGCGTTTATTTTTAAGTTATTTAATTTTTAAGGCAGAAGTTCATCAAAAAAAAAAAAAACAATTATGCTTTATCCGAGTGTGGTGCCCTAAGCACTATTTCCACATGATTAATATCCCCTGTTTTATAGCATTGACAGGAAGAACTCCTTTGACCAGGTTGTTTTTGATGCACTGAGTTTAACATCAGGTTAGAAACTCCAATGTGTGCTTAACACTCACGAAGTCATTCTACCTGAGAGGAAGCTGAAACTCGGGGCATAATATTGTCTTAATACCTTTGTAACTGGGTCAAAACCATCCTGGGCAAACACAACTGCCACTTACAGTGCAAGACAAACCTTGAATTAATTGAGTTTACAGTTTCATGTTCTCTTTCTATTCTTCTCTTAGCCTAATGCTCACTTTCCATGCGCATGATGAAGAGGAGAAGCCAAAAGCCAGGTGGAAAACAAACTTCCGCTGGCAGTATTTACAGAACTGCTTAGGGTGAACAGGCCAGCTCACCAGGCTCTTAAACCATAGTTTATTTCCACCCATCTTGGAGCACAGTCTTCTCCACTGCCAAAAGTGATTCTTAATTTTTATCATACCCTCCCGTTTTAAGTACAGCCAGTTTGCATTACCAGTGAAAGAGCTAAGAACCATGCAAGTATTAACATGCTTTGTCTAACAGCTGGATATTCTGGAATATGACATCGGAGAATGAGTTAGATTGGCTTAAATGCAGCTATCATGGACCAGGTAAGATCACATCAGTAAATTGGCTTAATCTGTGCTGTCTTATTGGGAGTAGAATCTTTGAGTCTTGCTGGTCTGTACTTCTACTCCAAATACCTTCCATCCACTCCCTCATCACAATTTGCATACCATTCATTCTGCTTATAACCCATCTAGAGCAAACCCTGCTCCGTTGGAGAGTAACATATAATATATTTAAAATAAATAATAATATTTATTATAGTAAATAATGAAGATGCTTATTAAAACTTCAGGAATTACCTAGCTAATTCATTGAAGGTCTTGTGCCAGTGCTAGAGAAAGTGACCTTGAAGGAACCAGTATTTGGCACAAAACATCCTAACACCAAGTTCTCAGTACAAAGGAGATTCATTTGCCCCAGAGGGACAAAGGGCAGGGAATAAGAGACAGAAAAGAAAGGACAAAAGAGACGGGGGAAAGAAACAAGGTAGAGAGCAGGGATATTTGTCCCAGGGGACAAAGGACCACTTCTGGATAGAGAGGAGATAGATGTGGTCCATAGGCAAATAAGTTTATAAAGATAAAAGGGGAAACCTCATGTTAGGATGAGGAATTTATTTTTGATTGGACAGGTTAATTAGAGCAGCCACAGGGAGATCTTGATTGCTGGACTTCGATACTTTGATAGCCAGACCTTGGTAGTCAGCCTCAGGTGGAGAAAGTGGCCAAATAAGGGAAGAGTCCTTGGTAGCTAGCTTTAGGGATGTAATCTAATGGTTTTAGTCAGGGAGAGGGAATAGGGGAAGGGCAAGGCCTGCCAGAGCCTTGTTTGCCAGGATCGTGCCAGTTAGAGTCCCTACTACCTTTCTTCCAAACTAATAATTCAAATAAGGGCCCCAAAGTGCAAGGGTATTGAAAACATTAGTTCTCAATTTTTGTTCGAGACTGGAAAAGATCTGTCTGCAGCAAAAGGAAGATGGGAATGACTACCAAATTATGGTGATCACTGTAAACTGGTCATGTGGCTTTACTACTCCAATAACCAGTGCCATTTACAAAGATGGCTTCTTTAGACATGGCAGACACCACTCATGATTTTGTGTTAGAAATGTTGCCCTTAGAACACTGCCTAAACTCCTACTTCCCATGAAGAAGATAACAGTTGCTGCCAGTTGGTTAAGGTGTGGCAGGAGAGCAGAAGGGACCCCTTGTTTAACACATCGAACCTAAGAAGTTATTCAAGTTCATCTCACAAGCACTTTTAGCACTGTTTTTCTCGGGTGGAGTGAGTCCCTTCCTATTACTAATGTTACAGATATTGGTTATTGGGACTGTCCTATCAGAGCTGTGCCAAATCAAACAAGACCATCCAGAGCAGGTATTGATAAGTAAAGCAGGGAGCAATAATATATGACTGAGTGGCCTAAGACACCCTGAAGGAACACTGGAGGTTGCAAGAGAATGTGAATTGTAACCTGCCAAGATCTTAGCCATGAAGAAGGTGGTGGTGGTGGTGGTGGTGGTGGTGGTGGTGGTGGTGGTGGTGTGGCGGCGGCAGCGGTGGCAGTAGAATAAGTAGGACAAAGGACAAGATGTGAAGCCACCAACACCAAACTCCATGAACCTGAAGTCTAGAGTGCTAAGACACAGAAGAAGACTGTACAAAGGCCTTCAACAGAGACTTTGTTTAACAAGCTCCCTTCCTTTTTTTTTTTTTTAATCAAGTAAATGGTGGCAGGGTGCTGTATAAGTGAAACATTCCACCCTATAGGAAAACTTCTTAAGCAGGAAGGTAAACAACTCAAAATGGCCCCAGGAAGTCCCTGAAACTGACCAGATTCACTACGTCCAGTCCTGCCAGAGTAAACATAAAAGCTGAGATTCCCTCTCAGACAAAGAAGCTGAGCTGCAGAGAAGACTGTCAAAGGGAAAAGACTGCAAAGAAGAAGACTCTGAGGCTAGCTTCCTTGGAGAAGAAAACACAACCAGAATTCCCTGGAAGAGCTGTAGCCCAACTGAAGCACCTGGAAAGAATGCTCTTCAACCTGTTGAACTACGTGCATCTGTGCTGTGTGCTTCAGGTTTCCCACTTGGTGAGTTGTCTCCCATGCTGGGGTGGCCTTTGGGGAGGCAGCTGTCTTTGAGTCATTTCTGTGCCTGTAAGTAACCCTTCACCCATACTCCTGTAAGAAACTAATAAAAGGCTTTGGATCACCAAATTGGACTTTGATGTTATCCATACTTTGGCCTGCAATAGATTTTCTGTCTGGGGTAAATAGACAGATGTGTGTGTTGCGTTTCTCCCAGAAGAGTTGTGTCACAGAGCACAGGGTTTGGGAATATGTGCGATTTAAGTCATCAGGAACTGATTTTCTGACTTTTATCACTGATTCTAACTAGAGTTTAAAATATCTGGCGTCTCATTAGAAGTGCCATCTTATTTTTGAATCTAGTAGAATCATGTATTGAGTGTAGACAGAGAGGGATAAGTTTCATACCTTTGGTTAATAAGCCAAAAAGAGAGACCTGAGTGTCTTTCTGTTCTCTCCCTTTGTAATTGTCTCCTAATATAACTTAATATTTTGATTGCTCTATCATTTTTATACCTAGAACGTAAGAGCAGTTAATTCCTTTATTTGTTGGCTGCTATTAAAGCAGTTTCACTGCTATATGTTTGTGCATTAGAGAACCATTTGAAAACTAGGACAGAATACAGCTTTTATATTTTATCATTTATGAGCCTGACCTTTGACTGTATCCCTACGTATATAATTGTATAAAGTAAACAGGTCTGTTGTGACATTTGTAAACATGCACTTTGTGTGCTTTTACCATCATCACCTCTGCTCTTACTTTTTTTATTGCCTCTGCTCCTTTCCCCTTTCATCATTTCTAGAAGTCCCCACTGAACCTCATATAACCTCTGCCATCCAAATTCCACATATTACAGAAAAACTTCTCTTTGGTTCTTTTGAGACAGATTTATCTCACCTAATATGATAATCTCAGCTTGCATCTGTTTTCCTACAAATGACAATATTTCATTCTTCCTTACAGCTGACTAATAATCCATTGTGTGCATGTGCGCACGTGTGTGTGTATGTGTGTGTGTGTGTTTACCACACTTATGTATCATTGTGTTGGTGAGCACTTGTACTGATTCTATAGCTTGGCTTATTGTAATACCACAGTAAGCATGGGATTTCAGGTATCTCTATCATAAAATCACTTTAATATTCTGGAAGTATTGTAAGCAAGGCCTACATTTTTAATTAAGGAATGACATTATAAGTTGCAAAATTAAAAGATCTGACCATGTTAAAAAATATTTCCAAGTTCTAAAATTCACAGACCTAGGGTAAGTGCTCCCTTCTTATTCGGGAGTCTCGCCTTCACTCCTCCATTTTCCTGATAGATAAAGTAGCAGACATTACCAACAACTGCAAAAATTCTGAAGCTTTGCTACCATCATGGAAATCATCACTTTGAGGAATTCTGATAGGATGGAACATCTCAGAGAGTTTCAAGTTGGGCAAGTGAAGGGGACAGAATAGGCAGAACTCTTTCTGCTGTGGACTCCTGATAATAAAAAGCAAAGTTAGAGTAGAATTCATACAACCCAGAACCTCCTTGTGATGGCTAGCTGTATGTCAATTTGACACAAACTAGAGTCATTGGAAAGGAACGAACCTCAATGAAGAAAATAACTCAGTAAGACTGGAAAGTAGGCAAGCCTGTAGGACATTTTATTAATCAGTGATTGATAAGGGAGGGGAAAGCCTATTGTGATCTGTGGTTCTGGGTTCTATAATAAAACAGGCTGAGCAATCCATGAGGAGCAAGCCAGTAAGCAGCACTCATCCATGGCCTCTGCGTCAGCTCCTGCCTCTGGGTTCCTGCCCTGTTTGAGTTCCTGCCCTGACTGTCTTTTGTGATGAACAATGATGTGGAAGCTGAATAAACCCTTCCTCTCTGCTCCCCAGCTTGCCTTGGTCATAGTGTTTCATCACAGTGTTAGTAACCCTCACTAAGACACTTTCCTAGCACCCAAGTTGGACCATTGAGAAGCTGGAGGTACGAGACAACAGGCCCCCTCTCCCTCTCCACCTTTCTCAAAGCCATTGCTTTTGCAGCTCTGGGAGCTGAGACTTTGAGATTCGTGAGACACAGTCTTGAGCTCCTGGCTTGTTTTCTTTACTCTCAACCCTGTCTCTCATTTTCAACCCCTCCACCAATATTCATTTGCAAGAGGCATCCCAAAGATTATTCCAAGTATGAAAAGGACATTGAAGTGGCTTTTTATTTAACAAAAGAAGGAGGAGTTAAGCAAGCACTGATGAAATGTAGAGAAAACTCCAGCTCTAACCCTAAATCCTGTGAACTGAGACATGCATAGAAAGAGATTTGACACTCAGCTACCAAAGACTTCGTTTATCATCACTTTCATTTGCTCAAAACACACAAACAGATGTGACTCCATTGCCACACATATTTTTCTAATCTTTGCTTTCTCCAGTTTCAAACTGTCTTGCTTGGCATCCTGCTAACCAGCACAGGAAACGGAGAACAAAGACCTGACAAGTTAAGCTTCTTCGTTTTCTTTAGAAATAAGTTGTCAGAACTCACCATTATTCGGCTACCCTCACCTGCCCAAACACCAGCTTAAATAAACTAACAGTACCTACAACAAAAGGTGTGTCAAACACAAGTGTGTTTAATAAGCCCCCGAATGACAGAGAATTAGGAATATAGCTGCTTGGGCTGACCAAACACTCACATGTTATTGTAAGCCTTTAATTTAGCTTTCAGTGTACATACCTGGGTGTTAGGGTAGGACAGGTGAGCCGGGGGGATTTCACACTCCTAAAGTAGATTGTTGCTATTCTTGCTCAGCCCAGGAACCTGCATGAAAAAAAAAATTAAAATGCCAGAAATTCTTTTGCTATCAGGTCCTCCAGAAGAAATGTAAATTACTGTCTGTCATAAAGTTGTGCAGAATGAATTAAAGTCATTAATGCTAACACATTATTCACAAAATGTAACACTATTTCCAAAGTGGAAACTCAATCAATAGAGCACAATAAATCAACTACCATTCAGTCCAGGAAGCCACCAATGGATGTCTGGCTCATTTTAAAGGGATTTGGGATAAGACAGCAGAACAGGATAGTTCGACACATTTTTTCCCATTTTTCAATAGAAATAGATAATATGTCTAATTTCAGGCTCTGAACAGAATGTGTTTTAATGCAATTTCCTTGAAAATTGCTGTTTCTTGTGCACCTCTGAATATATACTCAGCATGAATTGATTACCACTGGTTCCCTGGCTTATATTTTAGTCACTGCAAGAAGAAAGAAAAGAAACCTATCCTCTTTGTCTTCATACCAGAAAAGGGACGGTAATGCCTGTGTCGTTAGCATGGTGTCTAGCCCTGGAATTGATGTGACACAGAGAAAGTTACTCTGTGAAACCAGGGTACAGAGTGTCATGATGGCTTGTGGGATTGGACCTCTGAGATCTGCGATAACACTGGCTGTGTCTTTTGTTTTTCCCCAATAACATTTTCAGTTCAGCGTTGCTGGTAATTTCCTATTATCTCTCTCTTCTCTATGTATCCCATGTATTTCCCTTTCAGAGTCTCATTGAATTAACTGAAGAATAAAACTATATGATACAGTCTTATTATAAGCAGAAGAAAATGAAGATGATCTAATGAGATAAATCACTGAGGTTAATAGCTTTTTTAAAATCAATCTTCTCTCAAAGGAAAAGGCTAAATGGTTTAGTGGATGAAATGCTAGCCCCTCACCTCTGAGACCATAGTTCAAGTCTAAACTGTGAAAACATAAGCAACGTGTTTACCGGGTGGATATCAGTCTCTAGTGGACAAAATTCTGCACTGCATGAGCTAGAGATCTTGGCAGCTCTGCCCCGCACCCCTCGGTCCAGTCGGTGGGGCCCAGGTGTATCTTGCTCCCAGCCCTTCCTGTCTCTTTGGCAACAGCCCAGGTGGAAGCTCATCACTGTCAGGAAGCCATGACTGTTTTCCAAAGAGCCTCAAATAGCACCGGGGCTGTGAAGTCACTGGAGGCTGATGCTCGCCAGTCTTGACCTCTCAGCTGTCACCGGAATAACCTGACCTCCCACACCTGTGAACTGCATGACACCTTTTCCTGTCAATTAACAAAGTAGAACACAAAAAATAGATGACTTGGCTATTTCAGACTAGCTGAAAACTCACTAGAGGATGGACACTAATATAGTAGGCAAAATTCAGGAACTAAGTTCTACTACATCAATAGAAATTGAAGAGGTATAAATACACCCATGTCCATTTTCATGTATCAGTATCTCTGAAAGTGTATATGATCGTGCTTACCAGGTGGAACTGGACCATCCATTTAGCGACATGGGTGAATCTCACTGCTGATTATTTAAAAGGCTTCCTTGCGTTCATCCCTCAGTGATGTACTTATCAACATTATTCATCAGTCATATAGTGCACTGTTTTGAGTCTCCAAAAAGGGATTCAAACTGTGTATTTAAGCACATTGCAATAAACTCAGTTTCATGCATCAAGTAATCCAAGTGCAGTGACCTGCTGAAACCAGCGTTTCAGCACCCTGTTTTATTGGTGAGATACTCTTTGCCTATGCATGGCGTAATAAACCACAAATATAAGCCACATATATTTGAACATAGAACAATAAAATATGTGAGAAAGTCTAAGCACAGTGTAAGACCAAGATGTTGATGTGTCCACTGGACTTTTCAAGTTCCTCCAAACGGATTTATTAATGTTTGTTATATAGCTACCTCTAATTCAAAATACCTGCAAATACCTTTGTTATGATTAAAGCAGTCTCTACCCCACCCAACCCCAAGCTGACAGATGGCTCTGTAATTTCTGGGAAAATATGCTAAAGGCCACGAGTTAATACATCCTTGGGTGCTTTCTCTTCCCTTCCTTGCCTACCCAAATGGCAGGAAAAATTGGGTTGTATTATTCCCATACCTTTGTAACATCTGCTCAGAATGGAATTGGAGAGTGCATTTGCAAGGGAGCATGTGTATGTACACACAGCAAAATCACATGTATTCTATATAGTCTATTACTAAAATTATACAATTGCCTTTTGAGAAATTTCATACAAAAAAATCTTTCCTTAATAATCTATGAATATCACTGTCTGACTCAAGTATTATTATGCCTTTTAAAATTAAACTATCCACAAAACATGCATTTACTTTCTGCTATACAAAATGCTAATAATGCTTTTAGAATGGTCTTTAAAAAGTCTAATTATATCATTTAAAAACTGGGAGACCAAAGGGCAAGCTAAATTCTCCTAACATAAATCAGACTTTTTTTTTATTTCAATGACTTTAAAAACCTCAAATGCAGTAATTTTAATAGCAATGAAAGAATGAATAAGTCATAACTCCGCCTGATCACATAACTGTCTATAACTGTTATTAAATGCTCCAAAATAAGTGAACTCATTATGTTTCTGCACTGCTTTTAGCTAATCTAAGATTTGGCTCACTTAATCATAGAGAAGACTTCAGTGCAGTTTAGACCCTCAGCAAGGTCACTTCAATGTCTTTTCTCTGTTCTGTCCTGATATTTAAGAACAGCATTCTAACCTGCAACTGATGCTATCTCAAGCAAGCTCGAAGCTGAATCCCCACAAAACTGGATGCCAGACATTTTTACAGCCTACAGCCTGTGGTCCTCTCTGTTGCAAACTAAGCCAGGTTCCCTTTCCAGCAACGGAGATTCCAATCAGAATTTTTAATGCTGTGTGCCCAGTGAAACTACCTCTAGAACGACACCTACAGAGACAGAATTCATAATTCTCAAAACACTCCATCCATCCACAAACACGTTATAAGTGCTAATTGGCCTTGCAGGTATGGTGACCAAGGGCTGGTTTATTCTATGTTGCTGGCAGTCCACATGGAAATTTGATGTGGAGAATTTCCCCAGTGAGGCAATCGCTTTGGTCACAGCCTTCCATGCAGTGATAGAGCTAGAAGAAGCATGGTCTCAGTCCTGGTTTCCTACTGTCCTGTGACAGAAAAACAAGGTTAGTTTCATAAGGGCATCTAATCTTACACATGTGTTAAACCACGGTGTTTATAAGAAGTAATAGCATCATTTCTGGTACCATGAGAGAGGGTATCCTGCTATTAAACAAAAGGGGAAACAAACCCAAGAAAGGGAGCATCATGCATGAAGATCACAGTAGAAGACCATCGAAAGCCAACAAGAAAGCAAGAAAGGTCCGAGGAGACATAAAAAGGAGAGGAGATACAGCCTAAGAGGAAGCAGAAGAGAAGGAAAAAGACAAAGAAAGGCCAAAAGGAGATTATTAAAATCCAAACAAGGGTTAACACTGCTCTGTTTTGATGCACTTGCCTGGCATGTAAGACATCCTAGGTTAAATCCCTACTATTGCCTGCCCCCAAATGAAACTGTTAACTTGGAGTTTCATTGAGGATGCTTTCTAGACTATAGACATAGCTCAGTAGATAAGGCACTTGCTATGAAAACCTCAAGACCTGAATTTGGATCCCCAGAACCCACATAAAGCCAGCTGTGGTAGCATGCATCCGTAACCCCATCCTATGAAAAGATGAGGCGGGGAGACAGTAGACTCCCAGGAGGCTCAGGGTCTGCCAGCATGGCATATAGCAGTGAACAACAGACCCCGACTCAAACAAGGCGGCAGGCAAGGCCCAACACCCAAGGTTGTCCTCTGACCATCATACCCACACACTCTGGTGCCCGTGAGCCCACACTCACAAACATACAGGCATATACATCATACACATCTACACAAACAGGAATCTTTTAGAAATTTTTTATGTATCTTCTGGAAAAATAAACACATTTTAGCTTCCTGTATAATTTTCTTGAGTTCCAATGAAGAATAAAACGCTTTCGTTCTGTGTGTGATACTGGTTTATTGGGAGCTTGCTCACTTTTTAGAAGTTGGTCTATGAGGCTTGATTTTTGTGCTATACACATATACATCCCCTCCTTTACTACGAGGGCATGCAAGGTTCCACTCATGTGACCAGACCTGACAAACTTGAATGACCACACCCAGACCAGAAAACTAGGAACTAAATTAAATTCCTGAACCTTACTTGTGGTATGTTCAGTGTTTCTTATGTTTCTTTTGAAAGATAATACAACATGGTGGCAGAAATGCTAAGAGAAAATGCACAAGAGGTAGAAAACATACACACAGAAAACATACATACCTTTCAATTACTTCAAAACCAGATGTGCAAAGTCTGGCAGTGGTATCAGCTTGGTATTTTCAGGGATGTTATTTGTGTTCATGGAGATCTGGATTGGACCTTAACTGTAAGGTCATGCCTTGGGGAACTCAAACCCTATTTGGCACATGTGTAAATTCTTAGTAATACATTACAGTTCCAGGAAGCGACCACTAGGAACAAATAATGAGCCATGCAAGATGTTAGGTTATGACAATAACACCAGAGTAGACCGTGTTGTGGCTATTGAGAAATACAGACAACTGAAGGCAGTATTGCTTGGAATGTGCAGATGTTGAAGCCTGCACAATATTAAGTACTGGGTGTCTTCTCTGTTTTGTAGCCAGGACACATCAACTTCTCAAAACCTCAATGAGTTCACCAGCCAGTAAACTCCATAGAGGCCCAGGTCCCGGGCTTGTATCACAGTTTCACTGTGTAAGCCTGACTGATTAAATCATTGACTGGATGGCTGAATTCCAGCTCCAGCTCCTTCCTCTCCTAAGAGAGTGGAATGTCTAATTGCTACCAAGATACCCAAAGATTCAATCATCTTATCATAGGAATAGTCTTTCTAGCATGTCCAAGCCTTCATATGAAGCCATCTATTGGACAATAAGTCATTTCACATGCATCAGCCACCAAGTGTGATTCAAGGGGGTTGTGAACAAGAAAGAGACTGATATGACTCAGAAAATTCCAAGGACTTGGAATATCCCTTCTGGAAATAGGGACACAGTGAGTCAGAAGCATTGGGCAATACTTAATTCATTTATTTGTAAGGAATTTATAAAGTGCCTACTTGGGAAGAGTGATGGTGGTCACTAAGGCAAATTCCAGCTGTATTTTGCATGGTCTATACTTGCTATGAACTCAAAATCAAATTCAGAAGGTAAATTGTATGCAACTAGTATGTTGTGTAAGACTATCCTCTGAGACAAACTGCTGCCATTTTCAGTTCAACTGTACCTCCTAATTGATGGAGGAAGGTCATTGGCTAATAAAGAAACTGCCTTAGCCCATTTGATAGGCCACCCTTTAGGTGGGTGGAGTAAACAGAACAGAATGCTGGGAGGAAGAGGAAGTGAGCTCATATGCCTTAGCTCTGCTCTCTGGGACAGATGTGATGAATCTCCAACCCAGGATGGATGTAGGCTAGAATCTTCCCAGTAAGCGCACCTTGGGGTGCTACACACATTATTAGAAATGGGCTAGTCTAGGTGCGAAAGTTAGCTGAGAAGAAGCTAGATATAATGGGCCAAGCAGTGTTTAAAAGAATACAATTTGTGTGTTGTTATTTCGGGTAAAGCTAACCGGTGGCAGGAGGTGGGTGGCGGAATGCAACCCACAACTCCAACTACACCTAATCACATCTGGGCTTGTTGACTATTGACCTTCCCTCACAGGAGGAGATGGAAATGGTCATGAGACCCTCACCTGAATATTCAGCCACTCTGCCCGGGCACTTATGTGGAATTCTGCCCTAATTGTAGATGACCTCGGGGCCTTGAGGAGAAGCTAAAGTACATTGGCTGGAGAATGAAGGAAGGGGACTCCATGTAGACAGCCATGTGGAGTCGTTGCCCATACTAAGTACATACTATCCAGTATGGCTGATTTAGAGTCATATTTGCTTCTGCCAATAACCCCACATCCATCGCTCTGCAAACAAGCCTTAAAAAACTCACTAGTTCCCTCGAGTTAGCTACTTTGACTTCTCATTGAGACTTTGTGATGAGGAGTGTAGATACCGACTAATACCCTCACATACTCTGGAAGAAAATTCTTACAGCACAGAAACAAGGAGGATATAAAGGCAGCTTTTAGAAAACTTTTTCTCTCTACCTGGTCATTATTTATTCACAAAATAACTGTAAGCAAATCAGAAACACATTTGGGGAGGATAACCACCAAGGCTCCTTGAGTTTCCAGATACAAGCATAACTCGCCAACCTGGAACTCACACAACAGCCAGGCCTGACAACCTGGCATTGTGCTTTAATGTCTCCACAGATGCTTAGTCTACCCTCTTTCAATCTCACTATTGCCTTTCCGTGCTCACAGCCTTCCATCAGCCTCTTCACTTCAATGGCCTTACTGGCTCCTTGTCACCCTGGCTTGTACGTGGATTGCAGTGTTGAGAATCCACTCATATTAAAATATTATATTTTTGCAGCAAGCATTTTCTCCACTGAAAATCATCCTCTCTGGAGATTACTGAAAGTCAGTAGTTAAAACTAATCTTGATACTAACCAGTGATGCAGATTTGGTGTACAGTCAGCACCAAACTGTACCTTCGAAGATGGGTCTTTGGTGATTTACACTGGCTTTGACAAAGTTCTCATCATTAAAGTTTAGGAAGCATATCAAGCCTATCATATGTTTACAATTAGTTCCTTTATGGTCCTAGAGGAGATGTTTCATAGTTTAACTCAGTTTTTCCCAAACTCATATAGGTGTGACTGCTCTTGACAAACATTTCAGCAAGGTATGTTGTCTGAGATTTCTGTCCTACCAGGTCCCACATCTGTGTAGTGCCAAATAAACACACAGAGGCCTACATTAATTATAAAGTGATTGGCCCAGTAGCTCAGGCTTCTTATTAACTCTTTCTCACATCTTAAATTAGCCCATTATTCTTGTCTGTGTTAGCCATGTGGCTTAGTACTTTTGTCTGCGAGGGATTCCCATCTTGCTTCCTCTGTGGCTGGGTGACGACTACAGACTGATTTTTCCTCTTCCCTGAATTCTCCTGTTCTGGTTGCCTGCCTCTACTTCCTGCCTGGCTACTGACCAATAAGCATTTTATTAAACAAGTACAAGAAACAAATCTTTACGGGATAAAACCATTGTCCCACAGCAAAGGTACCTTCAGATGAGCTTTATTAAGTAAAAACTTGTTTTCATTGAAATTGTCAAATGCTTGAAGGAAGCAAAGCTGGGAATTATGTTCCATATTAACATGGTGTAAAGTGGCATAGCAGTGGCTCACCATAAAGGCCTGAGTCTCATTCCCAACACCCACAGAAAAGTCTGGGTGTGGTGGCACACATCAATAGTCCCAGCACTGGGGAGGCAAAAAAAAAGATTCTAGAGTTTCCTGAGCACCCAGTCTAACCATTCCATTGTGCCAAGTTCAGTGAGAGACCCTGCCTGAAAAATAAGATGGTACACAATTGAGTAGGACATTCAATGTCATCCTCTGGCCTCCACAAATACATGTATAACTACACAAATAAGCACACACCATCAATAGAATATATACATACACCTCATATATACTATCACATACAAAACTATTCCATTTAGAAAAATAATAGTATGGGTTTCATCTCGTGGAGTGATACTTAAATCCAATCAGCAAGAGGTGGTATCCTCATAAGACATTCATGCCACTATTACACCGGTGGGCCTATCTTGCCAACCCAGTCATTACTGTAGCTCCTTCTGTTTAAATTAGATGAGGCTGCTAATTACTCTTCAGTTATCCAATACCATGTATAGCACCTTCCAAAACTGAGGCAGGGCAACAGTGCAAACACAAGCAAGTGCATGTAAATTCACAGTGAGTAAGCAAAATTGGCCAAGTGAACCTGTCCTGGTAAGCCACAGCCTCATGGTGCTACACAGATTTAATGGAAATGGGTTAATCAAGATGTGAGAGTTAGCCAATATGAGGCTAGAAATGATGGGCCAAGCAGTGTTTAAATGAATACAGTTTTTGTGTAATTATTTCAGGTGTAAACTAGCTGGGGATTCAGGCAGCAGGAAGTGGCCCGCCACTCCTTTTATGGTGATAGACTAATTAATTTGGTAGAGGAAGTTTTAAAAGCGCATAGCATTCCACTTTTGGCATGGTTATTGTCTGATTTTAGGTATATTTACAGTAAGAATTGGGAATAAAAAGCAGAGCAAAGGGATATGAAAAAGTAGGCAAACTGACCAGAAAAGGAAAATTTAAAGTTGTGAATAAAGACTGTAGTTGTTAAAGAGGTTGGGAGTCTTAAAAAGAAGCTAGGCAATGCTCTTAACCTCTGAGCCATCTCTCCAGCCAGCCTGGTCTACAAGAGCTAGTGCCAGGACAGGAACCAAAAACTACGGAGAAACCCTGTCTCGAAAAATCAAAAAAAAAAAAAAAAAGAAGCTAGGCAGCCAATCCTACCTTTAATCCCAGTACTTAAGAACCAGAAGCATGGAAATTGTGAGTTTATGGCCAATCTGAACTAAATAGCAATATCCTGTCTCCAAAGAAGTGAATAAATAAGGCAGCAGATGCGTCATTTGGACTGGACAATAGGAAAGATATCTGACAGTGGCCAGAACACAGGCATCATATTCTCTGGGTATAAAATTATAAACAGTTCTTGAGTTTCCCTTGAGAAGAGAGAGCCACTGGGTTATCCTGCTCACAAGGAAGTGCCTGCAGGGTGCTTTCACACATCCAGCCACCTAGGCCCTTGGAGGCTGCTGCAGTCATGGTCCAATGGGGCTCATTCACTGTCACGGCTGTCAGCAGACCAACTGGATGCTCATTCTGAAGTTGTGGAGGCTTTTGGTGAGATCCCAAAGGACAGCCTGCAAAACAATGTGTGGCAGAGTCAAATCCCCCGCAGGGAGGCCCTGGGAGGATGTTGTATGACGCTTGAATAGAGCCTGAAATCAAAGCTGCACTGTACGTCCCAGCATGCTGCAGGTTCCCAGCACATAGGACATCTGTGGAGGAGAGTTGTAGGTGACAGGGCGGAGTCAGCCTAGGAAAGAAGATGCATGGGTCAGCTGAAAGTGGCAAAGTGATAGGCCCTGGGCTACCAAAGCCCAAGGGAGCTCACGCCATGACACTATGTGCACTAGATAGCAAACACGGAACTGCAGGGCTCAGTGTTTTTCCTGATGGGTTTTGCACTCAGGGAGGATATGCTGAAGAGGTTGAGGGATGAGGATCACCAGCTCAAGCCCGTTTTTAAAAAGGTTTCAACTGTCACTTTACTGCCCAAATCATCTACACCTGTTTAGAATTACTATAAGCCTATATAGTTGTCTCCAGAACTGGCCTGGGCCAGTTCCTACTTTTCAGAATGGGAGCATTACTCTTTGCCATTGTATGTTGGTAGTATACAATTTGCTTTTCATTTAACAGTGACCCTAAGCTAAGAGTTTTTGGTAAATTTCAGAAGCCAGTTTGAATTTGGAATCTTGAATTGTGTTTAGAACTGTAGATTATGTGGGCTCATAAACTGGCATGTTTATGGCTTTTAGGAACTCATGAATGGAAGTGCTACGTTAAGGAAGTGTGTTTGGGGTGTCAAGTTGAAAAGGGGTGGATTTGTGGTGGCTAATTCATGACGGTTCGTTCTAGCACATACTGTGGGTGAGGTCTTTCAGCTGATTTTAAAACAGAAATGGATTCATCAAAGTCATTTGGTAAGCTTTTTCTCCCACCCACCTCTTTATCTCATCCTCGTATGGTATGAATCAGAAGGCAGACAGAGGCTTGCAGAGGTTCGTGGGACTAAGCTATCCAAGAAGCGTGCTCTCCTTGGCCGACTAGTGTCCAGGAAGCACTTTCCACCTCTTCGCTGAAGCTGCACACGGACGTCTCCATAAGGAGATGTGTGAAAACATCCTCTGACCCCCTTTTTCTCTGAGTCACATCTGTACCCTTTCCCATGGTGATTGTGGACCTGTGATCCCTGAACGAACAGCGTTTGTGTCAATGAGGAATATGCTAGAAGCAGGAATACAAATTCCTCAGCCCCACCTTGCAGCAACGAAGACAAAATAATGTAGATACCCACATATGTCCCCGGATTCTGATACCTACACTTGAGGAGCATTCTCTCCTGCTCATTTTCATCCATCTGAAATAACCACTCCTCAAGCTGAATCCTCTAAATCCTGTCTTGGAGATGCACCATCCATTCCGCACGAAGGGTTTGCTCTAGTTGATTCCCGCAGCTGCCTCAGCAAAAAGTACAAATGTGTTGCCTTGAAGAGTACACCTCAAAATGAAAGTGACCCAAAATTGAGACCATCTGCCCCTGCTACCACCTCTAGGATAAACACGCAGACTGTCATTAGCCACACAGGTTTCCCCGGCACCACAACACCGTGCACGGCATTCAAACAGTACATCTGTGTATTCAAAACAGAAGCTCCCGTTGCTAAAGATACCAATGATGTGAGTTCACATAGCAAGTGGTTTGTTCAGAAACATATGTTGGGCTTAAAATAATTGATCTTGGTAAAAATATCAAGGTGCTCACTGAAAGCATTTGAGGACATAATGATATTAATACCATCTGTGCAGTAGCCATCCTAAACGAATCAGCAACACACTTTTTTTTATTGTTTTTGAAACCCTATAATGGATACTTTTGAACACTGTAATTTCCATGAAAATCTCTTGAAATTTACCTACCATATTTTAAATACATTAATTCATTATGTTTTGAATTATGTTCCCCCTCCTTGTTTCTTGCAGGGAGTAAAACCATGAATTATGTTTTTCAGATCATTTTCATCTTCCTGAAGTGCATTGTTGGGATATATATGTTTTTCTAAATATACTACCACTACCGATATGTTTCATTTTTTCCTTAATATTCTACTTAAATATTGTTTACCTTTGAAATGACATAGAGCGTTTCTATTTCCCAAAGCATTTTGAGCCCAAATCATCACAGATCAAACAGATTAAATTCTGATTGCATTTCCCGGGACTGTTGTGTATGATTATGAGACTTTGCAGTTTTGCTCTTACAAAGCTGTTAAAAATAATAAGCCTTAATAAAGATTTGATCTCATCTTCTCTCTAACATATTGCAGGATCTTGCAATGTAGACACCAAATAAGGGACAATAATTACAGAGAATTGACATGAATATGGAAATGTTTTTAAAATATTTATTACATTTATTTTGGATGCGTATATGTTTGTGGGTGTGTGGAAACGAGAGGGCAACTTGCATGAGTCCATTCATTTTTTTCCATCATGTGGTTCCCAGGGATAGAGCTCTGGTCCTCAGGTTTAGTAGCAAATGCCTTTACCCGCTGAGTCATCCTATTGGCCTTGAATAGAAACTATTGAGTAAAGAGAAATAGGTGAAATGAATACGTAGCATTGGAAGTCAAGTGTCGGTGCCCATGATGGAGCAGTAGAGGGAGGGAGTAAAATGAACACTGGGGTGGAGATGATCAGATAAGAGCACTCAGGAGGAGATGACAGATCTGCAGGTTGCAGATTGCAAGCCTTGCACAGGTCTGCAATAGTGTGTGTGCTTCGGGAGCAGCAAGCAATGCAGATGAGGGTGCTTGCTCAGACTGCTGAAGTTCCACAAAGGCCAGAGTATGCGGTAGCTAATGAGTGGCCAAATCAAAGAGGCAAAGGCAGGCATTATCAGCTCTAGGTCTAGGCTTTGAGTGCCTGGAAGGAGCACAGTGTGGTGGGGCTAGAGAGTCAAGGCTTAGATTCTGCTCTGAAGCACAGGAGAGCACTGAGCTTCTATAAACCTGTGTGATCTGATCTAATTGGTTCTGGTCATTCAGTTAGCCTGGGCTCCAGTCACTACTTCTGCAACTTGGAATTTTAACCTGTGAAATGACAACATAATCACAAATGGAGATGAAACACCTGCATGTAGCAGACAGTCAACCAACGGCGGTTAGTGCATTTTTTAAGGTGCAAAGAAATTCTGATAGAAGAAAGGAATGTTTTAAATATTATTCTGATTAATAAATTATGGCTGAGACTGGGGAGATGGGGAGTCAGTAAAGCGCTTGCAAGCTTGAGGCCCTGAGTTTGGGTCCCCAGCATCCACACAAAAGCCAGGGACAGTGGCACATGTCTATAATCCAAGCATTGGGACCTGAGATGGGGCAAGAAGAGTAGAGGAAGGGAGACAGATCCATGGGCTGGCTCGCCTGTCAGTCTAGCCAAAACAGCTAGTTCCAGCTTCAGAGAGAGAACCTGTCTCACAAAATAAGCAGGTGCCTACACAAAGATAAAGGCACCTAACATCAGATTCTCAATCAACACATATATACATCCACATATATGTGTGTACACACATGAACACATACACACAAAGACCAAAATTAAATAAAGCATGTCCCACAGAAATAGAGGGTCACAGAAATCTCCAAAAGGTTTAACTTGTTCCCTGGGTCTTCAGCAATAGGACAGAATTGCACTTCGTTAATTGGGAAAATAAAAAAAAAAAAAAAAGGCCTCAGAAAAATCAAGATTTCTACCTTAGCACCTGAAAAAAACAAAAACACTCTACCTGTTTGGAAAATAAGTATATATCAGATACTGAGAGTAGTTGAGTGGCCTTTCATTTCAAGAATGATTAAATATATTATGTAATTGATACCATGTGGTGGTTTGAATACAATGTAGATATGGTGAACTTACAGAGGTGAAGAGACTGTATCATTGATTGTGTGGAAAATGCAAAATCTTTCTACAAGGGACCTAAAGAGAGGCTTTGAGAAAACTCTCAGTATATGGTATTGACTGATAAAATGTGTGTGATGTACATGTGTGTGTTTTGAAATAAAGAAACAAGCAAGTAATTAAATTCCAAAGGGAAAATAATGTAGAAAAATTAATACATAGCTAAAGAAGGACTTTGACCTTTCATTTTTCATATTTATTTGCTGCTGTAACACTTTCAGCTAAAATGCATTTACAATATAGAACAATATTCTCAAAATTTTTCAAGTATAATAATTTTAAAAAAGAAAAAGAATACCTATGTCCAATGGAGCTGGGAATCTGAGTCCATTGAAATAATACAAATAAAAGCAACATTTTAGCACTTTTTACCACATACTATCGGCTAGACATCATGTTGCTTTTACATGCATAATCTCATGTATTCCTCAAGATGAAATCATGACTTATATGTGCTGTCCATTCATCTTTATGCATGGATGATAGCTGATGGACCACAGGAACCAGCTCAGATTCTCATGGTAATCCTCGAATTCTGTTCCTACCCATCTCTTTCCGAAAGATTGTCTTTATTTATGACCTTACAGCTCTCGAACATAACGGGAAGAAAAGCTAACTTCTACAGGATTCACCAAAGTGCTAATCCAGGGCTACAGCCAGCCTGTGAGCAAATCTGTACCCGGCTGGTGGCCATGGTTCACTTTAATTACATAGTACATGACCTGAAATCCTATTTCATAAAGAACTGTAACCCTACTGAGGCTAAGACTTACACATCAGAAAAATAAACTTAAATATTCAGATGTTGATGAAGTTAGATCGTGCTTAAAACTGATGGTCAGCATCAAACACAGCTTATAATCGTGTGCAGTTTATGATACAATTCGAGCAATGCTAGCAGCCAAGTGCAGTCTTTGTTTTAGCTTAACTGTCACGTATAATCTATCGCTCTGTCTTTTTGATCTATGACAGGTCTTAGGGGTATTTTACTGAATTGGAACAAATAAAGAATCTTCCATGTGCTCATTGATGCGGCTTGTTCTTTTTGAACAAAATGGTGGCCCAGCATGCTTTTCAAAGGGGCTCCTCGCCTGTATTTTAAGCGATTGCCATGCAGTGTGGTGGAGATAGGGGGAAAATGTCTCGGATGCAAAGGAAAGTTAACATTTACATCTGAAAACTGTCTCCTTGCCATGTTGCTTGACAAGTGATGTGGATAATTTTATCCCCTAGTGAGGTTTACAATCTGCAGAACTAGTACTTCTGTTGATCTCATCAGAACCAAGTGAAAAAGAGGAGACATTACCTAAATATCATGCCTCAGACAGAGATAATCCATATGGCAATTGCATTCCACTTTGTATCAGAGATTCTTTCTCATTCTGGGGGGGGGGGGACTCTTTCTACAGGAACTTGATAGACTCCTTGGATTCTCACTATAGGTAGAAATCCAGTCTGCTCGCTTTCCAGTTACATAAAACGGCTCCCATAATTGTTCAAGTCATGCTTTGTTGGCCAGGAGGAAACGGATAAGCAGTAATATGTCATGCATCATATTAAGTATGAAATGCATTTCTTAAATATATGCCTCTGTTTAAAAAAACTAAATTTGTCCAAATCGTACACTTAAAAACTGATTTCATGCATACCCACGGTATCACATTTAACACTGAGTTCACCCTATAAAAATTACCTAGAAGGTCCATGGGAACAGTGCTATCCAGTGGGACCTCCGTTCTTGGGTCACACAACTCTTCGGGCCAACACCTTGAACTGCAAATCAGGGTAGACAACACATACCTCAGAAGCCCTAGTGATTCGTTATCTATTTCATGGGGCATCTAACTTGATTGCAAAATAATACAGCTGACCTAATATGGCTCATGTTCCTCTTAATTAGTAGCCTTAAAACATTTCTGTATCTATTTTTCACCAATGAGTGAAATACCTTTGAACTCATGTGTGTGTGTGTGTGTTTGTGTGTGTGTGTGTGTGTATTTTTTTTTGTTATCCTATTTTAAAGTATTTTTTTGAAATGGAGTCTGTGTTTATTTTTATTTTTTATTTTTTTAAATTTATTTATTTATTAAGGATTTCTGCCTCCTCCCCGCCACCGCCTCCCATTTCCCTCCCCCTCCCCCGATCAAGTCCCCCTCCCTCATCAGCTCGAAGAGCAATCAGGGTTCCCTGCCCTGTGGGAAGTCCAAGGACGGCCCACCTCCATCCAGGTCTAGTAAGGTGAACATTCAAACTGCCTAGGCTCCCCCAAAGCCAGAACATGCAGTAGGATCAAAAACCCATTGCCATTGTTCTTGAGTATTTGTGTGTGTGTGTGTATTTGTGTCTGTGTGTGCGTGTGCGTGTGTGTATGTGTGTGTGTGCATGTGTGTTTGTGTGTATGTGTGTGTATGTGTATTTGTGTGTGCGTGCGTGTGTGTGAGTGTGTGTGTGCGTGCATGTGTGTGTGTGTATTTGTATGCGTGTGTGTGTATTTGTATGCGTGTGTGTGTATTTGTGTGTGTGTGTGCGTGTGTGTGTGTGTGATGTTCATGTATACACACACTGATACTTGTTTTCAGGTAAACACATCAGCCATATTCTCTTTACCTCAGCAAGTGCCATCAAGAGTATCTTCTCATATCCATTTTTACTTTTGTCTTGATTCCTAACATTTTTAAATATTGAGTCATAGACAGATATTACTTCATCCTTGATGGATTCACACTAATGTTTTACCAATATGATAATTTTATTGATTATATGTGAATTTCACATAATGCACCCTGATCACGCTAACTTTCCTAGTCCTCCCAGATACCTCCCACCCTTGTAACTTCCCTTCCCCCCCCCAAAAAAAAACAAGTCCAATTTGTGTTGTCCATATGCTTACTGGAGCATAGTCACAGTCCCAGTGGCCAGTTCCTTAAAGAAAACTGAGTCCTTCGCTGATTCCCACCCCAGACACCATCAGGTGTGGAGAGATCCACTTCAGCACTCTTAGCACAGTTTTTAAAAGTTCTCTGCAATGGGCTTCCTCTCGAGCCTGTTTCTTTGGGAGCCTGTGTCGCAGAAGCCTTCCATGTCTCTCATTCTCAACTGTGAGTCTGCAGGCATCTATACCACTGCAAAAGAAGCTTCCCTGCACTCTCCAGACAGCAGGAACATGGATTGTGAACTTCCACACGGCCTCTGGCGTCAGCACATGCTATGGGACCTCAGCATGGCCTCCAGTGGCAGCACAGACCACAGGCATCAACACAGCCCTCTGCTGCAGCTGGGGCATAGGACATTAGATCATCCCTCATGGGCCACAGACATCAGCTGGTAAGCTATGAGTCAGCCCCTCTCTTTAGCCAGTGAAGAAATATAAAATCAACTGGAGTTTGCTAGTCATCTAACAGTGGTTCTGAAAGCTATGAAGAGCAAAGCAGAGAGTTTCTTGGGGCCTATGAACTGGATCTATACTGACAGTCTTCCCATGATGCTATTAAATGCTTTGCTGTGATCTAAGGTTTGACTTTAAACCACAGCACATGACCAGTGGCTTTCATATTGGATAGTACATACACAGACAGTTTTGTCATTTGTAGAAAGTGAAATTTGGGAAATTTCATTTCAGTACAACCAGCACATAGCCCCAGAATCTATATTTTCAGAAACTGAGTATTTCTGGAGTATATATTTGAGAGTCACAGAAATACACCGTGGAGGAAAACAGGATGAGAGAAAATTGGAATGGCAGTTGAATATAGGTATCAAAATTACATTTGTGCTGAAGGTACTGGAAGTTGGGGATATTTCCCTCAAATAGTACAAGCTGGTATAGTATATTGAGAGGAACTATCGCGGTTAACAGGAAAACTAGAAGTATAAAGTGATTACAAACATTAGTTCAAGAATCCCAACTGTGCAGTAGGATCAAAAACCCATTGCCATTGTTCTTGAGTTCTCAGTAGTCCTCATTGTCCGCTATGTTCAGCAAGTCCGGTTTTATCCCATGCTT
>NW_004949096.1:21510326-21542110 GCF_000317375.1 Microtus ochrogaster | reverse complement strand
CTGGAAAAAAAAAAAAAAAAAAAAAAAGAATCCCAACTGTGAGTTCCTCTGGAGCAGGAGAGAAACAGCCAGGAGATTGGCTAGAGCAGCCAGTTCAGTTCAGTTTAGGGGTGTGAAGTATGGTGCTCTCTGATGGCCCATTCCAGAGGTGGGTACAACACTTGAATGCATAGTAGGCCTAGTAGGCCACGGGATAAATAAGGGAATTTGAGTAACTATACAAATAAATGAAAGAAAGGGCCTGAATGCCACTTCGAGATATCAACTCAGCTTGTTTGCCCATTATCTCATTCATTACCCAAGAGAATTATAGGTGCTTATGCTGCATCAACACAACACCCTGTTCTGTAGATCTACAACCTTACTGTATGGCTTTTCAGCACAAAAAACCTATCTTTCATCCGAGTGAAAAGTACACATAATAATATGTCCCGACTCTCTTTAATTACCATCTGACAGATAATCTTCTGTTGAGGAACTGCCCGGATCATATCTGCCTATGTGCACGTCTGTGGGGGATTATGTCCAGTCTTAATTGGTGAGAATGGACCCAGCACACTGTGGGCAGTGCAATCCCTAGGAAAGTGGTCTTGGACTGTATAAGAAAGCTAACTAAACATGAGCCAGGGAGCAGTGTTCCTCCATGGGTTTTGCTTTCCAGTTACTATACTGACATTCTTTGGTGAACTATATGTGGAAGTATAAACCAAATAAATCCTTTCTTTTGCCAAATAGCGTTAAGCCAGATATTTTACCGAAGTAACCAAAGAAGCTGAAGATGATATCAAGCTATTCCTTTTCAAGGTTAATATCAAAATAAGGAATATCAAAAAAAATCTGTAGTATTATTAACTTACTTAGACATTCCATGGTGTGTTTTTTCCCGTGTTTCTTCTTTACCTAGATGCAAATGGACAGCCATAGGCGATTAGGACACATAGTTCCCAAGATTTGCTGTCTCTAATATAGACAGTAGCTCTTAAAAGTGTTATCAATGCCTAATGTCAAATACCTATGTACATAGTTAAACATTAGCATATCCACAATATATCCCTATTAACGAATACAAAGGTAGAACTTGAGAATCGCTCTTTATCTTCTGAGTTAATAGACAACTTGTCCATCTAGCCCAGTGTGAATAGCTCAGGGTAGATGTTCAAAGTATTTGATGGATAAGTGAATGAATGAATGAGTTCACTACATGGCACATAGATACCTGGTTATCAACCAAAAGATATTACCCAGAAACACCTAAGAGTTTATTTTTGTCATGTGTTTGGCCATTTAAAATATAATCAAGTCACTCTGAGATTATCGTTCATCTTAAAGAGAGGAAGGACATGAGAGATGGGTTAGAATTGGCAAAGGTACACTGTGTGTTCTGAAAAATATTCCTAGGTTAGTAGGAGACAGCCTGCCCTCGATGCTTATCACTCTTGGGAAACACACTTGTAAACAATAGCTAAACAGGCCTGCTTGGCAGTAACAGCCATAACAACAGCGTTGTCCTTATCATACTTACAATAATGTTCCGCATTTATAGACTTGTCAAAAGATCACATCTACACCTCATATCCACTCATAATAGCTCCAGCAGGGTGACAGACATGATGAGCAGGCAGAGTAGAACGTAGTCGGGGTTTGTGGGGTTTCATAAACATGGGGAAATCAAAAAAAATGTGTTATTACATAAAAATACCTAAAGACAGGCTGATATGGCCACAGTGCAATTAAATTATTTTCCCTATTTGTGTCTTTATTTAAAATATTTTCTGGTTATGATTTTTTTCTTCCAACAACCTTGAACTGGAGGTTGAGAAGCAAACCCCACTTTACATTTCACCATGTGTAAATGGAAATGCAGATATCATACAATTGATCTGCCTGAATTAAAGTGATAAGTAATGTTTCCATCTAAAATCTAAGATACACCCATTAGCCAGCTCTCTGGGCCTCGGTTTTCCAGTCCAGATCATGGGAATAATAATATTCTTGCCTCCCCATCCTCAGCCATTACTGGGATCATCAAATGAGGTAAAGATATACAAGCATCGTTATCCCATTTGAGTTCAACCATGTGGGCTCGGCCAGTTGAGAGACAGTGAACAACTGAAGTATGCTGGTGTCTTCACTGCTGTGTCCTATGATAACTCTGAATTAGCTTCCAGGAACCTACGGTTCAAGTGACAAGAAGGAAAACCAACTGTTCCGCTTCTCTGAAAGGAAGCTCATTAGTGTCTAAGTTGGTGCTTTTTGCCCACGCAGCTTGGTGAGTTGTTAGGATTCCTTGTGATTGGCCTTGCTCCCTGACTTTGGTACCAACTATAGCATGGGTCAAAACTTGACAGTTTCTGGTACATTTTACTCTTAAGGACCTGCACGTTCCATTGTCAATGTTTTTCCCAATGTATTTTTAAATCCTAAGATTCTCTAAGGCTGTCCTCAGATACTGACAGGCCAATGCAACTTTGCCCGGAGTGTTCACCCAATCCCGAGGGTTTGGGGACCTTTCCAAGCACTGATCAAAGATCCTCTAATTTAAAAGAGCCTACCCTGAGTTATGTCCACAGCTCAAGTGCCATCCATGATGCATTTGGAGTTGTCAGCTATAATCCCAAGGATAACAGCAAGGGACTGCCTAAGTAATTCTTCTCAATCAAGGCATTTCTTGTCGTCTCCCAAGTAAAGCACCAATGTCACCGGTGATCTTTTCCAAAGCGACATGTGCATCGATCTCTGGTGTTTGCGCACTGCCAGGCAGGTGACAATGCAGCTTTGTTTCATTTTTCCCCTTCTAATGTCAAAGCATAAACTATCTTTTAATTCTGACACATTTATCCATTCAAAAGACAGTATGAAAAACAGTTAGGGATCACTTACCCATCTATCACCGTGGACTCTTCAGGCCAAAATGCAGTTGCTCTTTCATTTGTAAGCCAGGCAAACAAGAGTGATCCCAGATGGACAGAGAAAAAAAGAAAAGAAAAAGGCAAACAAAAGCTATTCACCAGTGAAAGCTTGTATTCTGCGCTGCCTCAGGTGAAGCTGGCAGCCTTCCTACACAGGGACAAAGAGGCACAAGTGAGATCTAAACAAGTGCCAGAAGCCACATAACACAGCCTAACCTCAGCTCCTGGGCACCTCGATGTATAGACAAGATTTCTAGCACACACGCAATATTGACAAAGTTTCTATCGCACACACAACCAAAGCGCAGGTGTGAGCACCCTGTCCACGAGAAGCGATACATGCGTCCACACCTGCTTCATCTCTCTGCTTTTTGTCACCTCTGTGGTAACTCGAGCTGGGGAGGTAGCTTTGGAGTTAATAGCGTTTGCCCCTTTCCTGGAACCTGAGTTCAGTTCTCCACATTCTTGTCAGTAACTCACAAGCTTCCTGTAACAACCACGTCAAAGGATCAGGCATCCTCGCCTGGCCTCTGCAGGTATACATGGCACAACACACACCACACACCATACACACATACACACACACACACACCAAACCACACACATGTACACAAACACACACACCACACACACCATACACACGTGCACACAAACACACACACCACACACACCATACACACGTGCACACAAACACACACACACACACACACACACACACACACACACCTGGTGTATACCAAGTTTACATCCTAAGGGTGAGAACAGAATGGAATCTGTCACTCAGAGGCTCTTGCAGTGGTACACAGAATCAGTCTATACTAAATTTGTCTACTTGAAGTGGTTACCTCACACCTCATGACCACTACTTGATCTGACAACGTGTGGATGCTTTTTGGCAGTCAAGCACACTTTCAGAGTAGTGAGGACCCTCAGCCCTTCTTCAGGACAAACGGGTAGTTCATTGATGTTGAAACCTACTGAAACTACAATATAGGTGATTCTCGGCTGCATCTGCGGCAAGCGCCCCGTGAAATCACAATTAATTCTCTCCCCCGAAATACAGAGCAGTCAGGAGTTGCTTTTTAATCATCGCTCTTTCTCTATTTTATATGAATACCAATGGATTGTGCAATACTATTTTAAAAAACATTTAGAAGGAAAACTCATCACCGGTTGCACATTAATTTTTTATAAATGTCATTCTACATTTATACCGGCGAAGGCAGCAATCTATGCAAACCAGATTTGAATGGTTCGCAAAGCAGAGTATTTACAAACACCTTGGATTCTTTAGCATTCACACTCTTTCTTCCTGCCACAGTGAATTTGAATTGGATACCACAGCTGCTGTCAGATCCAAACACAAGTGCATCCTTCAGCTGCCACCTCCTACCAAGAATGCCAGGCAAAATCTGCCCATCTTTCATCCACATCCCGGGCCCTGTTGTTCACAATTAGTATTTTGGGTGAAAAAGGAAAAATCAAAGGAAAGCAGAAGTTCGGCATCCTCCCCATTGCTGATAGGGCCGAAGGGTTTTCAGGAGCATGAACTGAATCAAATCCACCCTGGGGTGCATCTGCATTCCCTCAAATTTATACTTGTACTCCCCCCAAATACTACCACTGTCATTTTAGATAGTAATATGTACGAGTCACCAGAAGTAACATGTCATTGCTACATTTATGTAATTAGAACATTATCTCATAAGCCTTCATGTGAAGGATGCTCCACATCTGAACTATAACTAACTGCCACTAACTCCTAGCTTACACTGAAAGATCGCGGTATCACAGTATGGCACAATAGCCTTTTGGTGTTGTAAAACACAACAAAAGGGCCGGGATATGGTTTGGTGGATAAAGTGCTTACTGGAACATGAAGACCAGCATCCACATACCCAGAACCCATGTGAAAAATCAGTGGGTATGACTGGTCTGCCTTTAAGTCCAGTGTTTGAGAGGCAGAGACAAGGGACCCCTGGGGAAAGTGGCAAGTTAGAATAGCTGAATTTCAGAGCTTTGTGCTCAGCAAGAGACCCTGCATCGTAGGTAAAGGTAAAGGCTACCAAGGAGGACACCTGGCATGAGCCTCTGGCTTCCTCATACAGGTGCACACACACACGATGCAGATATGCATGCATACATATACATGCAAAAACAAATAAAAATACAACAAAGGTTCATACAATGCTTTTTTCCACCTAGAAAATAGACTTATATGTACTTAATAGGGAGAAAAGAACCCATTAGTTAATTTACTCATGTATTTCCTGTACCCATTTCAATCTGAGTCTGAACTCATTCATGGCAACTTTTAAACACCACTGTTACAGAAAATTTTTTTATATACGTATTCACTACCTCTTGCTGGTCATTTTTTCACCAGTAACAGACAGTACCAGGAGCTGGACACAGCAAGGTAAAACCTGATGCACCAGGGGTAGAGCAGGGTGCAGCCTTGCGCTCCTCCAGATGAATCTCCCACAGCTAAGTAGCTCACACCACATCACAAACATTTTGTGTTCGGAGCAGATTCTCTAGAGAAAGGCACAGGCAATGTGAGCAATGAGTGACAGTTTCTTAAAGGTTAATATCTCCTTTAATCTATTTCTACAACAGGAAGGGAAAATACGGTATTAGCATTGGGTGTGCTTGGGGGATTAGAAAAACAATTTCAGCTATTATGTATATGTTAGACCATGGGGAAAACAAATCCTCCACATTCATTTTCTGTTGCAAAATATAAAATACCTTAAATATGTGCACACAATTTCTTTTTTTACTAAAGATACGCCTTAGATTGTGTGTATGTGAGTGTGTTATGTGTGCACACACATGTGTGTAAGAAAAAATAAATAAAACCACTCTTAAAGCCAGACCAGAGACTTGTGATTGTCACGTCAGGTAATGAAACCATTAAATGCACGGTATTAAGAAGAGACATGATGCAATTAGCCAAGAAATTACTCTGATCTCAGTGACATTTTCAAAAAATCATAATACAATATACATCGAAAGACATGATTGACAGCCTAATCCAGTTTTGATGGAACGTAGTCCACACACTGTGTGTAAAGCAGCGCGTGTCCAGATAAAGCCCACAGCTGTGAATCTCTGATATGTCCTTACAGGCTTGTCACCCAGGAAATTCCTCAGGTTTAAAAGATGATGAAAGTATCGACCATTAATGACAGGATCATCTCCTGCCCTGAAATAAAATGTACTAATCCTTTTTGCTAGGTCTATGAATTCCTAATATAAATTATATAAACTCTCGTAATTCATCTCTGTTAGCACAGTTGTGTTTGGAAATTGTACAGCAGTCTTTGCCCTATTTGAAATGCTAGATGAAAGCAAGACATGTTCGTTTAAGCTACTGCATAAAGTAATTTAACAGAGGGGACAAAATAACTTCTAGATAATGAGAACTACAGATTTTCAAAAATGGAAGTGAAAAAGTTCTTAGGTGGCTGGGTGGATCTGGGCTTCCTCTTTACAGAGAAGCCAGCAATACAAATGCCCAGTCTTTCATGGTTTCTTTAGCTATGGGTGGTTAAATAAAGGGCATCAAACAATGGTACGTGCTTAACACTTGGTGGCAGGAAGTTACTGATTATGAATCAGAGACTTTAGAAATTTCAAATAAACAGTGTTTGCAAATAAATAATGTGAAAGGAGATTGGTTGGCTTTGTGTGTGTGTTCATGTGAAGTGGACATGGACTCACATGTCTACACCAGCAGCATAGACACATGTCTATAGCATGTTAGAGACTGTATACATTCGGGTCAGCTTCTCGCAGATTCATGGTGAAAGAATAAATGAAAGGTATTTTTCATGATTTATCTTTATTCGTTTGTGCGTGTCTGTGTGTGTGTGTGTATGTGTGTGTGTGAACCTTCTGTGGGAGGGGTTGCCCTCAGAGGCAGGAAGGGAGTATCAGATCCTTGGAACTGTGGTTATAGACCTGACATGGGTGCTGAGAGCTGAACTCAGTCCTCTGGAAAATCAGCAAGCAAACAATTTGAAAAGCTGAGCCATCTGTCCAGCCCAGAAAGATAGTCGATTTTTCAAAAATCTAAAACTATCCAACATCAACAATGCATGTAAAAGGCAATATTAGTTTGCTCAATGTATTTGTAATCTGGTTAATTTACTTTTTTAATATTTCTTCTTTCCTGTCGCATGTGTGTATGTGTGTGCATATGTGTGTGTGTGTGTGTAAGCAAGTATGCATGTGTGCATATGAGTGCCTGGGTGTGAGAGAGAGAAGGTGTGTTGTGTGGGTTTGTGTGCATGTGAAAGAGAGTGTGTGTACGTATGTGTGTAAGAGAAAGAAAGAAAGAAAGAAAGAAAGAAAGAAAGAAAGAAAGAGAGAGAGAGAGAGAGAGAGAAAGAGAGAGAAGGCTGTGACTGTCCAGTTGTAGCTCTGTTTTACTCACTTGAAACAAGATCTCCCACTAACCCTAGAACTCACCTGGATAGACGGGCTGATCAGTGAGCCTACTTCCTCCTCCTCAACACCGAGAGTGCCCAGGCATGCCCAGCTTTTTGTGGGTGCCAGTGATCCAAACCCAGGTGCTCACACTTGCACAGCCAGCGCTCTTGCACACTGGGCCATCTCCCCAGAAACGCATTCCTAGCATTTATTTTTGTAGTTTTAAATTGGGCACTTAGCATTCTTTTGTTTGAATTATACTTGCTATCTTAGGGTTCCTAGCCAACTGCAGACCAAGCTTTGTTCTTTGGGCTCTAACGTGAAAACCATGAAATACTCCAAGATAAGACTAAACAAAGGAAGACTCATCTTTTAAAATGAACACAACAGATTTCATCCTTAGAGAAAATAATAAAGTAGTAAAGATGTCGTTATTACTCAAAATACATTGGTAATTGCCCTTTGGAAATTTCTTTAGAAGAATAGGGAAATCACATCACCCATGAGGAGATCAGTCTTTTACTGCAAACAAACACTTCAACTGTTTATTTATCTGCCTTTGCAACTAGACTGAAGTGGTGCTGTTCTGTTTACTGAAACTTAGTTCATCTTCACTCTGTATACAATTAAAGCTACCATTGTTCTTCGTAGACCATGAATAACGTTGTTATCCCTAATCACCAAAAGCACATACTGTCCGGATGCCTATCAACTGATGGATGGTAGATGGATAGGCAAATGTGTTATTTCCATGTAAGAGAGGACACCCCAGCAAGGAAAAGAAATCAATAGCGGATACACACTACCACATAGATGCTGGATAAAATCAAACACAAAGAACACATTTTACAACTACTCATTTGAACTATCCAGATTCAGCAATAGTGAAGAAAATAACCTGCCTGGAGCGTATAGCAGGAGTATGGGCTCTTTCAAAATGCTCTGAGGGTTTTTGGGGTTTTTAAAGGTAGAGAAACATGCTTCTACATTATATTGTAGTGAAAGGTGTGCCACTCTGTGAGTTACTAACACTCATTGACTTGTATGTTTAAAATGACTGGATTTTATAGCATGTAAGTTATAAATCAATAAAGCTATATGTTTAAAGAAAGATGCAATCCTAAATGATATTTCTTTAAAAAGAAAAAAATAAGAATCATGGACAAAAGGCTTCCGAAGGTGACTGACTGTATGGCTAGAATGATTGCAATTTGAAAAAAATTAATAATCATTACATTTTAGTCAGCCTTCAAAGGGTGTTGCAATGTTGAAATCCAACTCTTTAATTCTAGCTGTTCCTGTCTTGAAATCAGGTCTTAATTCAAGCCAACACTCATCAATGGTCACAGAAACTAATCCGCTTATTTTTTTAAACATTCCTTTTTCACCATTCTCTGTTTTGTGATGAGACTGTAGCAGAAATGGTCACCTCTTACCCCTCTTTTGCAAGAAAATTGGCTTCCACGAACCCAGCCCTCACTTCAGAGCCAACAGTCTTTCCTATTGTGTCCTATAGGAAACAGAAGAAGGAAAGCCAGTTCTTTTATGTCTGCATGAAGAGTTAGCCTCAAAAACAATTGTTGTGAGATCAAAAGCTAACTGTGTACGTGGAGTCCCACTACTCACAGGGATTAAAGATACCCCACAGGTAGGATGGTTACATCTGACTCACACCCCTCAGACTTTACAAGGTTTTAAAGTAAATCTTGAAATTTGAGCCAAATTTGAACCAGGGAAAATAACCTGGTTCATGTTGGTTACTTGAAATTCTTTAAGTGTGTGCCCAAGACCATCAGGCCAAGGCAGAAGCAGATCAAGCCTAAGAGCTACACATAGGGAAGGGGACAATGGAGGGTACCACATACTGTGCAGTTTCACAAACCTGCATTCAAACCCTTCCACTGCTTCGGAAGCCTTGGGATGTATTCAGGAGAAGTAGGACCATGGCCTTAACACTTATGGTAGTTTCTTAAAGTGTGCAAAGAGCTTGGTCTGGAATTATTACTTACACTTGAATGTTTAATATTTGGAACATTTTCTTGATATTCCAAGCACCTGCATCTTTTATTTCAAGTTACATTCTATGCTGAAAGTTGTTTGAAATAACTTTATTATTTTTTCCTTTTAAAAAAGGCATTTTCAAAGCAAAAACAAAGATTAGATAACTTCAACTTGTTAGCAACTCTAAATATCAAAGAGAAGGGGTAGCTCTCATCTGGAGTAAGCAAAAATACGAAGCCAGAAAGTAACATTTGAAGGTAAAATTGCTGTGAAGATAGTGGTAGCCAACCCTCTCTGGTTTCCCTCCACTTGTTTACTGATCAGTGTTGATTACTTGGCAAGGTGTGATTCTGACAATGTAGTAAAACTCTTTCCCTCTGCCCTTCTCGGAACAGAGTTCCCAGAGACCTCAGTAAAAGTGTGCGTCCCTTCCCAATGTTTTCTCTAAGGCATTTTATTCACTTAGGAAAAGAAATCACAACTCTACTTTTTCTGTAACTAAATGCGGTTGTTCCTTTACCTAAGTCACTAGGGATCATAGACCTGAAATGCTTCCACTTTCTTCATTTTACCCACACCAAGCCACAGGACCACAAATTGCCTGAAATTAGATTTTTTTTCCCTCTTAAAACATGATCTTGAAGGTATTTTTTCCTTATTTAGAGAAGGTTACAGCTTAAAAGGATTCTAAGTGGGTCAGGAAGTAATCAAACACGCTTTAAATTGTGGGTTAAAATATGTACAGGCAGAAGGAAGATTTGAAAACATTTTCGGGGTTTTCCCATTTGGATGTTTACTTTTAATTCGGGTGATCAGCTACGACGTTGTATCAGGTTCTAAAGTAGAGACCTACCAAGTGGGAGGCAGCCTGAACTCTCTCACCACTCAGGCTGCTATGCCAGTTTATACAGGCTGAAGGGTTAAATGAACAAGAAAAACTAACTGTTTGGGAGCTGTTAACATCTCTAACTTTACAAATGAGCACCTCCCCGGTGCATGCCAATGATGAGTCGCCGTCTGTTACGAATGCAGCACTCTGAGCGAAAACATTACACGTTTACTCTCGCTTTCATTAGACGTTAATGATTAGCCTGACATTTCTCATTTAGTGTTAAAAATTCATCTACAAAGGATATTCCCACAAGCAAAGACCAACTCTTCTATCTCCTCACGTCACAATCAAATCTGCATAGTGAACGAGAAAGAAAGTGCAGGAAAGGCTCGAAAAGACATCTGAATACCTGGAACAATGGGCCAGAATTCCTACACAAGTGATTAACCGTTTCCTATGCATCTCAGAAGCAAACGCAAGTGAGATGGGTCTTAAAATGAAAACAAACAGGCATGCCCTTGGTGCTCAGCTCGGAAGAGCTGAATCCAGCCAATGCCGTGTCTGGGTACAGTTGAATATTGACGGGGAAAACAACCGAATACACAACTAAATCACTATGGAAGGAGGGAAGGCATAGGAGGCAGGACAAGAGGGAGAGGCACAGGAAAGTAAGAAAGAGAAGAGAGAAAACAATGATTTATGTAGGACATACTTTTCTCCCCCTGGCGTGTTTTAAAAACTTGTATCCACTCTGGGAAGTATCATACAATCAACAGAAGTCAAACGAACTGGAAACCGACTTTAATGCTGCTTATCATATAATTAAGGGACGGCAGGAGTGGCGAAGCTCCCTCAAATACAACTGCCTTTGAGTTTTCCGAGGGTTAGGATTTTTTGTTTTCTGCTTAAAGCAAATGTTAAATTTTCTTTTTCCGTCAAAATCCTAAATGGCTTTTTGACAGGTTTGTTATGGTTAATTAATTACTTTCATTTGCACTAAGTTGTATACTTGAAGATGAATAGTACGTGATAACAAGGCCAGCCTCTGTGAGGGAGACCTTTGGCGGTCTGAGCAGTCTGCTGCCTCATTACAGAACTAGCTATCTGCAGGAAGTCTGACTTTGAAAGGTACAGCCCATCCCATAACACCCTCCCCTAACTGAGATGATTGTAGCTTCTTCCGAAAACTGATGATTAGGAGAGAGAAAAGCAAAACGGAATGCCATATGAATATTTCATGTAAATGAAAGCAGGCACTTAGCGGCATGCATCTTGATTGAAGCTAGAGTGCTTCTAAACGCCTTGACATTGAAGGGTTCCGACTCCCCTTCCCTCGATGACTACTTCAAGAGCTGCAGTTAATAGAGGAATACGACCATGTTTAGCTGAAGGGCTCTTTATTACCGGCTGATACTAAATAAGACCACAGGCCCCGGGTGAGCAGACGTGAAGCCAAGATGAAAGAGACCTCAAAGAGAACCCTAAGCGAGATGGTGTGGTTTCGTTTTTGGTTTTGTCTTCTCTCATCGGAGCAGGGTTGTTTGTTTCCCTTTTAACCCCCTTCAAAAGAAAGCTAAACAATTCAAATTGCTGTGCAGGGAGAAGGCTCAGGAAACAAAAATGTTACAGAGAAGGTATCAGTGAGTGTTATGTACGGCTCATCCTTCATAAAAGATAGAGGAGGTGGCCAAGGAGGAGAGCCTTCGTTATCAGGGTTTTGTTTTTGTTTTTTAAGGTATTTTTTTCTTTTTCATTGTGTGTCTTTGTGGTTTGTATACACGCATATGGTGCCCACAGAGATCGCAAGAGGGAGTCAGAGGCCCCGAGTGAGCCACCCAACAAGAATGCTGGAAATTGAACTCAGGTCCTCTTAACTACTGAGCCATGACTGCAGACCTCCCCCTTTTCAAATATTTATCTTATCCTATGCGTTTCCAGAGATACAATTATCTTTCTGATCATTTGTGCTCTTCTAAATGTATGCGATAAGAAATCGGTCCTTTGCCCTCAGTCCATATTGCCAGCTCCACCTTGCTCACTGGTAGGGAGATCTCTCAGGCAACTGAAAGAAAACCATTGCAAAATATGAATTCTGGGTGGCTGAAATCAAGCTTTATAAACAGGATTCTATAGAAGAGATGAGAAGAAGCAGTGACGGCCTCGCTAATACCACCACAAGCCCTCCTTCAATGCTGGAATTTCAGCTCACTCCCCGTTGGCAGAAGGTAGGATTAACATCTGTTACTTAGCTCTTCTCAAGCTCTCAGATGCTGAAGAGTGAGTAAAATCTCTATGAACTGTGATCGCTAGTGAGCTCCCTGAGTGCCCTGAGAGGTCAGCGCCCATAGCATCTCATAGCTGAAGTCCCCTGCCCCCGTTCCAGCTGCCACTTCTTGTCTGTGAGAGTCCCCCCAGTCACAGAAACAGAAGCAAGGAAGGACACAGGAGAAAGGCATGCCACTCTCTTGGAGTCTGTGACTCAGCTATAAAAACCCCATCTCTGCTTTTGTACTTTGTTAGTGTTCCTTTCCTGCTTTCCCACTCGGGAGCTCTTAGGAGCCCTGTAAGCAGATAGCTAATATTTCACACATGAGCGAGATATGACTGGGCTATACAGAAACACATAGCTTTTCAGGCACTGAGAATATGAAGGGCTCTCCAGTCACTTGAGTCTGTGTCCCTGAGTCGGAGACCTGGCAAGGACTTGGAAATCAGTCAGCCCAGCTTCCAGATCAAACGAGAAACCTGCCCCAAACCCACATGCTTGAGGAATGGTAAAAATCACTGTCTGACTTTAGACATGACCTCGAGTCTTCCTTTCTTATTTTAACAAAATTGTATCATCAGTGCACTTTATAAAATATTTCACGTGGATTCCTTCAAATATATTTAATCATTAATAATTGCTCTTTCATGTTGTGGTGCCATGGATACTTCTTAATATGTGACAGGAGTATCAGTGTGCAGCTAGCCATTTCTTAAAGAATTGTATACCGTGAAGAACTCCATGCACGTTTCTAATTCATACTTTCACAGAGATTATTCAATCAAGCCTGTCTAGAATTCCTGGGAAGCAATTTTCCTCTATTTCAGTCCTTCCTTAAATATGAATTCAACTAAGAGTAAGCCTCTTGTCTTAACCGACAGGTATACAGATATGGTGTGCCTGCCCACATACGTGCGGTCTCCTGCCTACATACATACATGCAGTCTCCTGCCTACGTCAGGCTTTGAGGTCATTGCCCAGTATCCCTTATTTCATTCAATATTAAAGCCTCCTAAATGTCTGCTGTGTTCCAAGCTCCTGATTCAGTCCTGGGGTCCTCTATTACCACTTTAAGACTGGCTCGCATTTCTCCTTCTCTGGGACACCGTCTTCCCTAAGTCGGCCAATCAAATGTTCCCACTGGCCATTCAGAGACAGTGCTAAGAGCTGACCTTCCGCATGCTGAGTTCTCCCCCATATGGTCTGCATATGGCTTCCGAGTGAGGTCTTTATATGAAACTTCAGAAACAAGGATGGAATGACTTTTCAAATGACATTAGCGCTGTAAGACAGAACAAAGAAAGTCCTGCGGTCCTGCTGGCTTTCTGTGCCTTACAAAGCCCGACAGTAACACACGTGGCACCCCGAGCCCTGGGAAACAGCACGAGAAAAATACATGGGATGTGTAGGAAATGACAAGTTGCAGGTCTCAGAGGCCATTGTTACCATTATTAAAATTAAACAGATTTAATCTAATATTCCACGGGCAGTCAGACAACTGCCTTTTTACACTGTAAACTGAGGCTTAGCGTGCATTGTACTGCACTCAGCCTAACGCTTTAATTAAGTTCCGATGCAGCTGCTGATGACAGCCACATACACAGGGAGACTCTGAGCCATGGGCTGCCCTGCCTGCTGTAGCCCAGTCCCCGGGAGCCAGGCAGGAGCAGCAGTCATCGACGCTACCGTTAGATATTTCTGAAAGAGGTGTGCTGGAGTTTATCAGGGCAGAGTCCCTCACAGTGTATTCGTAGGCAAGGTAAAAACCCAATTTTCTCTGCCTCTGTGCTGTGTGAAAGACATCGCCCAACTCTCTCGTGGCTCACCTTCCCTGGTGACCATTTATGCGTGTTCTTGTAAATAGGCATATTTTACTTTGGGTGAAGCAAGGGAGGAGTGTGCGTTCTAAACTCTCCTTTAGATGATCTTGAAGCGACAGCCCTCGAGTCTTCCAGGAAATCATAAGCCAAATGTATTTCCATAGTGACCGCTGGTGGGAATTGCCACCCAGGAAGTGGACAGTACACTGGTGGCAGAATGTCTTTTGCACAGAGGCTATTTCTTTAAAGAGGCCAAGAAAAACACCCATTGCCCAGATCTCCAAGTCAAGTCTTTGCCACAACCCGGAGGAGGACTTAGCTTGCACACAGGCTGTTACAAAGTACGTGACAAAAAAAAAAAATGTTGATTTGCTATTTTTGCGGTCATGTAAACCTAATGGCTACCAAGAAAGAAATGAAAAGAGCCCTTCCAAGCAAGTGTTCAAGGAATCAGTGGCTCTCGCAGTGGCAGGAGGGCAGGACAACAGCAAGAGGAGTCTTTGCTTAGTGTTATTTATACCAAGACTACAGAGTCCATATGTAAGCCAGACTGATTGAAATCTGTTTCCCTTCTCTCTGCTTCCAGACTGTCTGGATATAGGATGGCACTTTAAATCTTACACATTTTCTTTTTTCAGCTACTTCCCTTTCCTCCCAGTTTTGGGCACAACATCTGAAGAGTGATTCTCCCGCATCCTACAGTGGAGCTCAGATACATGTCTGGTGGGCAGATCTCATATCCATCCCCACAGACCCTCTCATAAGAACTGCCCTTCTGCCTGGACTTCAGGGGGTCGAAGGGCTCTGTAAAAGGACAAAAAGTATTTTCAGCTTTCAGGGCTCCATGCTCTCTGCGGCAAGCAATTGAGACTGCCATCGCAGCAGGCAAGCAGCCCTTGCTGCTGCACAAACAAATGCATGTGCCCGTGTTTACATGCAACTAGGTGGACGCTGGAATCTGGAATTCACATACTTTCCTGATTTCACAGCACATTGTTTAACAGGCTACTTTTAAATAATCAAATGTCATTCTTTGTTTCCAGACCCTATGAAAAGAGGTAGCAGGTAGAATTTGGCCCATGAGCTGTGATTCGCTGACCTATAAATTAGAGAAAGATCATGTTAGAATGATATAGGCTACTAAGTCTCCTAAAGGTATCTCATACAGGTTTTTTTTTTCTCTAAGATGTATGTGCTATGCTGTAACTGTAACTGTAACTGTAACTGTAACTCTATATCAGCCTAAGCGTCAATGAGCTTATGGTAAATCTGCTGTGTAAAACCCAGGCACCAAAGTCATCAAGTGAGACGGTCAAGAAAAAAGAAAAGAATGGGGCCTGATAATACCTCGAGCCTCCTAAAATACCATTGTACATAGTTCTGAATCCAAGCTGCGTTCACAGCCAGAGGTACCATATCCAGTCTTAACAGTCACACACACTTCTCGTCCATAGACAGAGATGTGTACACTTCAGTTGACATACATTACAACGAGTAACAGTGACCTAACTGCTTCTCTGATGCGATCTGTAGGGTCACGTGGAGCGGGAGGCTGGGAGGAAGCAGCCACAGTAAGTAGGCCTTACCTCTTAGCAAACGTGGGGCAGTAGCAGGGCCTGTTGTGGATGCTGCTCTGTTAGTAATTTCTGTTTCTACATAGTACATAGCATTGTAGACAGAAATCTTAGTATTTAATACCTGGGATCAGTATAAATGTGACGAAGACAACACACACAGGCCCTAGATCTTGGTAGACGTTTAAAAAACCCCTGTGCCCATTCACCCTTCCAAGACACCTTCAGAAGACAAAACCAAGGCCTCAGTAAACTGTTCTTTGTATAAGGTCATACTATCTACAGTGTTACATTGGTACAAGTTCTGAAAAATATTTCCTCTCTACTATTCTTGTGTGGTTCATAAAGGAAGAAAAGACATAACACGACCTCACCATTTTTATCAGACAGGGTTTTTTTTTCTATCAAATTCCCAGGATTTAAAAACAGCAACCACGATTTTTAAAAATCAGAGAATTTTCTAAATGCAGGAGACTCTCTGCTTCAGGAGTTTAGGTCGTTGGTGCCAATGTCAGGATCAGTTACCTGCTCAGAAACATGCATCGTTGTAGAAACGAGGGCATTTTCAGCTATATCAAGTGTGAACAAACTTTAATCCCTGAACTGGCTTGAATAATGAGAATAAACTCCATTCTGGCCAAGAATCTGAGACATTTGAGACACCATGGATTTTTCATGTGAACAGTGGTTACCAATGCTCTTGCCATTCAGCAAGATTCACATTTATTTCCTCCCAAATTCCCATGTCGCTCTCTAGCCTCATCTCCAGTATGTGTGAGGGTGTGACTAAGTCATGGGGGTAGAGCTCTGCCTGGGAACACGAACATTAGCAACTACAGCCTCTATCACTGCCACCTGCCCAGCTAGCATTAGACGCAAACAATTAAAGACAACAGCAAACTACCACAGTGCTATGTGAGTGCCCACAGTGGGTGCCCAAGGCTGACTGCGTGTAGAAGGGAAAACTTCACCAAGGAGGTACACTTTTATCACAGCCTTACAAGATGACAAGGACAGAGGCCAGCCCATACTTATTTATCATACCAGGCAAACAAGTCTTCCAAGGCGCCAAGTCCTGCTAGGCTGAGGAACATGATCCCCTGCATGCCACCATCATATCTAACCAAGTCACCCCAAATAATGCTGCTTTCTGCCTTCTCTACAAACTAGGTAGACCCCACCTAAAGGTAATGCATGTCTAACTCATAGAACAATAAGATACTGTTCATGAACAAAACCAAAAACAATGTGGGTGATGCATTTTCCCAAAACATTTTTATAGTAGCATGTAACTCGGAATCCATAAGCTCGCTTATGAATTATGCAGATTCTGTCATGTGAATTGGAAGGTGGGGAAAGGGACAGTAAATGATGGAGTCACAACATTTGTTATATTAGCTAGTGATGCTGTGAAAAATGGCAGGCAGAGCAAGCTCGACATCTCAAATACGAGGCCACATGCAAACAAACAAAGCTCTAAGACTAGGCACTCTGGAAGAAATCTAGAATTTTGTCCTCCCTGCTGCTGACCTTCAAAACAGTGGGAAGGGACCTCCCCCATCTCTCTCCCCATCAGCAGATGGAAGTCATGCTTGGGACACGCGCACCATGCTTTCGTTCCCTCCTACGCAAGCTGTTTACCCACCCCTCATGCCATGACTTGTACTTGGTATCTCAAGTCCCTGAAGAAGACTTGAGTGTCAAACTTAAGATGAACCCTGTCATTCTGTCTAGACCTTTCTAAGTGGGTTCCTAGAAATCCTGGCCACACACAAGCCATGACCATGAGCCTCTCTGATCAACCTAGAACAGCCCCCTTCTCCCTACCTTCTCTTTCTGGAGATTTTCTATTTTATTTCATTCCCTACCCATAGGCTAAAGACACTGACAATGGGATTGTGAGGTCCTTTCTAGACTTGAAACAATTGTACCTTGGAGGAAGAATACAGAGCCAAACTCATCTTTCATCCATCCCTAATTCCAAACTTCTCCATAGCTGCTGGTCCAGCCCACAGACAGATTTATTTTTTCAGAAGAGCTAGTCTGTCATAGAACATATATGTGCATTATTTACTACAAAAGCTCTGTTAAGACACTCATATATAAAGCAGTTTCTTCCAGGTCTTATGGGGGCAGTTTCTGCTAATGCAGGAATATCATACGTCTCTATATTTCGGCATTGCTTCACTATAGGGCTGAAATCTCAAAATCTAACAACCAATTAAATTCACAGTACAAGACTTTGATTAAGACCTGTTAACTTCCACACCTCGGTGATAGACTGAGCCTGGTATGAGAGCAATTACTTCCATTTTCATTTATAGCTTTAAAGAATAGTGTCTTAGAACCTAATAGCACACACTTATTTCTTCACATTTTGTCAAACTCTATAAAAGAACCAGGAGAAAATATGAAAGAAAACAAACAAGCAAAAAAGAAAAAGAAAAAAAAAAACATGGCAGGGAGACAACCCAGATAGTGAAGTGCTTGCCTAGCAAGTATGAGGACCTTAGTTCTATCCCCAGATCCCACACAAGGTCAGGTATAACATGCTGGAAAGTTGGGAGTCAAGGGATCCTTAGAGCTCACTGGCCTGCCAAGGAGAGGCCTACTCTTGATTTCTGGATCAATGAAAGACCCTACTTCAAGGGGGGGGGGGGGAAGGTAGGCAGTGTTTGAGAAACACCGCCCAAGATTGATCATATAATCACATCATAGACTCAGGTGCACACACAATAGTGCAGAGGGGAAAAGAAAGAGAGCACGTTCTTTCATTGGTTAAAAAAAAAAAAAAGCCAACTGGCAATACGCAGACATTTTCCAATTTCAAGAAGAAAGTTTGAGCCATGGATTTTATTTTTTTAAATACCATGACTCACACTTGATGTCTTAAAGGTTGCCTCCTCCACTGTGAACAGTCATTAACCCCCAAACCCAGCCAACCTCTTAGGAACGTTAACAATGATTCTCAGTTTAGAAATCAAAATAAGTCTAATTAAAATCAACAGTGACTTACCAGCCTTAGGAGCTGAGGTTTTAAAGAAAGCCTTTAATGTGTTTATATTGTCATTTACTTTTAATTCCCAATTTTCTGTCTTCGCTGGTTAGACAATTAACCAGTACTCAAGTTTGTGAAATACTGAGAAGCATTAAATTTACATAAATAAAATAAATTAACATAGTTAAACAATGCAGTGTTGCCTTGTGACATCTCCACTTTCAGGTGTCATCAACAAATAATCAAGATACCAAATCAGGGTAGGCATTGTTCCTTAATAATTGCTTAGATTATCATAGATCCACTAATCATTATGATATTATTCAGAAATTTGTTTTTAATCCCACTCACATGTTGCTGCTGACTGAAACAGCTCACAGCATCAGTGTTTCTAACAGCAGCAAAATGCCAGAGAATTGATTTTAATTGGGTTTTAGAAAAAAAAAATTGTGTGGAACTCAAATATGTCATTCAATTTATATGTCAAGGAGACTCTCACAAAGGATTAGCTGGTAGGCTGGTCTTGAGCACAAAGGGTCTAATTTAGAGTTCTGTGATTCGGGGCAGAAGTTCTTACAGGCCTTCTGCATTGAAGGATTTTGCTCCACTCTGGATTTTTTTCAGCAGGTTGTCTTCATGCTCCATTCTTCTGCAGCCGTGAGAGACACCCAAGTAAACCAATGGGATGTCTCAGTGTCAAGATGGCATCCACTTTTCCAAATCTTTATGGAGCCTCCAGGAGTCTCTGCTTTAATACAGTAAAACAGTACTGAATTGGGCATCAAGAACTTATTTAATGGGGGCTAGAATAAACAAAGCCTTCCAAACAGATAAAGAACCCAAGGGAAACCAGAGAGATGCTTTTATTTACAATGGATGGTGAGGTGAGAAGGTCTCAGGATCCTATATATGTGAGTGTATGCATTCAAGTGGCTGTATGTACTTGTGCATGCTGATGCACAAGCACATGTGTCCATTCATGTGAAGACAAAAGGTAGACATCCACATCTTCCTTAAGCACTCCCTAGCTCAGCTTTTGAGACAGGACCCTTGACTGAACCTGATGCTCACTGACTCAGCTAGACTAGCTGGCCAGTGAGCAGCAGAGACCCACCTGTCTCCACCCCGCAGTGAAGGGTTACAGGCCTGCATATCATACCTGGCTTTTACAAGCGTTCTGAGGATTCAAACTCAGGTTCTCACACTGGTCTAGCAACACTTTATCCACTGAACCAACACTCCGGTTTCCAGATATCTCTTTATCTTTTAAAATTTTAGAGATCCATATGCATGATTACTTTAAATGACTTTTTTCCACAAGAAGCTAATATCAGTATTTCTTGTTCTTTTTGACCACCCTTGTAACCTGGGGACATTGGAAGCTAATGCTAATTGAGTGATCACCGCAGGACATTGGCATAAAACTTTCTTAAGTCAGCATTGTACCAAAGAATGGAAAGAATATTTTGTAAATATTATAATGTTCTTTGAAAAATAATTCCACTTCTATAAGTGACATATTTTTAAAAAATACAGCAGCAGCAAAAAAAAATAATTTAAAGATATTCTCCTACAGAGAGGGATTTGAGCTTCAAATTTTCCCCAAGCCCTTTGACAACTATTTGTATTTATAGGAAAATCCCTTAAGTTTTTACTGCCTATGCTTTATAAACGAAGATCTTTCCAGGTACTATTTATTTGATGCATACTGAGCAATATTGTTTTGTTTCTATTTTGCTCCATAGTCTCACTATGTAGCCCCTTCCTGGCCTGGAACTCACTACATAGACCAGGTCGGCCTTAAACTCACAGAAATCTACCTGCCTCTACCTCCTGAGTCCTGGAATCAAAGGCGTGCACTACCACCTTTGAGTTTAAGAATTAATGTTTCCAGCTGCTGTCTGCAAAGGTCATCTCATGTTCATTCCCTGGCGGCTTTCGTTCACGTATGTGCCCATCCACCCACTCGCAGAAGATGAACTGAACACACACGATTCTGTCTGGTGTCTGGTCTACTTCCCAGCAGTAGACTCATTTCCTGACTTTGTACAAAGCCAAAATATCCATACAAGATTTTTTGCAACAGGGTAAACACAAAACAGTGGGAATCCAGAGCTCTAGAAAAATGAGTGCCATGTGGTGATAAAAGAATAATGAGTATCCATGCCAACCACTTGCTTCCAAAATGTAGCACACACAGATTAACAAAAAGTCTAAATAGAACACGCTTGGGATTCCAAAGTCACTTTAAGCCAACGCACATAATGCATGATATCCTTGAGATGGCAGTACGCTGTGATGCTCCACAGAGGTGTGCATAAGAAACAAGTGACGTGTAAGAGGGGGGAAGTGGAAAGGAATTCATAGGGAAGATAAGGAGGAGGGGGTGTCCTGTGAGGAACGGGCAAGGCTCAAAGAAACTACAAGCATGTCTGTAGAGCATTTCAGTGAAGGATTAGTGACAGAGGGTAAACCAAACCACAGGAAGCAAGACCCCGCCTCCATTCTTAAAGAAAATAACCTCTAGCCAAGCATGGTAGATCATGCACACACTGCCATCACTTGAGAAGCAGACGAAGGAAGCATCATGAATTTGAAGCAAGTGTGAGCAATATAAAAAGTTCCAGACTAGCCAGACTGTCTCTGAAAAACCAAATAGAAGAAGGGGAGGGAGAGAGGGAAGGAAGGAGGGAAAGGAAGAAAGAGAAAGAAAGGAGGAAAGAGGGAGGAAGAGAAAGAAGGAAGGAAGAGAGAGCGGGCTCCCCCTATAAGCCAGTGACTGTGGGATCTCTGATTCCGTCTCTACATCTTAAAAAGTAATGAAGTGACTTAATAGTTACTGAAATGCCACTGCAGCTGACACAGGGAGGGCTGGGAGATGGCTCAGCAAGAGGGATGTTTGTTATGCAAGCATATGGACCTGGGTGCCTATTCTCAGCACTTGGAGACAGAGACAGAAAGATCCCTAGGGCTTACTGCCCCCTCCCCCATCCAGACAACTCAGTGAGAGAATGTATCAAAATAGGATATGGAGACCAGCGAAGGATGACACCCAACGCTGATCTCTGTCCTCCACAGGTACACACATAGGCACAGATGGCTACACACACACACACACACACACACACACACACACACACACACGTTGCTGAAGCCTACAAAGAGCTTTAGTTTATGAGAATTATATGATTATATCATATTTGTCACATTCAAATTAAAACCGAGAAATGTTTGAAGCATGTATTTATTGATTCATCTAAATGATAATAAAAGCATTGCCTGACAACCTAAAATTTTAGTAGAAAATAACGTGTCTTTAAAAAGTGCAAAAAAATTGTTTTTGTAAATATCATTAACATTTTACTTAATAAAAAAAATACCCTGACTTTTCCTATCTACTTCTGGATTTCATCCGCTGTAATATCAAAGCAACACAGAAAAATAATTACACTGTAGACGTATGAGAAAGCAAGGGTGTAAAGCACAGTGTTCCCCTTAGTGTCCCCTGAAAACCTGTCAATGACATACACGGATGTTCAGGTCACCTCTGAGAATAACGACACTGTGCTGGTTTGGAAGTCAGCTTTTGCTTTGTGAGAGAATTTCGCAGCCACACCTGCATCTCAGATGAGCTGATAGTTGACAAGTCCAAAAAGGAAAGGGGGACAAGAAAACCAGAGTTGTGTGGACGTGACGTAAGTGACACGGACGAAGGAGCGAGAGGGAGCACATAATTCATAGCGGGTTCCACAGAGAAGGAATTCAGGAGTGTACCCAACTTTAACAAACGGCACAGACAATTCTCACGTGCTGTCACCAAGGGCTTTTCACTATCAAGTTTCTACATTGTATCATGATCAAAACGACATGTGCTTCTGACGTAAGTTCAGTATCTGTTGGGCCCTGCCATGGAAATGATAATAAAAATAATCATGGATAACTATATGCCATCTAACTGAAGGTTTAAAGAGAGCACCTACATTTTTGATTACATACAAATAACATACATTACTAACAACTCAAAATGAGTAGTCTAACGACTACATCTTCTAGTCATTCTAGACAGAGTCATTCATTTATAGATGATGTTCATTTGCCTCATCAAATCTCCTCTCCAGGTGACCTATCCCTATTTATTATTTCATGTTAACATGATTTAGAACATCACCTTGTTTCATATTGAAAAGAAAAGATCACATAAAAATTATATCCTTAACAAATAAAATTTCAACCCCCAAAAGTATCATCACAAAGATGTATCAAAGACCCACAGAAAAAATTAATAGTTCTAAATTTACAAAAACTATTGCAGAGAATAAATGAACAGAAGCCATTCTCTGGAGAAAGAAAGTGTGGAGTTGGATGGGTGGGAAGATGGGAAGAATCTGGGAGAAAACAGAGGAAAAGAAACCTTGATGAGAATACATTATATAAAAAATTATTTTCAATAAAAAGGGTTAGTCTCTGCCCATTTTAATATTAGCATAACCCTGACACCCAAATCTGATGTAAGAAAGGAAAACCAAACCCTCCCCAAGACATAAACCTAGACTAAAAATCCCAGAGGTCCTGGAGAGATGTAAAGTACCAGCCATGCAAGAATGAAGACCCGAGTTTGTGTCCCAAGCACATGTGAAAGCCAGCCTTAGCAGTGTGTGCACATAATCCCAACACTGATGATACTGGGACACAGGCAGGACCCTGAAGCTCATTTGTCAGCCAGCCAAGACATAGCATGAGCCCCCAGTTCAATGGGAAACTTTGTCTCAAAAAATTAATGTCAAGATCCATAGGGGAAGATGCCTATGAGCCCCCAGTTCCATAAGAAACCCTGTCCCAAAAATTAATGAATCACAACCTCTGATCTCTACAGGCACATGCACACACAATGCATCCTCCCTTGTATGAACAAATACATACAGCACACACACATAATCCAAGATAAGTAGAATCTAATCAACCATAACAGTGAGCAGAAGGGATTCATAGTGACTAAGTACATTCATTCAAGAACCATACAATATCTTTCAAACTATAAAATCAGTATAATTTACCACCTTAACTATTGAAGAAGAATTATATGACCAGCTCAGTAGATATAAAAGAGTCACTTGATAAATGGAACATCTTTTTTGGTAATATTAATCTGGAAGTCCCACCCAACACATTAAGGAGGGAGAAACATCATTAGCAACACAAATGGTCAACTGGGAAATGTAGCAGAGGTTAGGGAACCTACCTGAGAGAAGGGATTTAGTCTAGTGGGAGCGGGGGTGGGGGTGGGAGTGGGGGTGGTCAGAGGAGGACTCACTGATCAGGCAGAAGGGGAAGATCAGGGAGTGGGTGACCTGGCAATCTTTACAGGGGAAGTGAGTGTGTGTGTGTGTGTGTGTGTGTGTGTGTATGTATGTTGCTTATTTATCTAGTGTAGCTTGACAAGGCAGTTTTAGGATCCACCTTCCTCTGCCTCCCCAGAACTGGAGCTACAGACATACTAGCGGGCATAGTTAGGATCCAAATTCAAGCCCCTCATGCTTGCAAGGCAAGCATTCTACCAAGGAAGCCACCTCTCTACCTCTGACCAGTTTAAAAGTCAAACTGAAGTGGAAGGAGGAAGGGAAAGTTCACAGTAGTGCTCCTAAGAAGAGGCTGTCTCTGGGGACGACCATCTCTCTTGGCACAGCCAGAGTACATGTTGGTCACCAGGACCAATAGTTAAGAAGAGGCAGACAGAAGTTCAAGTGCATACAAGCAGACTATGTCTGCTTCTGTCTGCCATATACGTTCTTCATCCTGAAGATGTTCTAGAATAGTGTCACTGTTCTCCCTTACTGTGTCTTCCAGATATCTTACACAGCCTCCTTTAGGTCAACACCAGTTCAGTCCAACAGGCAGGAAAAGATGTTTCCAACTTAACGTAAGTTGGCATAGCAGAATCTAAAGCTAATTGACCAACTGCGACATAGACTGAACAATGAAATCATACATGGCACCCATTAAGAAACATTCAACTGCACACAGAGCATGGATGGAACTTATGAACGTACAGTTATGAAGCAAAACCCACATCAAGTCTCAGTCTAGCGGGATCTCATAGTATAGGATTCATTCTACATAAAGTTTTAAAATAGAATAAACTAGACACATCTGTAGATGCATGAGTAAAAAAAAAATGATAGGAAAAGTAAGGTGTCTATTACCAGGGATCTGAGCATCCCTGGCAGGGAGCAGTCTGTGAATTAAAGCCAGTTCCTGAGCACCACTGTTCTTCCTGACTGCAGTATCTGTGATGCAATGATTTTGTTATACAGCAGTTGCTCTGCAGTTATTTACTACTTACATCCCCATTTTGGGCATATAATATCTCAAAAAATAGAGAAAAACAACATTTAACAATCTGATGTCTTGCGGCTAGGTCCCTTGGTATTGATGAAACAAACACACAGCACAGCACATGAAATCCTGGGGGAGGATGGAGGTGTCCAACACAGGGAGTGCTCCCTCAGAGGTCTCCTGGGGTCCTCACTCCAGGAGTGCTCCCTCAGAGGTCTGCTGGGGTCCTCACTCATGGCTCCGCATGCACACTCGTGATGATTTAGAGATGTGTCCCTGTACGTAAAGTCATAACTACTACTAGCTACATTAAAAAGCATGTGCTCAATTGAAACTGTCATCCAGAGAAACCCAGGACTCCGGAAGCTGAAACAGCAAGGCACAAATGCACAAGGAGACCGAGGCAGAGCGAACATTTCTTGTAGAATGGGCCTTTCTGCAGCTTTGGTTTGAGGGAAGAAGTTGGTGGGGATCAGCCCAAATCGTTAACAAAGTTGTTAAGGAAATAATTCCATGAGAATTTAAATCCACCATTGTTTACCATAGTAATTGCCTTAATTGAATGTGGAAAGGGAATAGAAACTACAAAATGTTCTAACACAGTCTCTGTGTCACTGGCCAAGCTGCTTGTCTCCTCCAAACCCTGAGCCAGATACAGACTGACCTTAGCCCCCACAAAAGCCAACGAGGCAACCCACATGACAAGCTCAGACAGCCCAGGGGAACTGCAGACACCCAAGGAGTCAGACATCCTCTTTGCTTTGGGGTTTTTTTCATTGTTTTCCAAAGGACTTTAAAAGAGGATGAGGATCCGTGCTATGGAAACAGAGCTCAAATGATCCCGCAGGAAAGGAGAGGCCCAGAGCTAATCTTTATTTTCTGAGAAATTACACATCCTACATGAAGACTTCAAAACACACTTAAATCTAGAACAAGATCAGTGAGAGAGAGAGAGAGCGAGAGAGAGAGAGACAGAGACAGAGAGAGAGACAGAGAGAGAGACAGAGAGAGAGAGAGAGACTATTCTGTAGCTCCTCATCATAAGAGAACATGTAGGACGGTTTGGCCACGAGGCCTGTAACACAATGGTACCAGACTTCATATTATATCCATATGGGAAAAACCATTCATCTTCAGTAATAGTTTCTGAAATTAACCTTATTTTCCTTCCGTTTGAAGATTCTGTTTCAAAAAGCAAGCATAAATTTTATTTCAATGTTGAAATACTAAAAGAATTTTCTTTTATTTATGAGATTAAAAAAACATTTCAATAGCTCACAGGTAAAACATCCAGCTTAACAGGAAAATAAGCTTTGATGAGGAAACAGAAGCTGTTCAGTGGGAAAAATACTGATTTGAATTCCATTCAGCTGACTTCCCTGGGAAGTGCTGCAGCAGACGACGTCATCACATCTGACGCTCAGGCCACAGTTCCTGTGCACCCTGGACCACAGAACCCTGAAAAACCACGGAGGAGAAACTGAACCAAGCCCTTCTTTTGTCTTTAAAACACCAGTGCCAAGAATCCCACCTCTTAAAATCATATTAGAAAAAATATGCATGGATTTTCAGAATAAACTTTTCTCAAGGTTTACCATGCCAGTGTGTGCCGTAATCAAGTGACACACAGCATCTCTGTCTTTAGTTGATATATTTCCCGAGAGCCTAATCTACGTTACAATACTTTTTTGTAAATTAAAATGCCAATAAAATAAAACAAAAGACAACCCTCTCAGAGGAAAAAAATAAGTTAACAGAAATGAATGGATGATTCCCAGAAGAGATCCAAACAGCCTGAAAAGGTAGGGCTCCACTAGTTGATGTTTTAACAGACACCAGCATCAGAGAACTAGACTAGCAAAAAGCTAATAAAGTAATCCTGTCTATTTTAGGTCAGCTGTGGGGAGAGTGACCCTTGCATAGAGTGCTGTGGGAACAGATAAAGCATTTCAGCCAAATTAATGAATAAAAATCATAAAAGATAGACTTGGCCGACTTTGCGTTGCAAGCCTAGGTCCAACCATGAATCTTTAAAAAAAGATGAGCTGTGCTGAAAAGCCTAGTTCTGAGCATTTCATACAAAAAGCACAAGGTGACTTTCAGGGTGAACAGCCTCACACAGTCACCAAACAACACAGAGGGTGCATGACCAGAGGTCAGTCTCTCTGACTCCATCACCTTGTGTGATCTGTGGGTGCACTGAGAAAATTATAGGCTCTGGCATTCAAGACCTCTTTTTTGTAAGAAGGCTGAATAAGTTGCACGACTTGGGGAGGTTTCGAAGTTTGTGGATCTTAGTTTCCTTGTCTATAAAGTAATGCAGGCCTAGCTCATTGGACTCTTTTCCTCATCACAATGTGGCACACAGTGAGGACTCTATGGACACCAGGTCTCTTCTGAGGCCAGAGGGTACTGACCCCCCTTTTGGAGGTATTTAATCAGCAATTAGGTCTCACATCTCTCCACAGGAAGCTAAGGTTATATTGGGTCGTTTCTGATGTAGTCTGGAAGGAGTAAGCCTGTTTATCTATTGATGCACACGGATAACTAACAGTGATCTGTGTTAACGTGAGTTGCATGCCTCGTCTTCTTCATGAGACGTGCATAAACTTGTTTCTGTACTGGCCATCTTCGTCTAAAACTGAGACCGTTCAACCCCTACCAATTCAATAAATTTAACCACCCCTGATGTTCAATAAAAAAAAACTAAAAATAATTGATCTATAATTTCAGTTTAAATGATCTGACATAGGCAGGCTTCTTTTACGTGACAGCAAATGGGATTTTTTTAATGGAAATATTGATAAGCCCTTAAGTGATTGGGGAGCCAAGGACAATGACACTGATGCTGCACCAATAAACCTAATGCCATGGAGATTGTCTTTTAAAGAAATGTGTCTTTGCTTTCTCAGAGCATAATGCATAGCTTGACAACAGACATGTCAACAGTTAGGCCTCTATTCTTCAAACCGTCATGCTCTATTAATGCTGGTTTTCAGTGGGATTTACTTTGTCAAGGAAGGAAGGGCCAAAAGAGGAAAGTCTATGGTCTTCCTAGTCACTAAATCCCTCTTCTCACTGAGGCACAAATGACTAACTACTCCCAGAGTCTCAGAAAGAAGAAGGGTTGAAAGCAGGCCAAAACTATCTAGGGAGCTGGGGGTAGGGCAAGCTATCCTTGAATAAGCAAAGCCCTGCTTAGACAAGAAGAAAAAGAAAACAGAGTGTGTGACAGGAATGCCTAGGGGTGTCACCTGTTCTGTTTGTGTCTGTCAGGTGAGGGGTGGCACAGGGATGTTTCCTCGGGCCAATAGGACCGAGTGTTTTAGCTGGAACCAAGAAGAGTGTCTTAACTCAGTTCCAAAGAAGTCTAGGCATTTCACCCTGTTAATCCGCTAGCAGAGACACATGGCCACTTACATGGCTCTTCTGGTAATCGCAGGCACTAAGAGTCCGAGGCAGGGGAAGCAGCAAAGCAAAGCTTTGTTTAGCATGGATTTCACAGTGGGCTTTGGGTGCCGATGAGCTTTCGGTTTGCCCTTGGCCATTTAAGAAACAATCGTCTCAGATGTGACTGATAAACAAGTTCTAATCCAGGGCTGAGTGCTCAGAAGCTTGAAACAAAATACTTGAGTCAAAGGAACTGACTCACCCAGCTGGCTTTTGCATTATATTTGTTCCCACAGTGTCTTCAGTTTACATACACACACACACACACACACGCACACACACAGACATGCATACACATGTGCACACACATGTGTGCACACACCCACACACGCACACACTCACATGCACACACGTGTGCACATACCCATGCATGTACACATTTGTGCACACGTCCATATATGCACATACGCGCATGCATGTGCACACACACGCGCGCAAGCACACACCCAGGAGACAAGTGGGCTCCATCTTCTTTTTATAGGTAATGATGTTAAGGGTGACTGTGGAATGATACTTCCCAGTTGACTGTCTGCCTCTGAACTCTGAATTTGTGTCGAGAACAGAGTCAGCTGTTTTCTAAGAATTTCAAAATATTTTTTCCTGTTAGCTCGCTTGAGCAAGGGTCTCACTATGTAGCACTGGATGACCTAAAACGTTCCACACTGACCAAGCTGACCTCAAACTTAGAACAATATCTCTGCATCTACTTCTGTAGATTTTTTAAAATGTAGTGTGATTTCCCAGTGCAGACAGAAAAATCGCCTGCTAATTTTAAATTTATCTACATGCCAGTAATCTGCCCCAGTCTAAAATTCATCTTAACAACTTTCCTTAAATGTTACAAGAATAAATATTAAAAATAGTATTGTTTCTCAGATGAAGCATGAAATGATCCTTACGTTGATCATATTGTACTAGTGTATGTAAATCACTGAAAAAATTATACTTTTTATCTAACTTTTACAACTGAGAATTAGAAAATGTGCAGGAAACATTTACATTATTGGTATTGAGGCTGGATTCCAATGTCTAAATTTTTTTAATATGCACTTATAGACAGTTCATGAGAAGTGAACAATACAATGTACATAATCTCTCTGGATAGTTCTCAGGATTCAAGACCAAACAGTATATGAGTAAAAGAAAAGAATTCCCATTGTAGCTGACACCCGACATCTTGGTGAGGCCACCTAAACATGAGGTGGCAAAAGGGGAAATTCTCACTCATCAATTTTAAAAAACAAAAACAAAACAACCATGTCTCTTTTTCTCCTTACGTTTGCCAACAGTTGGCCCTGAGATAAGCAAGTAGGATTAGAGAACCATTTCTTGTGGGGGAGAAGCCAGCACAGCCATGCGAGCCAACTCCCCCAGCTAGTGAGGCAACGAGGAGACGATTACGAAGGGAGGGAGGCGCACTGTGAACCCAGCCCTTTGCGCTCAGTTTTGTGCCCAACACACATTTTTCTCTGTGCCCCTCCCTTTCTCTCCCCTTCCCTTCAGCCCTCTCCCATGGTCCCCATGCTCTCAATTTAATCAGGATACATTGTCTTTTTTCTACTTCCCATGTACATTAGATCCATGTATGTCTCTCTTAGGGGCCTCATTGTTGTCTAGGTTCTCTAGGATTGTGAATCGTAGTCTGGTTTTCCTTGCTTTATGTCTAAAAGCCACTTATGAGTGAGTATGTATGATATATGATTTTCTGGATCTGGGTTACCTCACTCAATGTGATGTTTTCTAGATCCATCCATTTGCCTGCAAATTTTAAGATGTCATTATTTTTTTCTGCTGTGTAGTACTCCATTGTGTAAATGTACCACATTTTCCTTATCCATTCTTCAGTCAAGGGGCATTTAAGGTTGTTTCCAGGTTCTGGCTATGACAAACAAAGCTGCTATGAACAAGCTGAGCACATGTTTACCACATTGTGGCACGATTGAGCCTCCCTTGGATATATACTCAAAAGTGGTATTGCTGGATTTTGAGGAAGGTTGTTTCCTAATTTTCTGAGAAATCGCCATCCTGATATCCAAAGGGGTTGTACCAGCTTGCACTCCCATCCGCAATGCAGAAGTCTTCCTTTTACCCCACATCCTTTCCAGCATAAGCTGTCAACAGTGTTTTTGATCTTGGCTATTTTTACAGGTTTAAGATTGAATCTCAGAGTTGTTTTGATTTGGATTTCTCTGATGGCTAAGGATGTTGAGCATTTCCTTAAGTGTCTTTCATCCATTTTAGATCCCTCTGTTGTGAGTTCTCTGTTTAGGTCTGTACTCTATTTTTTCATTGGGTTATTTGTTCTTTTGATGACCAATTTGTTGAGTTCTTTGTAAATTGTGGAGATCAGTCCTCTGTCTGATGTGGGGTTGGTTAAGATCTTTTTCCATTCTGTAGGCTGCCGTTTTGTCTTGTTGACCATATCCTTTGCATTATAGAAGCTTTTCAGTTTCAGGAAGTCCCATTTATTATTTCTCTCAGTATCTTTGCTGCTGGGGTTATATTTAGGAAGTGGTCTCCTGTGCCATGGATAACAGAGATTCTTAAATAATTGCATGGTTTAGTCAAGAATATAAATAACTAAATAGAATTAAAACTGGAATTTTAAAAATAATTTATTATAACTGAAAAGTAATTTAAAATAGTCAATAGGCAGATTAAAAGCCTTGTTGATCTCAGCAATACCCTCACTAGAATATTGCTGAATTAGAACATACGTCAGTGACATAGAGAAGGAAACACACAGAACATAAAGGAATCATGATCAGAGACATAGACCTAATGAATTCTGGGCATGGTAGGGTGGAGGGAGAGCTACCAAGCATGAAACTGTAACTTCAGAAGAAAGAACAGAAGAAAATCAACAATCATAAATAAATAAACAAAAAAATGCCTCAAACATTATAAAGGTAGACAATGTGCTTCCATGTTCATAGTCAAGGAAACCACAATAAAATTAGAATTTTTTCTGAACTAAATCAAATCAAAAATTTGGAACGGGGGTAACATTAGAATGAGAGGGAAACACATAGGCTGGAACTGTGTTTTCAGGAGGATGTGCAGGTCTGTGGTAGAGCACTGAGGAACTGTGTTTTCAGGAGGATGTGCAGGTCTGTGGTAGAGCACTGAGGAAACACATAGCCTGGAACTGTGTTTTCAGGAGG
>NW_004949096.1:21471517-21509251 GCF_000317375.1 Microtus ochrogaster | reverse complement strand
CTTTTTTGCTTGTTTTCATGGTGCATACCTAAAATCCTAGAATCCTAACCCTTGAGAGGCTGAGGCCACAAGATTAGATATTTAAAATCAGTCTGGAATAATAGGAAGACCCTGTCTGAAGAAAATGTCTCGTATTCTAAAAGAAGAGCAAATTAAATAAATAGAATAAATATAACTCTTTGAAACAACAGCAAATTAAGCCAAAAGCTAAAAGTAGAGGCAGCAGCAGCAACAACCAAAGCCTAAGAAACGTAAAAGTTCCTTCAAGGATGCCTGCCTGAGAGGCTACTCATGATCCATGGCCCGACACCCAGGCACTAGGACTTGCAATGGTCTTTAAAAAACAAAGAAAGAAGGAAAGTGAAACTGGGTGGAGGGGAAGAAGAGGAGAAAAGACAGAGTTGGAGAGGAAGGAGGAGGAAAGGGATGGCGCATTCGATTTTTAAAGATACATTATATGCATGTATGAAGTTTGCAAACAATTTTTAAAAAGAAAGGGTAACAGAAAACAATGTTTCTGCACTGTGTTATGTGTGATAAAGAGTTTATTTTAGAAGTCACAACAGATTGAAGTGAACAGTTACTTATCGTGTAAAACCCACAAATTAGAAGGGGAGTGACCTCAGTCTTTGCTAGATGGACAAGTTTCAGCACAAATTCCCAAGGATGGGCCCTAAGGTGAGAGGGCTGATGAAAACTGCAAGGCTGAAGACAATACTGTCATCTTGCTGGTTGTTAAAAAAAAAAATAGTCACCGGGAACAAAGTGCAGGATAATTCAAAAGGCTTTAAAAGAGAGCAGAAGACTAGTAAATGTGTTTCTCTGTGGTCAGCTAAATAGTAATGTAGGGAATAAAAAGAATATAAAGATGTCTTCAACCAATCTTATATGTGTGTCAAGACAAATAGGACAGTGCATTTATACATCTTTACTACTGAAAATCATTGTTGATGAACTGGGAATTAAATCAATGAACTAATAATGAGCCCAAACGAAGTTATCCATTTAGATACGGGGAAATGTCAGCCTAAGAGTTATGGCAGGTATGTACTGAAGAGCCAGGCCCGAGAACTGAAGAATTCTAGAGTATATCTCTATACCAAGAAGTGCTTTAAAATGCAAAGATAGAAAATATCATTGAATGAACATATATAAAGTATGTGAAGAAGGCCTCCAAGAGGGGAGGGGGTGGAACGATCCCAGCTGTAAAGACTAAGGTAAGGCAGAAGTATTGCTGACAGCCGAAAATTATTGCTACTATAAACTGTTTGTACATAGACATTAATGCCTACAGTGGTTAGTAGTTTTATATCAGGCAATAAAGTAACCCAATTACTTCATCAAACACGAATCTCAGCGGTGTTGTGAAGGTATTTTGTAGTTAAAACAGCGTTGGTCACCTGACTTGTAGGAAAGGAGGTCGCCCCCGTGGTGTGCACGGGCTTGTCCAATCAGACTCCTCGGCAAAATCTGAGGTTTCTTAAGGAAGTTTCATCCAATACTGCAGGCTCCACGCCCGCTAAGCTTCCAGCCTGCCAGTCTGCCCTACAGATCTCAGACTTGCCAGCCTCCACATCACTTGAGCCAATTCCTGCAAATAAATCGGGGGGTGGGGAGAGCCTGTCCCATTGATTCTGTTTCTCTGCGGGACTCTGATACATTGAGCGTGTGTGCCTTGAAGTGAGAGAATGAAGGAATGAAAGATTGGGAAAAGCAGCTGCAGGCAGAGAGACGGCAATGAATCTAAGAGGAGGAATCTTGCGTGTTTGATTACCTGAGACAAGGCTAGTGGGCCAGGAATGAAGAGAACAGGAGAGAGGAAGCTACAATGTGGGGAGGCAAACTTACAAGATCCTTAGGCCCCTGCAGAACTCTCAGGGCCATGGAACTCCTGCTTAACCTTCAACTATAACTCAACATTGCTCCCTCCAGAAGCCTCCTTGCTTCCCCAAGCACACATCAGGTTCACTGTTGCCACTTCAGAACTTTTTTCCTTTGTGGAAATCACCATAATTTTTATTTACTTTCTCACTTGGACAGGGTTTTCCTACATGGACAAGGCTGGCCCTCAAGTTGTAATCCCCCTGCCTCTATCTCCTGAGCATTGGGATTACAGGTGTGCACTGCCACATTCAGCCCACTTTATTCTTCTATAGAGGTTGTTAGTAGACATCTCCTTATTCGTCTATAAATCTTACATGAGTGTGATATATAAATGTGTATGATAGAAAATACGTTTTGCAATTCATCCCGAATGTACAATGTATTATTCCTCATTCACTTTGTGAACAAAGTTCAATGTATATATGTTAGTGTCATGGTGAATAAAGGGATAATAAAATTTTTGGCAAAAAAAAAATCTTGAGTAAAATCCACTATCAAGTACAATGTTGTCAGATAAATTGTTCATTGAACTGCCACCTTGTGCTGGAATTATACTATCTACGGCAGGTAACTACAAAAATGAGCTGTAGACAGGTTTCTGGTTCCAAGCAGATTCTAAGGGATTGACAATGTCCAGCTCATTCATGAAAAACTTCTGAATTCCAAGAGAAGAACCATTACATCAGTAGGAAGCAAAGTTATGTCTAAGAAGGCAGTCATAAATTGGACCTAGACATATATACGAAGAAAATGCTTTGGAACTAAATGGGTGGGTTTGAGTCTCATCTCTCCTGCCTGAGTGAAGCTTGCCTTCAAATTCAACTACACAGGGAAAAGTGTGTTGTGCATCTGATTGCTTAAAAAATAAATAAAGTACTCTATGCAAGCTCTAAAATCATTGGCTGGTGTGTAATCGTTGCTACACGTGGTTACAAGAAGTGCCGAAGTTATTGTGATGTATTAGCCATACTAGAATGAGTGATTAGAATGGTGGAAGTCTTAAGTAGCAGTTGGAAATTTGGAAATTCTTAAATCGGTATTTTTAAGAAAGGTTGACTTAAATTTTATAATACAGATATTAGGTTCTTCCTGGTGGATTGAAGGCATAATAATAATAATGTTTAATGATTAAGTTGGTCCTCCAAGTTCACGGATTCTGCATGCATGGATTCAAACCGCCATTGATGAAAACAGTCTCATTATTAAGCATTACAGAATTTTTGTCATTATTATGTAAACAATATAGTATAATAGCTACTTGTACTCAGTAGTAAAAGTGAAGCAGAGATGATGAAAAGTAGACAGGAGGGTCTGTGTAGGATCTATGTAACTATGCCATTTTAGACACAAAAAGGAAGCGTTTACACATTGTTGTACCTAGTCTTAGAGCCAATCTCCCAGGTTATCCAAAAATGACAGCACTATCCCTTTAGTCTGCTGATTGGTGGCACTTGCTCTAAAAAGCCTTTGGTGCCCAGAGTTAGACACTACTTAGAAAAAATAAAAAGAGAACGAATTAGTCCATTGCCGGTACGTATAGGAGGATTATACAACAGCATAAGCCACAGGGCAGTATGGTATTAAAATGGTTTCTCACCTACTTATAAGGCTCACCTTTTAACTAGCCCACAGTTCTGATCCACAGAGACCCCACAGATTGCTTTTCTCCCTGCCTGAGGCTCCCTCACACAGATAGGTCTCTCTCCTACGTTCTGTTTTTCCTCAGTCCCAGATCCCTCAGATTTCAGCAGAAAATACCACTTCCCCCCACGGCCTCCTCAAAAAAAAAAAAAAAAAAAATTCCAAATTGTTTCATTTATATATATAAAAAAAAATTCTCTGCCAGGAATCAAGAGAAACCTCCTTTAACTGCTCAATAGAACCCAGGGCGGGCCTCTGTTCAGATTCTCACAACTGGCCTGCTAATTCATCTGACTGAAAGGGAATAAGTTGCCAGAAATCACAAAGCTGGCAACATTTCAGCATTTTTTTTTTCCAAAGCTAAGTATCGAGTTAGTTTTTAGTTGACTATGCAAAGGCAAGTGATTGGTCTCAGAAGCTATCACAGGGCTGAGTCACAGAGGCTGACACTAGCCAACGTTCTTCTAGGTGGATCGGAGAAAGGACAGAAAAATAAGCTTTTTCAGGATTGTGAGTGAGCATCGCACTGCCGCCCAGGCTCTCATATTCAAGTTTGAGAGTATGGTAGTCTCTCTTACCAAATGACAGTTTGAGTCCCAGCGACATGGAACTGGTAGATAAAGGCAATTTAAGAATCCTTCCTTCGGAGGCACAAAGTGATGAAGCAGCTCACCGGAAGTTCACCCCCTACTCCTTTCCGTTGCTCCTTGATAGCCAGTTGTGCTCTGGCAAACACCTTAAATCTAACAGCTCCCCTCCAGCAGTGGCTTTCAGGTTTCACTCTCCCTTTGAGTCCAAAGTGATGGAGCAGTGGGTGACTTCACGCCATAAATTCCATCCATCATCCCACTCTGGGAAGCAGCTAACTTCGTTTGGATTCTATGAAGGAGACAAGAAGATACAGAATTTTGGATCTATATGAGAAACAGATTGGATGTACACTCGGAAAAGATTTGAGCATAAAATGAACAGACAGAGGTTTCATAACATGATAATCTCTGTAAATAAGGGATTCTCTCCATCAACCAATCAAAAAGCCTTCCTGTGCAGCCCACTGAGTTCTCAGTGGATTTTGGCTTCTGCTGTGATAGTAGAAAACTAAAGTTGAGCTGTAAAGCAAGCGCCCAGTTACTTAGCAGAGTATAGGTTTAACAGAGTTGCAGTGGGATCGCATTCCGCTCCTTCAGCCAATAGCCTCTAAGATACCAACCCACTTGGGCATGGTCTCTTATACTATAAAGCAGCTGTAAAGGGTGAGCTGGCGCTCTTGTTTATGGCTCTTGTTTTCTGCTGCTAGACTCTGTTCCAGTTCCCCCATTTGTGCAGAAGACTGTTATCTAGGACAGTGATCTGTAAGTCTCCCCTAGATAAATAATCCTTTATTATTCATAATTCTGAACTAGTGTCGGATTATTTTGTGACTTCCGCCATCACAGGCTTTCACAGGCAGTGAAGTAGCTGTTGTGTCTTCCATCCACATCCATTAATTACCTACACTTGACCCAGCATTAGCGCTTCCTTCCATGTGAAAATAATGCCCACAAATTTTGCTCCAGTGTCTTGCTTCAGCTCTTACCAGGAACTGGGCTTGGATGTTCCCCTACTAAATTGTGCTGCTCATGTACTGAGCCCACTGCTGCCTAAACCTCCCAGGTTGTGTGTGAGAGACCTGCTTATGCTATCCAGTTTTAAATTCTGATTGTATTATCTCCTCTGGTGAGTATTCATTCGGATCCATGACTGCGTAAACTCTTAGGTAGCTTCAGACCTACCGTTGACCTACCCCATCAGTGATAGAAACTGTGTGTGCTTGCGTAATATACATAGAGCAGACAGGGCCCAACTGGCTTAAAAACATGTTTGTTTGGGCTACTTTTAAAGCAATTGGGTATAAACTGTGAGTTTAGTATCTGGAACTTAAGCTCACTGCCCTGAAGCTCTGTGAAGCACTAAAACAATTAGCTACATACATAGGGGTCACCTTCAATCTATTTATGTATCACTAAAATGAAGAAAATGCCTCTTGTTTCCTTACGTTCTTTGTAGAAAAAGTTGTCCCTTATTTTAAAAAGAAAAAAACAAAAGCAGAGAAAACACTATTCAAGGACAGGGATTCTCTACAAACAGGAAGGACCATTCCTGGTGACAGTCAGGGAATCCTGATGACCACGGTAAGGGGACTCAGGCTTTCTGCTGTCTGTTTGCCCTGTGTAAAACTGACTTTTCCGTGGGCTGTTTAATCCTGAATCCCAGATTTGTATGAGTCTTTTTAGAAGGTAAGAATCCCCTCTTCCTCTGCTATCATCCTTTTTTAAGATTCATTTTTTTTATTTATTTATTAAAGATTTCTGCCTCCTCTCTGCCACTGCCTCCCATTTCCCTCCCCCTCCCCCGATCAAGTCCCCCTCCCTCGTCAGCCCAAAGAGCAATCAGGGTTCCCTGCCAAGGGGGAAGTCCAAGGACCACCCACCTCCATCCAAGTCTAGTAAGGTGAGCATCCAAACTGCCTAGGCTCCCACAAAGCCAGTACGTGCAGTAGGATCAGAGACCCATTGCCATTGTTCTTGAGTTCTCAGTAGTCCTCATTGTCCGCTATGTTCAAGCAAGTCCGGTTTTATCCCATGCTTTTTCAGACCCAGGCCAGGTGGCCTTGGTGAGTTCCCGATAGAACATCCCCATTGTCTCAGTGTGGGGGTGTACCCCTCGTGGTCCTGAGTTCTTTGCTCGTGCTCTCTCTCCTTCTGCTCCTGATTTGGACCTTGAGATTTCAGTCCGGTGCTCCAATGTGGGTCTCTGTCTCTGTCTCCTTTCATCGCCTGATTTAAGATTCATTTTTAACTATGTGTGGGGAGAAGGTATGTGAGAATGAGGGCGGTTGTTGGAGGAGACCAGAGGTGCTGGATCTCTAGAGCTGCAGTAACTGGCAGCTGCCCCAGTGGGTGCTGGGAACTGAGCGTGGATCATCGGTAAGAGCCATCTTTCCACCCTCCAGTGTACTTCATTCTATCACAGCTGTTAGCAGGAAGCAGCCATAAGTTGTCCAGTGGCAAGAAGGTCTAGTGATACAGAGTGTGCGCGTTGTCCAAGGAAGAGAGTGAACTGCCGATAAAGAAGGGAAAATTTACAGAGAGAGAGAGAGAGAGAGAGAGAGAGAGAGAGAGAGAGAGAGAGAGAGAGAGGAGACTAAAAAGAAATGTCTAGGGATGTAGGGGTGGCTCATTGCTATTACAGAGGACCCAGTTTTCCTGCCCAGTGCCCATATGGTGTCTCACAACCATTCATAACTCCAGTTAGGGGATCTGATGCCCTCCTCTGGCCTTTGAATGAGCCAGAAACACATGTAGTGCGTATACACATATGTACACACATATTCATGCATACATACATATATCACATATGTATATGTATATATGTGATACATATGTCACTGGGGGTGGACTTTGGGGTTTCAGAAGTCTATACCATTCCCAGTTAGCTTTCTTTTTCTCTGTCTTGTAATTGTTCTCTCAACGGGTAATATCTCAGGTACTGCTCAGAGCATGCCTGTCTACCTCCATGTTCCCCACCACAATGGTCATAGACTAACCCTCTAGAACCATGAGGTTCCGTTAAACGTTCTTTAATAAGTTGCCTTAGTCGTGGTCTTTTAGCAAAGCATTAGAGAAGTAACTAATACACAAACAAAACACTCTTCAGCATAGAACAAAATAAGTCTGCTTAAAACTTTCAAAGAAAAAGAAGTGACTGTAATTGAGTCATAGATGTAGAACCAAGAATTTGTAAATTAGGGGTTCTAATTTCAACAATTAGAGCCCTCCCCACCCAGGTACTATCTATTACTTCAGTTCTCCCAGCCTTGGGGTCCAAGTTCAGGAAAGTTAGTTTCTTAAGATAAATGTAAAAAACACCTTGGAAAACAACAATTCTAGACAACAATGTTTTCTGTAAAGAGAGCAGCTAGAAAAACATATATATTTACAATCTAGAGACAATGGAAGAAAGAATTTAAAAGTCTTCGAGAAATACAGCACACACAGAATTTTATACACGCGTATATGTGATATGAACTCGGCGGGGAAGATCATGAATATTCCCTCCATAGGCACAATAACAGACAACTAAACATCCAAAAAGTTCTCTGCTTAAACCACATATGTGCCATAGACATCCTGGGGAAGAAGGAACCTGGAGCAAACACAGGGCCTCAAGTCTAGGAATCTAGAGAGTCACCAGCCTTATCACCTACCTTGACAGCTCAGCTCCATATCTCAACTTCTCATGTATACAGTTAGAACAGACCAGCACTCCCCTGCCATTGGGAAAGTTCCTCAGAGATACTCATCCAGAAACTGACCATATGCCCCATCTGGCAGTGACGACTAGAGGTCCTTCAAAGATCACATTGCTAACAGAGAAATCCCTTAAGTCACGTGTTCCCAAAGCCACTTACTTTTAAAATATTCTCTCTTAAATGAGAAAAGTCTGCTAACGCCATGCATTGTCAATTGGAAACACTCCACATGCTCATGGGATTTCTCTCCACTGAAAGACAAGGTTATCTCACTTAAGGGAAAGAAAGCAGATATGTTTACATAGGTGCTTGAGGGTGAATCACTATGTACCAGTATGCATGTGCAGATATAAAGAATTGGAGCGTATGTTTGCCAACGTGTGCATGTTCTTTCCTTTGAGAGCCACGTGTGTGGTAGCTAGAAGGAGAGCTAGGAGGTCTCACGGTGAAGACAGACTGTAGGAAGACAGCTGCCTTCTGTATTTGGACGATCACAAACATGAGTCATCTATCAAAGGAAGTGTAGGGGACTAAATGGAAGGATTTTTAATCAGAGGCGAGGGGTGCACTTTACCTAATAAAAAAGAACATAGAGAGACCCCGGCTGAGGCTAATGTGCATAAAAAATTCAGCCTGTCAGATCCTCACTTTTCTAATTCAGTAATCTAAATAATTTATCTGACATTTTAGCTCAAGATGACCTTTCTTGGGAAAAAATTACTGTTTTAAACTTTTAGCAAGTACAACCCCCAGCCCCAGAATCCCCACTGAAGACTGCATGTCTCCCAATGAGCAAAGGTTAACCTAGTACTGCTCAAACACATTGCTGACCCTTTTAAATGGCTCGCAAAATGTCATTTAATTTTTTAAACTAATATCAATTTATATTGCAATATTTGAGTTCAGTATTTGGCGGGGTGGTTGTAGAGATGTAAGATTCCAGTCAGGTCTTACCTAGGAAAATTTAGGCAAATGATTTGTTTTAAATAATAGAGTTCTTAGATAGGGTTATGTGTCCCCACGGTTTGAATAAACAAATATACCAACTTGAAGTCCTGCAGGACATATAAAAAGACCATGCAGCGTTCTCCTGGAGGGTTAGCAGCTGCTGAGGTGGTTGGTTTTTGAGAAAAAGCAGGTGAGAATTCCAGGTTCTCAAAGGAACCGTGGGGTTTAGGAGATCAACCTTTGAGCCAAGCTACTCAGCTGAAAACCCTAAGTCCCACAGTGTCCAGCTCATCCTTGGCTTCCATCCTAGGACAGTTTTCAATCAGCCTAGGAGATCAGAGGGTGACAGATGTCATAAACAGATTGCTTGCTCATCCCTTCCACAAGCAGTTAGTGAAATCCCAACCTTTTCTCTCAAAAGCCATCCAAAAGCTTGCCAATGAATCAGAAACACAGAGAGCAAGGCGTGATGGTTACTGTGACACTAATTGGATTTCCACTGTGCCTGAGAGCCGATCATTTCAACCTTGTGGCTTCGAAGGCTTACTGATGAACTATAGAGATGTCATGACACCTTAGAACCCAGATTTTCCTCCTAGCCACAGTGGAGCAGAATAGAATTTGATTCTCTAACTGGATGAACACATCGTTTTATGAAAATTTGTTCATTATTCCTGTTAAAAGCAATATTGTTATTCAAACATGGGATGACTTAAATTCCTGTGGTATTTTCAAATCCAAATATTGTTATTGCTCCCTGTACCAATTATGGGAGTGGGACAAGCCGATTGGACCGTCAAGTTAAGATATGAAAGCTCATATCTACTCTTTTCTTCCAGTTCTCGCCTCTCTGACACAGCATCCCCTGGAGCCTGCTGCTCCTTATTTTCCTCACCCAGAAACATCATATTTCTCTTGCTCAAAGGTGACTATGGACCACGTTCTCAGAAACTGCCTCACAAGATGGAGCTGAGATCTAACAACCTTTGAATCTGAGCCAGTCTCCTGCCTTGCCTGACACTTAATCACGTGCACCAACTTTGTTTCCAGTAGACTGTTGAGATTCGGGTGCGGATAGAGAAATCTGAAAACTTTCTCAGCCGGAAACATCAGTCGTTCCATGAATGGCTCCCATTGGCAAAGTTTCATGAGTAGAAAATAATAGATAATAGATTTTTTTGAAATTAGACCCATCCCAGGAGTTCCTAGCTCCGGGAATATATCAAAATCTTGTACAAAGTCATAAGACCATGAATGAACTAAGCGCCTTTCTTCAGTCCACCCAGTCGGAATGTCTAGGCTTTGAGTTAGCCTTGCCTATCTTTTAAACAGCTGTACAGATTTGTACTAAAAATGACTAACAAAATAAATAAAATGTACAACTAGTTTTCTGATGTAACTAAAATAGTAAATAGCATTGAGCTCTCAGGAGAATTCCCATCACATTCGGGCTAGGAGAGTCATTCAGAAAATGGCTTCACTTTATGAAATGACCAGTGCATAAACGCTGTTTCCATTAATGGTGAAATAACATCAGAGTTCTAGAATGTTCCAGTCTCTGCAACTGACTTTTTTTCCCCTCATTCAAGTTTTATCATTCCTGCTAGCCACCAAGCTCCTCCACTGCTTCACTTCAGCTCCTGCCTCCAGGTTCCTGCCTTGACTTGCCTCAGTGATGGAGGGTGGCCTGAGAGTAGGCTGAAATAGAAAAATAAAAAAATAAAAAATAAATAAATAAAAACTTTTCCTATCCAAGTTGCTTTTGGTCATGGTGTTTTATTATAGCATAAATACCTTAAGACAATTTTCTGCTTGTTTCTGCCAGTTTAGAAAGATACACATTATCCCCTGAGCCTTTTCCCAAAGAAGCCATTCCATGCAGTTTCATCTTCTGTGTGTTATCTTAACATACCCTCTGTCTTTCTTCATACCCACTTGTTCATGTATTAGTTCCTGCCACATGGCACATAAAGTTACTCTTATTGCAACCCCCACTCTTGTATGTTGTACTCCTTCTGACAGTTTTTTATTTACCTCCTATTTCCCTGACCTCTAAATATTGTCATTGACCTGTCTTCTACTTCTATCTCACAACCTTTTTTTTTCTTCTAGACATTTGTGGTAAGGAGGCCGCTTGTGGATTCCCACCCAACAGCTCAGACTCTCAAAATAATCACACAGAAACTGTATTAATTAAAACACTGCTTGTCCCATTAGCTCTAGCTTCTTATTGGCTAACATATCTTAATTTAACCCATTTCTAGTAATCTGTGTATTGCTACATAACTGTGGCTTACCAGGTAAAGTTCCGGCATCCATCTCCAGCAGGGCTTCATGGCTTCTCTCTCACTCTGCCTCCTTTCTCCCAGCATTCAGTTTAGTTTTCTCTACCTAGCTAAGTTCTGCCCGGATCTGCTATAGACTCAAGACAATTTCTTTATTAACCAATGGTATTCCCGGCATACAGAGGGAAATCCCACATCAGACATGTTCTTGTTTCTCTGCAAACACCCCTTTATGTTGTTTGCAGACACGTCTACTCTGCCTTCTCCTGAAGCACTGTGACGCCACCCTCCCATCTCCCCATCCATTATCCTTCAAAACATCTCAAGTTCATCATGACTTCTTTTCACATATGCACCCACATCTTCATTTAACACTTGCTTTTATGAGCTCAATACCTTTACTTTGAAAGTCATTCAGACAAGTATACCTGGGTATCCAACAATCATAAAAACTCCTTGTTGAAAATAGAAGCAAGTTTCTCATCTACCCCCCTATACATATTCCTCATTTTAGTGTGAGTTTATCCAACCACAAAAGCCTCAAAAATGTGAGTTGGCTTCTTCACATACCACATAACCACACCTTAACCTCAGCATCAATCTCCAAATCTATTTTATTTCTGCCATTCCCAAAATACAGTTCACACATTCAGAACTTCCTTACTGATCACTACATTACACTTTCCTTTGAAGTACAATCCATTATATTTATACTGAGTTAAATCGAGTCCCTCAATGCATCATCAATCCTCACTCCTATCTATTCAAAATATCTTCTTCAATTCCTAGGTCAAGGTTTCAGTCTTTGAATACAGGTTCTTTCATGAAGCAAGTCTTGATTTTATCTTGATGAATTTTTGAGACTATTATAGCATATGAGACATAGACCTCCATTCATGTTTTGCAGTTCTCTCTGTACCTTTCCCTGTACCTTAAGGAATTCTATTGATCTTCATAGCCCCCAAATTTAACACTATAATAAGCTGAATGAAAGAACATGTGTGCTGTCCATTTGAGGAATTGATAGATATTGATGTTAAGAGAGAGGCAATAGGAAAACATTGGCTTTAAGGAAAGGACAAATGCGCAGGCTGGTGGCCGGCACTTGGAGTCTTTGATCAAGGCTCTGTTGCCTACAATGTAGAATAAGCCAAGTGCTGTCTCACAACCTCAAATTAATAATCTGAAAAATAGAAACAAAATCTATCTCTCAATTAACTCTATAATCCCTCTTTTATTACAACAAAAGCTGGCCAGAAAAGAATGGAGAAATAAGAGACAGTCTCGTGTAAGGCACAAGTTCAAAGCCTGGCTCTGCCAGTTGTCAAGCATGAGGTTAAAGTGATTGCCTCGCTCCCCTTAGCACCCGTTTACTCTTCTGTAAAGTGAAGTGAAGGTGTGTCCTAGCTTGCTTTTTGTTACTGTGATAAAACTCCAACAAAAAGCAACTCAGACAAAGAAAGGGCTTATACCTTCATCTGTGGATGCCAAGGTTGAAGCCCAATCAGAGAACAAGAAGCAGCCGAAGCAGAGATCTGGAGAAATGTTCCCAGCTCACATTCAGCTGACTTTCTTATACAGCTCAGGACCACCTGCAGACATGACCCTTGGCCAATCTGATGGAGGCAGTTCCTCAGGGGCTCTCCCTCTTCTCGGTGCCTCAGGTGTCTCTAACTTATGTCAGGCTGACAAAACCTAACCGTCATGGGATAGAAACAAGAAATAATTTCCTTTTTAAAAATCCTTTATGGTTTTTAGTTTGTTTGATTTTGGAGACAGTGTCTCACATATATAGTAACCCTGCCAGATCTAGAGCTGGCTACGTAGGTCTGCCTGCTTCTGCTTCCTGAGTGCTGGGAGTAAAGGCAAGAATCACTATGCCCCACAAGAAATATGTTTCAGTGGCAGGATTAACTGAGGAGGATATCAGCATACCATTTAGAATAGTGCAGCACCGAGTGTAATGCCCATACATGTAAAGCACCTACCAACTACAAAACTGTCTATGAATGGATATAAATTCAACTTGTTAGCCTTGGATTTGAACACTGACTAGCCATGACCTTGGAGTGCATATCCATAAAACTCGGAGTCCCAGGTACCAAAGTACACCTTGTCCTCTTTCAAGTCTCTGTCAAAAGGACCAACCATTCTTCCCCACAAGCGCTGCACCCAAGAACTCTTACACTGAATAGAGCAATGAGCATATGAAGTTTCAGAAGTGTCATTGGCCAACGTCCTGCAGGAGGCCCTGGAACTGTCAATACCTATTTTTCCCTCCACTGTAGAAAAAGGACGTTCAGTGGGCAGAGCAGGAAAATAGTCCTTGCTCTGAGACTATTCACGTCTCAGAGAGGTCAGTCTGTGAGTCTGCCTCTTACCATGAGACAAGAGCAAAAATGAAAATATAAGTCCACACAGGCAAGTGTCCCTCCCTTTGAGGTCAGCGCTTTGACTGCTGAGTGTCTCCTCTTATTCTTTCAGCCTGATCTCTTAGGCTCCTTCCGTGAAGAACTCCAATCTCAGTCTGCATCTCTTTTTCAAAAGCCAATAGGTGACAGACATGCATGCATGAGCACCTTTGATACCCCTCTAGCTGGACCAATTCCCAGGCCGACTTAATAACAGGAAGTGTCTCACCTCCATCAAAGGGTTAACTTACCCTCTCGTAAGGCCACCCCAACTGTCCTTCATCTCTTGTGCACTGACAGGTTCTATATGTAGCCCCTTTGTCCGATGAGTCGGTGTGCTACACGGAGAAGCCAGCACTGCCTTCAGTATGTCCTGAGAGATGTTACATGGGCAGGCAAGAGATTTCCATAACCATCACTAGGAAAGGGGGGCAGGCAAGGTTGTTAATGGCTGTGATCCTGCTACCTTGTTACAGCGTCAAGGAAGGAAAGGTAGAACGGGAGATGGGACTAAATTTGGTCACTTGTCTGAATTAGTAAAGGAAGACTATGGATGACGTTGGAGCCTCCCGTTCGTCTTAGCTGCCCTCATTATTTTTAATACGCCTGTGTTCACCTTCATTTCCCTTCAAGAATAGGGACAGTCCGTGTAAGGATTCAGTTTCCGATCCCAGTCTGCAGGTCTGTAAGGAGGAACACCTGCAGTGCCTGCTTGGCTTGGTGTGAGCACACCCTCGCCATGTTGGCCATTCCAGGAGGCCCAAGACAAGCAGCAAGAGTGAGCTAACTAAGGGACACATGGCAGCCCTCACTCACCTGACCACAATGGGGGAAAAGCTTTGAAAGGAGAAGCAAGCAGCCTGATTTCTTTTATTCCTGAAGGCACTGGGGAGGGGTTTTGATCTTCATGGGCCTTGTTCCTCAGCCGGCCCTCTCTCTTTGTCTTGCCTCCTTTCAGTGAGGTTTCACACTGTTATATTTTTTTTTCCCCCAGACCAGAAAATGTGGTGTGATTCTGTAAATGTTGTATTTTTCAGACTGTTTTCTTCCTTGTTTGGGAGGGGGGAATGAATCTGCCTTTGGTCACACCATTTGCTCCTCTATGGTCACCTTGGAGAAGATTAACCCTTTCATTAAGAAAGCCTTGCCAGGGTCAAGCCACCGCCTGGCTAGGGACTCTTATATACCTTTGATCTCCCGACTATGGAGAAATTATTAGCAAATTCTAAGCCTTCCCATGTGATTTGTTTTTGTAAATTTGTAGAAATTATTCCTAATCCTATTACGTGGCCTAGGGCAAACCTGCATTAAATATAGGAGACTTTTTGTTATGTGGCAGATGGATAATAAAGGGATGCTGAATGCAGCTCCATTCCAAGTTATGGGAATCTGGACAGTTCATCAGCATTCGCTTAATCCTCTGCCATGGCTCCGCCTTTGATGAATGCTCTCATTTATGACCACTGATGCCGCTCACTTAATTTCAGAGAAGAAAAATAATACCTAGCTGTTAATGTGAATATTTGAGTTTATGGCTGTACAATGAATAATTGTGACATTATCAAAGGAACGTCTCCTTATACATTATTCAGTTGTGTAGACCACATTAACCAGAGACTGGAAACTTCCAGCTTTGCACCTTCCATCTTCTTTGGAACGGAGACACCATGCAGACAAAAGTCAGTATCTCAAACCAAATTCTGCCTGACAGCGCGTATCAGCCCGCACTATATTTTGCTCATTGTGGTGCCAATCTCCTATCTTACCAATGACATTTTTTCAAAGAAAGAGGGGATTTCCTAGAGACTCGACCCCATGCAACTTCCATAGCTTATTATCGAATAGGAGCATGTTGCCCTGGTTCCTGCTTTAATACTGACGCCAGGGAGGATGTCTGGAGGGCTTGACTGGAAATTAAGACAGCACACCTTTGCTGTTTATACGTTATATGTAAACTGAGGGTCTTTTCTGTGGGGGTTTTCACTTAGGAGCGGGAGAGAATGTTTGGAAGTCACTCGTGAGCCGTTGGATGTTTGCTGGGTTCCGCCGGGCAGAGATCTGTGCTGGCATCATTAGAATGGTCACACAGAATCAATCACTCCGCTGCTGCCGAGGAAGATGTGCCTCAGCCGCCTGAGGATCTACGTCTTTGTTTCTCGGAGAGTAGGGGATGAGGTACTAGGTAAGGGTGGTAACAAGCGGACTGCTATGTGCTCCACGTCAAAAGAAAGCTTCCTAAACGGTCATCTTAATGAACATCTACAGGTTATGGACAGGGATGCTGTTTACAAATGCGGAGGCTATTTTATAAAACACCAAGTTTTCATCTGTTCGACAGAAAACACCTGTCTGGAAACAACTCCGTTGAACTTATTGATCTTTTTAAGCGCCTTTCCATTTCAGTTTAAATTTCATATTGTCTAGCAAATGAACTTTGGAGGTGAGGTCAGGCTTCTCTGAAGATGCTTTTCGGGGTGGGTATCCGGGTGACTCTGGGGAGTTCAGACACCGTCATTGATGACAAAACATGTGTCTGAGCTTTGGGAGTTGTCCCAAGGGACAAGGTAACAGAATCAGCAGTCTGAGTGTCATCTGGGTGTCATCTGCCCAGTTTTAGGGAGGCATGCGCTAACTATTTTCATATTCTGCTAGTTTTCACACAATAGTGGATTAATTGGCACAAAATTTTAGCTAGGAGACTAAAGAGTATTCCAGCCCATATGCAGAAACTTTCTCACGGAAGTGCTACAGCTTGTATGATTGTGCAAAGTGCAGAAGTACAGCTCACAGGGAGTACACAACTGTACTCAGACCCAGTGTGGTTTATTGATACACAACATAAGCAACACGCTGCAGTGAACAGTTAGAGAGGGTCTAGTTGGTCATCACTTACATATTATATGAAGGAATAAACCAAATAGCAAACCAGGCGTTGATTGCTGAGTCAGCCTTTCTCAGCTGTTCCCGTTGAGGCTGGTCCGGACAGAGCGGAGTCACAGTGGACTCTCAGAACCACTGAACATGCCCTCATACCCTCAGCCCAGGAGATCAGCGCTAACTTCTGTAAAGAGTAGCTTAGCAAACACCTTCAGTCACAGACTCCGTCTTGCTTGTGGGGCTCCAGGGGGCAGAAGAAATCTCCCAAAGACAGTCAGTGTCAGAAATCATGTTCCCAGCATTTGTTAGTGGATTGGCTTCTATTCTGGATTGGCTTCTAGGAAAATGGTTAAAAAAAAAAAAAATTAGACGGAAAAGCAGTATTGACTCTTGCTAATTATCAGAGTGCTTACTGTAAAAGGACCGTGGAAAGAAAGAGGAGCACCCCATTTTTGTTTGTTTGTTTGCGCCTTTTGTGGTGCTGGGTCCAACCCAAGAACCTGATGGGTGCTAAGCACATGCTCTGATGCCAACCTTCCGAAGTGGCTCAGGGCTTCGCTTGGAAGCCAAGCTCTCGGTGACTATGTAGTCTAGACAAGGAATTTCAGCTCTTTACGCTTCATAAAATGGCAAGGGGTCTACATGCTTCTGAGAGTTAACATTAAGTTACAACCAGTGAGTCTAAAATGCAACTCGTCCACCCAGACCACTGTGGGCACACCGCAGCAACAGCTTTTATATAAAGCTAGCCTAACTTCTCGTTAAAAGGGGACTCGGGCATGGGGATATGGGAAGGGGGGAAGAGGATACATGGGAAAGGAAGGAGGAGGCTAGTGGGGTGGCAGCTGAAGTTTGACAAGCCTTTCTACTGAGAGCAGACTGGCTTTCCCAATTCACTATCAACTCGTGTCTGAACACAACAATTTTTCCAAATCATCTGTCACGGGTCTTTTTTATTTACTTTCACAAATGACATCTTGGGCATGGGGGAAGGACAATAAAACTACAGTGAGTACAATGTGTGTTAATTATCATTTAAAAGCTGGTAGGGAGAAGAGAAGAAAGGAAAGCATCTTGTTACTTCCTCCCAGACCTCTGCTTTATAGAAAATTTAAAAGACTAAGACAAAGTCAAATTAGCCAACTGAAGCAAAGGTGATTTTATATTTACATACATACATATATATGTATGTGTGTGTATATATATGTATATATATATTCACACGGAAAAAGAAAATAGTATGCAAGGTGGGAATGAGGTTGCATGTGCCAACCAAAGGAACCTGTCTGCACAAAAATGCATGCCTCCATCCACATATACATAAATACATACATGCATGCTTGTATATATATGTAAATGGATTCACAGCACACTAACAGAGGGGGAAATCATACTCTTTCCTCTGCCCCACTTATAGAATTGGAGCCCTGACATCAAGTAAAGCCAGGTCTCTTGCTGATAGTCTCTCAAGGCAGAGGGACAGGGACAGGCTCCAGAACCGTAGCCTGAACTCTTCCCCCCACTGAACTAATCTGCCCAGTACCACTTTACTTGTGTGGGGACACTGAGAGCAAGGGGGTTGGGAAGCTCACCATCTATATCGTGTGCAGTAAATTACACTTTGCTGAAATGTTGCCTTGCTAAAATATGCTAAGAAAGCTGTGAACAATATTTACAAATAGTTCCGATGTCACAACAAAACACCCACCGCTAGCGCATTCTCACATTTTGCTATAATAAATGTGGTAATAGAGGGTACGGTGTTCAACGTTAGGAAAGTATTCTTGACTGAGAAGTAAATGGGAGAAATTCTTTAAGTCTTTAGAAAACTCTCTCTCTCTCTCTCTCTCTCTCTCTCTCTCTCTCTCTCTCTCTCTCTCTCAACTGTCAAGGCAGGAGGCCTGCTCTGCTCCCAGCATCTCCTCACACAGCAGGCTCTGGTATCTTTACTTAGGCACGTAATTCATTTCTTGAAAAAGCAGTCAACTTGGTTTCTTGCTATCCTAGACCACTAACCGCTTCAAACACTTGTGGAAACTAACGAATGCTGTGTCCGTTGGGGGATGAGGGGGAGAGTAGCACTGCCCATGAACCAAATGACCCGACCGAGGGCAGTGTTGGGTAAAGTACATGCACTTGCTTTCCCCTCTCACTGGAAAAAGAACTGTTAGAGACCGAGCTGAATGATTCTCTAGAGTCTGTGACAAGAAAGGGGGTGTCCACTTTATCTGTTTGCCCACCTCAACATCCCATTTCATTCTTAAGCAAGAGGAACTTGAGAAAGAATTGTCTGGGTAAAGTGCAGCATAGCTGAGGGGAAAAAAAAACCACAGCAAATGTTCAATGGAAGGATGCCACAGGGAAGTTTGAACAGCAGTTCATTTTCAGGGAAGACAGCTTCTCCGGGTATGAAGTCGGGATCCGGAGAGAGTGTTCCACCAAGTGAATTAAACGTTTTTCTGTTCAACAATTTTGGACTTCGTTTATAAAGAAACACAAATCGCAGTATGTTGCAGGACATCTAGCACTGTACCTTCTCGACCCTTTTCCTCTGGACAGAGAAGCAGTTACGTCTTGTGTTGCATATAGAGACGGAGGCAGAGATAGAGTGATGATGAGCATGCAAAATGAATTGTTGGGGTTTTTTTGTTTTTTTGGTTTTTTTTAGGAAGAAATCCATTTTAAAAGTAACCAGTTTGTTGGCTTCCCTTGCAGCTGGTTTGCCACATACAAACAAAAGCCTCTGTTACTGAACATCGTGAGGCTCAGTTAAACTGACCCTGCACTTGAAACCTGAAGATGGGGCTTGGGTTCTTAACGTGCCCTGATGCTGGCACCGCCCCCTCAGCTGCCTTTTTGGCAGAAGAAGTACAGCGAGCAGAATCAGGTGGAAAATAAATATGTTTACCTACCATCAAAGCACCTTTCACATCCAATACACATTTTCGTTCTATTAATGCCAACGCAAATATGCAGACACTGTAGCAAGGGTCGCTTTAAAATATAGCTAGACAGACCGATTAAAATACACTGCTTTCTCTCTGCCAAATTCCTGCCTATGGGGAGCAATTAAACCTGCCTCCTGCACATTCAAACACTGACAGAAAAGCAAATGTTGCATCTTTGCCACTTAGACAAATGTAATTCCGATGGAAAGATTCATCAACAACTCCCAGGCAGTTCCGGGTTTGGTTTTGTTTGTCAAATAGCACAAGCCCTCACATGGCATCTGGACTCTGTTACAGAGTCACTCATGGGACAGGAATCCCCGGAGAGGGGTGCTCATTTTGGCCAGTGAACAAACAAATAAACTCACAGGGAGCGAAGGCAGCTTTGAACAAATAAAGAGCTCTGCTTGAGACCGAACACACAGAACGCCAGCCAAAACCGTAATCAGACGGGCAAAGAGCAATGCTATTGTAGCTCCCGAAGAAGTCAATGTGAAATAGAATCACAGCTGCCCACAAATGGACATTTCACAGGTGAATTTATTCTTCTGGCACCATGGGAAATGAGCAAAGGTTTGCTGTGAAATTTAAAAAGAAAAAAAAAAATCAGCCTTTAAAGGTATTTGAGGCTAATAAAAGAATTATGAACTCGGGGTGAGAGGCAATTCTGTATGATTTGGTCCTGAATGTTTTTAACTTTTAGGCCTGGTTGTTTTTTTTTTTCTGCTCCATTGATTATTTCCTGTGCACAGGTTTGTGACGGCTAGAGAGATAAATGGTTGACGGCTGTTACTGCACTGCCCCAGTTACAAGCATCCACCCCCACTGCCTGGCTTCCCTGATCTTTTCAGTGTGACATTTCAGCCTTGGCCTGGGTCCTCATCAGCCTCTCAGGCAGATCATAGGCAGTGGTCTTTCTGGGCCACGACTCAATGCCTAGTTAACTACAAGGTTACTCAACACTGGAGCGAGTCACAATGAAATGTCTAGCCCCTTCCCCCCCATGTCTCCCTTTGCCTCAGACAAAGCAACCGTCTTGGATTCTGAAAAGCTATGTGGAATCTATTTTGGCTTTGCAATTAAGCAACTACGTATTTAGCATGTCTTAGGACATTTTGTCCTTGTTTTTCCCTCAAGGCAAATGTATCTCTGAGTACATATGTATTAAGAAAGATCTCTGAACCTTCCATGTAATGACACTTCTTCACACGGATCTAAAGTAGACTGCGGGAGCACAAGTATTCCTGTTTCTGATCGTGCTATGCAGACTGCAAGCATCTCATAATAATCAAGGTTCATGTGTTTAATAAAAGGAAAATCTGCTAAAACTACTGAAATTGTGACAGTATTTCTATTTTGATATCCACTTTTGAGACTTAGAAGCAGATGAATTCACACTGGGCTGAGAACTGGCAGACAGATTAATATGCCGGGGCTTTGTTCGTAATGAATTTTGATGTTTCTGATTCAAAATATAAAACATTTTCACTTAATCTTAAAAGAAATATTTTCGTGTGAATTCAAAAAAATGAACAAAAAATAGATGAATGCCTTAATTAGCATTTATGGAAAAAAAATCACATAAAACAAAGCTCCATAGGCTTTAAGTACATGTGCCTGTGTGTGTAGGCACACAAGCACAAAACATAAACATGCATGAGCAATCACACACACACACACACACACACACACACGTAATGGACCTACTTACAGATAAAGCATTTCTAAAAGGAGTTATATCAATGCAGACGATGTAGTGCCTATCTTGATAAAAGTCTATTGAAACCCCACTTAGAAATTTTTCTAAATATGTCTTTTCATTTCCTTTTTTTATTGGCCCAAAATATCATGGTCTAATGGGTAAGTCACCTCTATCTTTAGAGCATTACAAATATTCATTTTTAGACAATAAAGTCTTTAAAAACCCTTTCAACGAATTTCAAGCTATTGCAAATGGATGAATCACGCGCCTAAGCCTGTGTTTGCACAGTTAAATTATGTATTGTGAGTGTGCAGTCTTTTACATCTATTAAATGGAGACACACACTGGTATGTTTCTGTGAATCTTCCTTTCCGGGGCTGACACAGTACCATAATAAAGTCAAATACCCCTTATTTGGCTATAGGTATGCCATTCTCTTCTGACAGGGTCCAGATGAAAGAGCAAAGTGTGGTAGTCCCAGAGCCTGGGTTCCTTTTGCTGATACCATCATCCTTATAGTAACTGAATTGCTCTTTTTCCTCTGTGGGTTGACATTAGCAGACTCTCATAAATGAATAAATACAAAATTAAAAGCCCCTTTAAAAGAAACTTAATAGGTAGTATACTACTATCATTTGCCGATATAGTTTGAGTTCTACTTTGTTTTTTCTTCGTGCATGCAAAAAATTTTCCTAGACTGAAAACTCTGGGATAAAGTTCCGATAAAGAGAAGTTGGGTTATCCCAGTCTGTCAAGCACAACCACTGCAGACATTGGCCCTTAAGCCTAAAACACTGGGGAGAATGCCAGCCTCTTAAAAGTTCGGACTTAGCCGTTTTTTTTGTGGATTCATGTTTATTCATGAGATTTCCTTTGGGGGGAAAAGGCTATCTTTAATGTGATAAAAATCACTAAAGGTATCATTCGAGGTCTCCAGTTGTCTTGATAAATATCTAGCATCACAGTAGGCTGCTGGGAGAAGCCAAACTTCCATCTTCAGAAAAATACCAAAAAAAAAAAAAAAAGAAAAGAAAAATGCATTTATATAAAGTATCAGGTTTCTAAGAGGTGAAATCAGTGAGGGAATCCGTGGAATAACACAGAGAACACAGGTGACTCTGAAACAACCTATTTGGATCATTAAACAGCTGGTGGGAGAACATATTTTGAAGTTTTTGCTTTCTTATTTAGCATTTTGGGGGGTTGGCCCGTGTATTGTTTAGGGTTTCTTATATAAAAAACAAATACTTGATAAATGAATAAAATCATGTGTTTTGCACAATAACCTGGTTTTCACTTTGGCTGTTCTAAGACATCAGAGGCAGTGCTGGGTACAATAAAGAATAAATATGTGAGCAACAGAATAAAGTCTGTGAAGTCAGAACAAAGTAGAAATCTGAGCCACAGCCCTGAGTGTTTAAATAAGTTATTACAGAAAAGGGGGGGCTAGAAACTTTGATTCTTATGAGTACTGGAAATGCTCTCAATTAAGCATTTTTTTAAAAAAGTGAGCTGTTCAGTCATTGACACCTTTCCTGATACTGTTATAGCTTCATCTTTTGAAAAGGAGACATACATTACAAAGAAACTCACGGAGTCCCACAAAGACGTGCAATTTAAACCTCTCAAGCTTTCTATCATTTCAGGGTGGGTCAGTCTTCCTCCGAGGGTGCTGATAAAGACCTACAGGCATCCCCTCCTGGAAAATCCTCCATCACAGTAGAACAATGCAGCAACACTCATGGAGGATAAGATGTCTCCTGGAATTCAGAATGGCATGCATCCATTATGCTCCCAGAAGTTCTGGAAGAAATTAAAGATGAATAGGCCATCAATAGACTGCCAACGCCTTTCTAATAACTGAGTTTCCAGCTCCCAGAAATTCCTTTGGTACGGCTGGCTACAGGATAACACAATTTGACTATTATTCACTTAAGGTAATTTGAATAAAGATCTGCGTTACATAGAATGGAAATCATACGTGGTGGTAACATGCATCAAGAAAGGTCACACCTAATCCTACAGGAATGCCGCGTGCAAATATTATGTCCAGCTGGAGGATAGAGGAAGACCTAAGTGTATCACCCTGCCATGTTCGGATTTGTCAGTGTAAACAGAATCACCAGACAGGGAGTCAGGGGTTGGTAGAAATCCAGAATAGCAACTGCCTATGTGCACACAAATCCCTGACGTCTCTGAGCCTTAATCACTTTCCAGATTTAAAATTAAAAAGAAAAAAAAAAGCGTGCGTGATCCAGAGATCTCTCCCGTCTCCTGCAATGATGTGTCTCCCCCGAGTGAACCTGAATAAGACCATATGGGATGGAGCTGACAGACGGCTGTTTTCTTCAGAAGGGGCTTCAGCCGGAACCCAGCTGCACTTGGCTATCACAGGAAAGACAAAAACAGGACCGCTTTCGTCAGTTTGAGTGAATGGGAAAACATGAGGATTATTTAAGGTTATTTAGATATTTTAACCAGCACACTAACATTTCAAGTGTATAACATTGAAATAACTTTATGAAAGAAACCCTGTATGGGTCCTCTGATGACCTCCCCAAGAAAACAAAAAGCCCAACAAAAAGATCCTTTTGTTGTTGATGCCATCCGTGTTATGGTGCAAAGCCATCTCTTTCAACTCCGCATTGGCTGGCTTTCCTCCTCGAGGCTGGAGTTCCCAGACCCTCCCCTGCCACTTCCTCCTCTTCTCTGTAACGGTGAAAAGTGAACTACTGTTTACAGAGAATTTTTCCAAGGATATGAATTATGAGAGAGAAGTAGTAAGTGTGTTACATAGAGGAAATACTAAATTCCTCCTCTCATTTTGCTAACGAACTCCGTGATTCCTGCTACTTTTTTTTTTCATTGTTACTGGGAAGTCAGATGGTCCAAGACCTGACCCCATTGGAGAAGGGAACGTGGATGGCGGTGCCCAGGGCTGGGTCTTGGTTTTGCTCCATCCAGCTTCTCTCTCCCTTTCTACTTTGCCTTTTTTGTTTTCCGGTTTCTATTGGAAACTTAAACTCCCAGCAGAATCTCACGGTTCTCTTAAAAATAAGGACGCTTTTGAATATGATAGTTACATAAATGAATAAGAACAAAACGACAGTCTTGAGTCATCTCGACTAGGTAGCAGAAAACAACCCGCCAGCACCAAAATATGCAATTATTTGAAGTTTTCAGGAAATTTTTGTGCTGTATACTTTGAAGGGTTTTTTTTCCTTTCAATGTAAAATTCTGCCTCTTCAAAGTGACATTTATTAAAGTTCAGTTCATAATAAGAGAGAGTGGACGAATGGGAAAGTAGTAATCCTGCACCGGGGTTAGTCTGAACATACCCACGCTTCTATCTTGCAGCTAAAGGAGGGGTCTAAGTTTTTCTAATGATCTGAATGCTGCTATTACGTTTCTTGTTACCATCCCGTGGGGGGAATCTGAACAGATAACCACGGGATGCACTCAGCTTGTTTGGCCCTTGCCTACTTAACACACAGTGCCTGCTTGATCTGAACTTTCCAGTGGATTGGGAAGGACTGTCAGTCACACAGCCAGGCTAGTTCAAAGGCAGCAGAAGCACTTGCATCCAAATGAAATCTATATTTGGTAATTCTTAAAATATCATTTTCCATGGCTTGGTGGGGCATATTACTTGCTCAAATAATGTGCATGCCTTTGCAGTGAGGCAGTCTGTTGAAATGGGAGCTCGGGTCTCTGTGCCCAGCTCGCTGACTCTACACGTAGGATGAGGGATGCAGACAAAACCCTGTCATTGAAAGCCTCTTTACCAAGGGGCTTTGCGAGAGGAACCCTTTAAGCACTGGTGTCGAGCACTTTGTTGAACCAGGTGGGACAGCTACATGAATAGAACCTCTTCAGACATAGACCTCAGCCCCAGCACACCTGGGCCTGTGTTTGGAAAAGAAAGTCTCTCTTGTTTGGCTACACAGTCGGCTACAAAAAGCCAAGACAATCTTAATTTAACCATTAAGGATGGAGGCCCATATTTAAGAGTCATCAGCAATAAAGGAAAATACACTGGATCATTTCAAGTGCATGCTAATCATTTAATGTAATAAATGGAGCAACCCTAATTATCTCCCGAGGAAATGATTTCACACTAAAACAATGGGAATGAAGAGGTTACTTCAGGAGCAGAACACACAGCTGAAAGTCACTCATGTGAATCCGGAGCCTTCTCTGAATTTCCGAGAGAGGGAGAAAGAGAGAGGGGAGAGAGAGGAGAGGAGAGGAGGGAGGGATGGAGGAAGGGAGAGAGAGAGCGCGCACCCTAATTCCGCAGGATGTAGCCAAAAAAAAAATGGGGTTAAAGATATTTAACACCAGCCCTGCCATGCTCTTGCTTTCTAACCCCAAGCAAAGCTCCCACCAGGCTGAAGATCAGGCTCCCTTATAAGAGCCTTTCTTACCCCGGTGCAGCACAACACACGAATTAGGCTGCAGCTCACTTGCCTGTAGCTTCCCTGTTTCCCCATCATCAGCTCCCCTCCGATGGTCCATCTGCCACCGCAGTAGCCACTATGAGAGGATTTCCATCCGCACATTTTAAAGTGGTTTGGGGTTTTGTCTTCAGACTTTAATGTTTCAATCTTCCATGACCCAGCCTTAAAAACAAACAAAAACAAAAAAAAAAGCACAAATGTGCACTGTTTTGTTGTGCTGATGTGAACTAAGGTGTCACCTTCTTGCTGTATCACAAAACTAAGTTTTAAAAATTTAGTGGAAGGTGTACAGAAGAGTAAAACGTTCATGGTTTTTTTTGTTGTTGTTGTTCAAGATGTTGCAGTTTGGCTCCAAAGTTTTAAGTGGTTTCTCAAATTCCATATTTGTGTTGTTCCCTTACTCTGCTTCTTTGGATGAAGCACATGGTGCGAACCCTCTCTTTTTAGACTGGTAAGAAGCAAATTCAACAGCCAAGCTTCAGGGGTGGGCACGCACTTTTCCACCGAAGTGACCAAAATCATTTTAGCATCTTTGAAATTTCCTCTTTCAGTAGATCCAAGCCTAAATAACAACAAAGGTGGGGGAAGATGATATGGACTTGATTTTGAATAATTCTTCCCTCAATTTCCTGTTGCTTGGCTTTGGGAGATGAAGGACATTCTTCTTTTTCAGAAACAACAAAGAATCTGAATCGTGTCTGTAAGCACTGTACGTAGCCTAAGATTGCCCTAATGCATACGCTCACTGTGAACATAGCAGAGTAAACAAATGAATAACTCTTGTTCTGCTTTGCTCATATTCGGAGTTCTATAGAATGAAAAAAAAAAACAAAACCCAAACCTTTCTTAGATTAGAATTGATAAACAACTTAGAGACTAGGAAACAACTACACAAAACAGAAAACCTGACACAGGGCTAATTAATTCTCCAATTACTGTAAGAAAGGCATAAATAGAAGTCATCATTTTAAAGGAGTCCATTTGTGCTTATTTGAAATCAACATGGATATTTCACAAACAAGAGTGCCTTGACTCGTTTTACTCCTCCGTGTTCCTGCTCTCCGTGTTCGCGAATACAGGCAGCATCAGCTAGGAAGCTAATTGGAATCAAGTGGGCCCATCTTCACAGGAACACGCCGGAATGTGTACCATTCAGGCTCGGCTTACCATAATATCCTCTATGGGATAGCTGACCACCAGCTTCTCATTCACAAACAGCCAGGTTAAACAGTTAAAGGCTAGCAAATCCTGCATAGCCCTGTGGGAAATTTCACTTTAATCCTGAACTTATAAGAGGGCAATCAAAGCCCAAAGCCTGGGTAACAAATCTGATCCTCTGTTGCAATCTGTGCCCTCATGGGAAGGAGAGAGGTGCTCTCCGCACAAGCCCAAGGTGGATAAATACCTAAATGATGAGACGGATAGCAAATGCAGAAGAGGCATCTGGCCTCCGCCATTCGCTTCCAATTCCATATTACACTGCAAGAGGCAATTCTCACACCACTCAGGAACAGCCAGTGCTGATTACTAGAAGTTGAAGTGTGGCTTAAGGGATGATTAATGACAGTGTCGGGAGAAAAACAAAGCACAATGAGAGTTATCTCTAATCCACCTGCTTGCTGATGCTATAGTAAGGGAATGAAAACGGCCCCAGTGAGCCCCGATGATAAAAAAAAAAAAAATCAAATGAGAAAGGTGCAAAGCTGGAGATACGTATTAATCTGATATCTAGAAACTAGCTCTTAGCTTAAATAAAGCATTAGGCACGAACGGAGCCCCATAGGTGATAGATACCGGGCCATAGTGGACTTCGCATTGTCTGTATTTTTTAAATCAAACAGAACTGTTCCCTTCAGTATTGCCTTTGACATTAATAGGTTGGTATTTGAGAAGTCACAGTTCACTAGATGAGCAGGCTTGTGAGTGCAAGCTCATTAAACAAACCCCCTGTCCCTGTTGTCCGGTAGAAAACAGATGCATGGCACCATACCACCACCTTGTGGCTTCTCCACTCCTGTGCATCCCCACTCCCCTGGAGAGCCGGCTAAAATTCAGCCGCATTTTCCATATGTATAAATCCAGGTGCGACCTAATTATAAAATCGATAGTGCACTTTATAAGAAAGCACATTTATGGGCAGCTTTCACCTAAGACAACACATTGCCAATAAGATCATTCGGCGTTTCATAATGTATCTTTGGATGCAATTTGAGGGCTCAGCCTGGCTATTCCAATTATGTCTGTTCTCATTTCAGACCAGCAGAGAAACAAGATGAGGTAACATTCGATGTCCATCTATCTGAAGAGAATGAGGAAAGCCTTTTTTTTTCCCCACCTGTTCCCTCGGGAGAGGTCACTGGCTTCCAAATTTTAACATAGCTAACGAGAAAACATGATATTTCAGACATGATACTTGGAGTGTTTCTTTATCTTCCTGAATGTGGAAAAGATTGCATGCAGAACAGCTTCAAGACTCTGCTCTTGTCCCTACATATACATGGACAGAACTCTAAGGACCTTCATCAGCTAAATTTTTACCATAGGACTTTTTATAGATTCACCACACATTAGCTTCTCGATATGCACTTCGTTCTGGGGAAGCAACGGCATTCTCTAATATCATTTGGGATGCAGTCATTCCTATTTGGTGATGATGGTGACTCTCTGATTCGTGCGGCCTCTGGAGATCCTCTAACTCTCAGGTTTAGAAAAGCCACATTTACCTATGGTCCTTAAAGATAAGCATCTATTGCATTTTCCTCTCCTTTAATCTGATGAGCAACAAGTTAAATGTTAATTCATATTTCATGCGAGATTTTTAATATTGAAAGTCTAATGAAGATTTAGTGTTCCGTTTTTTAACAAGGCTGACATTACTGTTGAAAGAAAGCAAATACATTATTTTAATTAATATCAATTCATAAGTGCTCCTGATTTATATATTAAACAAAGAGAGAAAGTGTCTTGTCACACACGACAATTGAGTCTGTATTCACCCTTCATTTACTTAGCGCCCATTCTCCCCTCCCCCTCTTCCATGGGAAATGCATGTCAGAAGCCACCATGTAGGATTGTACGTCTCTCAAACACTGTTAGGCTGTGCTGTGATCACCTCTCTCCCCTTACTTCCTCATGACGAGCTTCAAGTCAGTTCTAGCCAACAGTGTTTGTCTCCCCCTGACACTCCTGCAAGCAAACATGCAGCTGCTATTGTTTTAGGCACACGCCTCTGTGTATGATACAGCCTTCCAGTAATTGCGGAGAGCCCAGCAATACATGTGTAATAAAGGCAGAATGTTAGGCCACAGGAGGTAATTAATAAGAGCATTTTAACACAACCCAGAGCAACTCCAGTTATTTACCTAAGGACAGAGTTGGCCAAATAGTTAGGGCCTGCATGGAAAAAGTCCTTTCGAATGTCATTGCCACGGAACCTAGGAAAACTACAGTCCCTGAAGATGCTATCATGACCCCAGATGATCATGAACTCAGATATTATCCATTAGTTACATTCTGCTGCGTTTTCTTTGGCATCCCTTCAGCCTTCACGATGGCAGTATTTTTTTTTTTTTTTTTTTTTTTTGTCTTTTGGACTCAACACCATGATGTCTTGATGAAATCTCCCTCTCAGAGCAGGCAATGTGCTTTTCCTGTCCCCTCGTGTCTCTCTGTGCCTGTCCCCATAAACACGCTGTCAAGTCATTCATGTCCATTTCCAGAGCAACAGCATCCAAGTAGACATTAGAGCACTCTGTGCTTCGGGAAACACATCTCTTGGTCCAAGGTCTGCTTCTCCATCCCTGCCCCCCAAACACCCAAAGACACAGGCAGAGCCCGAAAAGATCCTGTGGGTGGGCCGACAGGAGGGGGCAGAGCCACAGTGCTCAATGTTGAAATGGTTTTAAGCCAAAGAAAGGATTTCATTTCTTGTTAATTGTTAAGCTGTAGTACAAGCCAATAATTATTTTGTCCTCCACTACTTCTACAAAAAAAAAAAATACCCTTCTCTTAATATTTCATGCTTGAATCACTCCAACCAATGCAGACGGATCCTGTTTCTGTGCTGGAAGCTGTTGTTTCTGTAAAAAAGCATTCCAATGCTCAAGGCAGGGTCCTAATTCCACCCCGTTTTTAACTGAAAAAAAAAATCATTTGCCAAGAGTGAGACCGTTGGTACCATGAGAAGGACCCAATCTGGAATTCCTATCAGATTCCTCTCAGGTCTAACCTGGTCTCTTCCTTTAGTGCAAACCTAAAGGCATGTTGATTTTTCCAGACTCTTCAGAGACCCCTGTCTGGCAGTGGATGAGGCTTCCTCCTCCAACTTCCTAAATGGTAGAAACCCATGCATGCGCACACATACCCCCCCACACCCCTGCCTTGATTCCACTGTAGCCACCTAGGGCTTGGAAAAGCACTTTAGAAACCAGTCTGTAGAGATATGAGTTCCGTTGGCGTTCTGTACTGTAAGGGGTCTCCCCCTTGATTCCCCTGGTGTGGTTATATGTCTGCTCCACGTTTCAGAAGCAAATCCTAGGATGGATGGGTAGTTACTGTTGCCACTCTTGTTTGTCAGTAACTCTGTAAGTAACTTGTCACTGTGCTGTGTCCCATTGCCACATGGAAAATAAAGCTCTTTTTTTTTTCTGCTTCAGTGCAAAATCTTACCAGCTGATTAAGGAGGTGTCCTGAGTCCCAACCTCTACGACATCCTAGACATTCTGCATCAGCATTGTTACGAGGGTTGTCTGTCTACAACCTGAATGTGTTTCCCAGCTCTCAAATGATGATTCCTAAGTCATCTCCTAGGATGCGATGTGCAAGCCTAGAGCCGCAGAAGAATTTTAAAACTACTTCCGCAGAGGACCTCAGCGTGGGAAAGCTAATTCAACTTGGCCCTATTTGCCTTAATTAGCACAAATCCTATCCGTATTTGCTTGTAACACTGCATTAGTGACTAAATAAAACAGTTATGAAGCTGACCACAAGGCCACTGGGTATGCAAGGAAACCCACACAATCGTTACTGCCCAGTAGAGGGCAAACACATTGGATTTTATTGCTAATTTGGGTCAATTCCTTATAATATGGTACTTAAAGATTGTGCATGGGTTATGAGCATACAGTTACTGAATAAATGTACCATGATACATTTTTTAACATCTGTGGCTGTTTTAATTGAATAATAGTCTCCTTTCTGTGTCGCCTAATGAAAGACATCGTATATCTGGTAGTTTGAGCAGGGACATTATCTGGAAGAGAAATTATAAAGGAATTCGCTTCTGCCTTCTAAAACTTCCATATTACGCTAGAATCTGGGAAGAGAGAGCGGTGCTAAAATTTTAAAATTAAATACAAGTAGAAAATGGTTCTTCTTCTTTGTGATCATGCTTCCTTTGTTAAAGGACAGAGCTGTACAACTCTTCTCCCCCAGTGGGAGGCAGTTGGGACCAGTGTGTTGTGTTATTCCATTAGTTTGTGTTTTAAGACTAAGAAGAGATATTTCTGTGTTATAAATTATTTATAAACACAAGAACAAAGGGAGGCTGTCAGAGCTGCCGCTATTTTGAGAAAATAAAAAAGAAATGATGAATTTATGGAGAACCCAATTTGATAAAGAGGGAGGAGATGTAACGGCTAATTATTAACATCCATCTGCAGACAGAGACCCGAGAGCAGAGAATTAGATGGATACATTTACATCTGTCTGTCACCAAAAGAAATCTCACTAATGGTGTCCCACCCTGTCACCAGACTCCAACTCCCCCCCATCCAGACTAGAGAAACTTAAGAGACATGCAAAGATATTTTAATCAAGAACAGGCCCCAGACGAAATGCAAAGAACTTGAGAAGTGGACACTGCTAAACAATGTCACTTCCACACGCTTTCTTCCCTTCTCAAACAGAGACCCATTGTAAAATCCCGTGGTCTTGGTATCTGTACAGGATCTGAGAGGGAGTTGTACAGGTTCAGAATACTTTCCTATTTCAGCAGCTGCAAGCCACAACCCATTGATGCTACACACTGTGTAGAAGTAAAGATACAATAAAAAATTGGGGGGGGGCACTCAGAACATGTTTTATTTCATTTTGACGCCAAGCCTATCTCTTGTCTTCTGGACTTGGCTTTCAAGGGGGGAGGGAAAAGAAAATAGAATGCTTTCGAAACATACAGTCTTTTCTTGAACGGAGCAGAAGGGAAGAAGGATAAGAATATTAAGAATTTGTCAGAAAAGAAGCGTTCCGTGCTGTGTGCAGCCTGTTCAGGGCAGGACAGGAGCTCTTCTTTCTCAAGCAACAGTCTCTCAGCCTGTGGGACCCTAGAGAGGTCGCCATTTCAACTTCACCCTTGGCGTCTTATTTTCAGTTGCGGTCATCTATACTTGGGGGGTTGCAAATCACCTTTGAAAACTTTGGGGTGCTATTTTTATCTGTAACCCCTCTACACACAAGCCATGGGCTGGTTCCCACCACATCTGCTATTCTATGAATAGCTCTGGCAGACTTTTAGCCTTGATTTTTGATGCGTTGTCCGTCAGATGATTTTTCCCAGCTGGTCTGGATTAGCCGGGGAGAGTATGGGAAGACCATCTATTTCCAATTCTCTTGATTTTGTCACATAGTTTTAAAACAGGCAAGAAGGAAGAGTTGGGGTGGCTCATTTCGAAATTTCAGAGACACCATTTCGTGTATAGTTTCCTGCGGGGCAACTATTCCACCAGCTTCTTCAAAGACCAAACTGCTGGTGTGCCAAGCCATTCTGCCCCTTTAAATATGATTATGTCTTTCATCGGACTTTTCTTTGTTAAGAAAGCTAGATACCTTATACATATTCACCGGCTTGTTATAGGGCTTCAGAAAACACAGACTTGCAAAGAAAAATGTGCAGTTATTTGGGAGGGTGGGCATGCATGTGCCAAGGCACATGTGTAGAGATCAGAGGACATCGTGCTCTTGTGGGAGTCCGTTCTCTCCTTCCCCCAGGTGGGGCTTGGGATACAACTCAGATCGCCAAGCGCAGCAGCCTTCACCCGCTAGGCCATCTCACCAGCCCCTGGAAACGTGGATTGAGAAAAGAAAACAAGATAACGATCATTCAGTTCTAAACATGTTCCCTTAGCATTTAGTGAGGGGAGTGTCTGCCCACAGGAAACCATGATCAACACCAGAGACAAAAAAAACTAAACACACTTCTCTTCATGCAGAAGAAATGCACGCCTTTCTTCTCTCTGTGTGGACGCTATCAGCAAAAGTTGGAACAGGTGAACAACGGGTAAACTTTTTTTTTGACTATTTACAAGTTGATTTTGATTAAATTTGTCAAACATTTTATAATAATCTATGAACTGGAATTTTTAAGTGTCTTTCCTCATGTTCAACTAACCTTAAAGATGCTGGTTTTTAACAAGGAAGTCAAATGCTAGACAGGCCTGAAAATCTCCAGAGTTCTCCACAGTGGAAAACCAGCCATGAATTTAATGCAGCTACACATGTTGAATTGGGAGAGATAGGCCTGTTTTCAATAGCAGTGTTGTCAGAAAGGTGCAAGGAGGTCAGCCAACAAATCAACCTAAAGTAAACTTTAGAAGGTTGTTAATCCCCTCCCCATGCTTTTTTTTTTTTTTCAAATACTCTTCATTTATTTCTGGAGCATATATGATGCATAGAAATTCCAGGGGATGTTTTTCCAACGTGGTTGACCAGATATCAGAATTAGACCATGGATCTCGAAGACTGGAGATGCAAGAAATACTGCAGAGAGTGGAGGCACTGGCATGGGGACACACAGGACAGAGAAGTGACCCAAGATGGGAGCCTGTGGGTGCCAGGAGAACGGCCCTTGTCTTCCAAAGGAGTGCAGTTGCTTGTCTCTTCGTTTGCAAATTTTCTACAAAGGAGGAGGCAATGCATGAGATCTGGGAGTTTGTACAAGAAAATAATGGGTGAAAATAGAGATTAGAGCCAAGAAAGAAGACAAATCTGCATCACTACCCAGAAACAAAGCAATTTAATCTAGCCTCCTTCAGCCTAGAGAAAGCAAGCATCCTCGGGCACATCTCAGGGGCTCACTTTCATTTGCATGTCATATTTGGATATGATGCCTTGATAAATATCCAAGGAGCCATGGAAGACCACCAAAAGATGTTGACCCAAGAGCCAGAGAGCATGTTTCAACCACTAAGTAACTGGGGACTTGAGGGAAGTTCTTGCCATTCCTGGGTCCCTGTTTCCTGGTCATTCGTGGAAATATAAGGAATCCAGACAGTAGCTCTCATATGAGTTCTTTCTCCAGGGGCTGCATTTGAGTGACCAAGTAGAAAGAGAAAAAAAAAAAAACTTGTCTTTGTTCTTGAAATTGTGTGGTTCTAGAGCATTAGTTTAGTAGAAAATCCATATGTATGTTCTGTGTGTGTATAAAAATGTGTATATATATATATACACACACACACACATACACACACACACACACACACACACACACATGGAAATATTCCAAATAACTACTTTTTGGTATGAGTCATACTATTTATTACAGAAAGACAAATTCTCAACATTCTCTTTCATCAGATTTTGAGACTCAACCAAACTTTTTTTTTATTTTTACAGCTACTGATTGAGGGCCTGCCGAAGACAGTGGGCTCTCAGTGTGCTGTGCAGCACGGTCCGAGCTTAGTGTACTCTAGATCCTGAAGGTGGGAACCGAAGAAGAGGAAATAAATGAGTGTGCTTGGAAGAACTCCTCCCAAAAGTGTAAGATGGGATAACAGTATAAATCTGCTTCACACAAACTCTCCGTTCCAACTGTCCTGCTGCTTCTCAGCTCTGTGCTGCCCACACCCCACACGGTAAGCTTATCCGGCTCACACCTCCAGCACTGTCCCCAGCACCCAAAGGGTTCCTCACTGATACCTCTTCTCCACACCCACATTCCGTTCACCCAACAATGCTCAGCTTCTACAGGGGGGTTTCTAGATCTAATTTCTTCCCAAATGGTACAGTGCTAGTTGACATGTACGGGGTAGGTAACAGATACTAATAACTGCACATTATCCTTTGTTATGGAAATAATAAATCATAGTTACCATGCCATTTATTGACCATTGCTTCTTCCAGGCACAGATAGATAGTCCTGACTTAACAACATTTTGACCTGCATTTTTTCAGCTCTGCGATGATACAGGAGTAATACACATTCTTCAGAAACCACACGTTGAAGGTTGAACTTTGGTCCCTTCCCTAGCAAGCAAGAGATACCTAACCCTCTCTCTGGAGGCAGAGGCTGCACACTGCAGCTTCCAGTCAACCAAGCAATCACAGGAATCATAGGAAGCTTTTACTTCTCCACAGAGTTCGGTGTTGCTGAGCTGTGTGTTCAGGAAGGTTCACTGAATTAAATGCATTTCCAACTTAGGATATTCTTGACTTATGCAAGGTTGGTTTCTTGGAATGTTACCCCAACATAAGCATCTGTGCAGACGCTGCTCAGCTCTGTGACACTGGGGTTGGACCCTGGAAGCTTTCTTCCTTGCCAGATGGTGTATAAGAGAGGACAGAGAACACTGAGGGTTCTCCTAGTTTGCTTTCCGTTGCTGTGATAAACATCATCACCTAAAAGAACTTCAGAGAAAGGGGTTTATTTCACCCTGCAGTCCATAATAAATGGAAACCAAGGCAGGAATTGAAAGCAGAGGCCATGAGGGAGCACTGCTTACTAGTTCATTGTCGAGCTTTTGTCTGGCTAGTTCTCTTAAACACGCTAGGACCCCCTGCCTGGGGATGGTACCACTTACAGTGGGCTGGGCCCTCCTTCATCAATTGGCAATCAAGAACAACACCCCATAGGCATACCCACAGGCAATCTCCCAACTAAGACTCCAATAAGTCTGGGCTATCAAATTGACAACTGAAGCTACCTAGGAGAAGAGTCGAGACCAAGGAAACTTTCTAAATCCATTCCTCTTTCTTTACCGTGCAGTGAGTAGCTGGTGGTGGCTTCCTAAACCGACGTGTAAGGACACTAGACAACGTAGACAATGTAGACAACCTCTACTAAGCCTCATAGACACCCAATCAGGTGGCTTTGGATAGACATTCCATGATATCGTTTCTAGCCTACGAGTGACTCTACAAATAAAGCCATCCAGGGACCACAGAAAGGCTCTCAAACCCAGACACTAAAGCTTCCAAAGGGCTGTGAGATTCAGGCATTAGGTCAAAGGCTAACCATACCTTCCCCAGGCTTGGGGATGGGGTCGTACATAAACTGAGAAATTTAAAGAAAAAATTAAATATAACACTTTAATATGACGATATTACTAAAACGGCATTCTTTATCCTCAGAAAAATGTAATGAAATTTTAAGTAAATGTTTTTGGTAACGTAAAAACATAAGCCATAGTCAAAACTGTCTGGTAAACTCAATGGGAAGATTTCTATATTGCTACCGCCCAGGCTCCTGTAGCTTTGTATTGTCATTTCCTTCAAAGCAGAGCTAGTGTTTCAACACGATGATTCCCACCTAGTGTGTGATAAGAAAATATTGATTGAAGAAAAGGCATGCCAAATAGCGCTGAAGTCTTAGTGAGATGGGACTCTTCCAATGTTTGGTCGTGATCTATTTTTACTTAACTTTTATTAATTTTCTCATTCGACAATTTAATACTTGTACATAATGGAGTCTGCTTACGCCTACCTGCCCCCTCTCATAGCTCTCTCCTGCCCCTGGTAGCCCGGCCCCCACCTGCCTCGCGGCATCCGTGTTCTTTTGTTTTGTCTTGTGGTCCCCTGAGTTTAACCAGGGCCATCTGAGTGACCCTGAGTCTCAGACTACTTACCAGAGCTTGATGGGCTCACCTGTGGGTCCATCAGTGAAGACAATGGCTGCCCCCCCCTCAGAATTCACCAGCAGCAAAGAGATAGTCAGGGTGGCGTGTGGTCCTCTGGATTTGTCCCTGATCTATGATAATGGCAGACGTGGCTGTGCAGGCATCTACAGCTGCTGTGAGATCATGGTAATGGCCACGCCTTCCCCGGAAGACAGCACTTCCCGGAGCCCTCCTCTCTGTTTTCAGACTCTTAGATTCTTTCTGCCCTGTCTTCCACAGTGGTCCCTGAGCCTTAGAGGAGGTAACAAAGTGTCCTTTCTAGAGCTGAGCACTAGGCTGTCACTTAGTGTCAACATCTGTGGCAACCACCAGTCTCTGCATTCTCCCAGTTCATTGCGAAGGGCAACTTCTCTTCGGTTGAGGCTAAGTGTTGGAAGACTCATTTATGGATATAAACACAAATATTTAAAAGGCAGTTTGGTGCCATGACTCTTTAGCTAAATGTCTGTAGAACATTTCCCTGGAGTGCCTATGGCCTCTTGTCATGAGTGTTTGGCTAGATTTATTATAACACATATGAACCTGTAGAAAAGGTTCAGAGTCAATCAGAGAATGATTGGTTGCCATGGTCAAAGTCCTTCCATTGGATACCAGTGGGTGCATATCTATACTGTAGGGCCCACGGCTGAGTAAGAGTGCTGGGGTCCACGGCTGGGTAAGAGTGCTGGGGTCCACGGCTGATGCCTTTTCTCTCCCAATAGCCTGCGGAGCACCTCTTGTCACTGTGACAACCAGCCAGCTGGAAGAAGCTTGATTTCCCTGTATCTTGTAACAAAAGCACGGGGGGGAGGGGGCTTATCCGTTATTTCTAGTGGGTTACGGAGAAGGATGGCAGAAGCAGTGTTGTTCTGAAGGACTTTGGAGCTTCTCTGAGCAACAGCTCATAAAGAGAAGCCCACACCTAGCGTTGGGATTTTTGTTTAATGATGTGTGCTTTCTTAGAGGGATGAGATCATCCAGCCCTACAGGGCTGTTCTTCTAGCTCCTATTCTTTTTTAACTTATCTTTTCATTTTTGTAAGATTCATTATTTTTAATGGTGTGTGTGGCAGTGTATGTGTGTATGTGAGTGTAGCTGCCCATGGAGTCCAAACAATGGCTTCAGATTCCTTGGAGCTGGAGTTACAGGCAGTTGTGAGCCACCTAACATGGGTGCAAGGAACTTAATTGAGATTCTCTGTGAGAGCAATCCATACTCTTAACTACTGAGCCATCACCCCAGGCTTTTAACTTACTTTTTAAATTGACTTTCAAAGTAATCCATTCCTGTGTGGCTTTTTAAACCCCCCTTGTTTAGTTAGCCCTCCCCATTGTCCTCTCATCCCTCCACCTACTACCCACCTCCAGCATCGCTTGGACCTTTCTACCTCAGTGCCCCCCCTACTTTCTTTTTTTTTTTAAC
>NW_004949096.1:21463404-21471042 GCF_000317375.1 Microtus ochrogaster | reverse complement strand
CCTACTTTCAAATCACCTAGATTCTACTATCCCTCTATGTTCAGGCATTCTCCAGCCCAAAGGACCCTTTCTGGCTCCCCAGATTCTATAGGTACTCTAAGTTAAATGCACAATTCTCAAAGTTTAACTAGGACCCTTATATGAGACAGAACATACGGTGTTTGTCTCCGAGCCTCGGTTACCTCACTCTGTATAATTTGCTCCAGTTCTATCTATTCAATTCCAAATTTATGCATTTCATTTTTTTATAGCTGAATAAAATCCCATTGCGTGTATAGACCACATTTTCATTACCATTCATTAGTTGATAACCATCTAGGATGAGTCCATGTCAGGTCCTGTGGCTAGAGCAGTAGGGGATATAGATAAATGAGGATCTTTGTGGTGGCATACGGAGTCCTTTGGGTATATGCCCAGGACTGGTGCCATAGTTCAAATGAGAATGGCCCAATAGGCTCATATATTTGATACGTGATCCCAAATGAAGGAACTGCTGAGAAGGATTAGAAGTTTGTCACTGCGGTGACTGTAAGATTTCAAACGCCCTCCCATCCCCAGTCCACTCTCTCTACCTTGTGCTTGTAGATCAAGAACAGGCTCTCAGCTCCTGCTCGGCCACCATGCCTGCCTGCTGCCACGCTCCCCACCGTGAATGTCATGGACTCCCGCCCCGCTGGTGCCATAAGCCCCCAAGTTAAACACTTTCTTTCATAAGTTGCCTTGGTTGTGGTGTTTTATCACAGCATGGGAAAAGTAGCCTAGACAGGTGGCATAGCTGGTTCATATGTCAGTTCTATTTTGAGAAAAAAACAACAACACATTTTAGGAGACTCCACACTGATTTCCAGAGAGGCTGCACCAGCTTACATTCCCACCAATAGTGAATCAGGGTTGCTCTATGCCCGCATCCACAAGAGCGTTCATCGTCTTTCAATTTCTTCGTGATAGTTGGTGTAAGATAGAAAGCTGAAAGAACTTTAAATTTGCATTTCTCTGATGGCTATGGATATTGAATAATTTTTTCAGTGTTTGCTAGTCATTTGTATTTCTTCCTTCAAGGAATCTCCATTTGGCTTAATAGCCCATTTTAATTGCTTTTTTGTCTTTATACTGTGTTTTTAATACCATGTACATTTTAGAAGTTAATCCTCTGTTGAATGTTAAAACTGGTAAAGACTCACTCCCTTTCTGGAGGTTGCTTCTTCACTCGGGTTGCTGTTCACTTGGCTATACAGAAATGTTTGGTTTCCATGGTCATAGATGATAGCCTTGAGAGACCCAAAACTCCACATAAGAAGGCCTACGCTGTCTTGAAGCATACCCCATACCATTTCTTCTAGTCACTTCAGAGTCTCTAACTTTACTTTGGAGTCTTCAATTCATTTGGAGTTGATTGTTGTCCAGGCAACAGAGAGAGAGAGTCCTTGGTTTATTCTTTTATGTGTAGACATATGGTTTTCCCACTAGCATTTTTTTTCAAAAATGTCATCTCCCTCAGTATGTGTTTTTGGCATCTTTGTCAAAATCAAGTGGCTATAATTTCATGGATTAAATATGGTTTTTCTATTCTGTTCCAATGATCTATATGACTTCTTTTGTGGAGTACCATGCTGTTTTTGTTACTATGACTCTGTAGCATAGCTTCAGATTGGGTGTGGTAATGTTTTCAGAATTATTCCTTTTGCTCAGGATTTCTTTGATTAGACAAGGTCTTTTGAATTTCAGGAAATTTTAAGATTGCTCCTTGTATTTCTATAAAGAATGATGTGGAACTTTTGATTGGGATTGCATTACATATATAAACTGACAACAATCCTGAGTTAGCCCTCTCTTACAAATAATTTACTATTCCATCCATTGCATTATCATGGTTTAAGACGAGCCCACCTTCCTGGGCGAGGTTCCTTGGTCAGAATATTGACTTGGCCCCATTGGAATAATAGAACTACACCCAGGACGGAGATGCTATTCTCTTGACCAAGAGCCACTTTTTCTTAACAGGCATTCAAGGCTACTTTTACATCCCACCTCTTTATAATCTCACAATCTCTTAGGAACCCAACTTAGAGGAATATACATTTTCCAAGCACATCGTATGATTTTCTGAATTTCCTTGATATCTGTTGTGATGCCTCCTAGTTATCTCTAATTTTGTTAATTTGGGCCATCTCCCTTTCTTCTGGCTAACTGTTTATCTTTTCAAAGAACCACCTTTTGTTTTCTTTGTATGAGTTTTTGTTTGTTTCCATGACATTAAGTTCACCCTTGTTTTTCATTATTTCTTCCCATTTGCTGCTTTGGGATTTGATTTGTTCTTGTTTTTCCAAAATCTTGGGTGACACTATTAAGTTGTTTATTTGTGGTCTTTCTAATTATTTAGTGTAAGCACTTGGGGGTATAAATTTACCTCTTGGGATTGCTTTCTTTGTTTCCCAGAGGTTTGCGTATGTTGTTTCTTCTTTTTCAATTAATTCCAGGAATTCTTTTTATTCCCTCCTAGATTTCTTCAACAAGCCATTCTTCATTCAATAATGTTTGTGTTTGATCTTACTGAGTTTGTTTATATTACAGCATTTATTTTTTTTTCTGATTCCAAGCTTCATTCTATTGTGGTCAAAAAGAATACATGCAGTAATTTCAGTTTCCCTAAATTGGTTGAAGTTTTCTTTGTGAGAGACTGAAAAGAATGTGTATTCTGTAATTTTAGAGTGAAATATTCTATAGATCTTTGTCAGGGCCTTTTCATTAATGAAACCATTTCATTCTGATATTTCTTTGTTTTGTTGTTGGGGGGGCTGTTCTTTGGTTTTGATTTGGTTTTATATTTGTTTGGATGATGAGCCCATTGGGGAAAGAGGAGTATTAAAATCGACCATAGTTGCTGTGTTGGAGTTAATCTGTGGCTTACTCTCTATTAACATTTGTCTTTGTGGAATTGGATGCTCCCAAGTTTGATATGTGCGTGCTGAGAACTGTAATGTCTTCTTGGGGAGGTTTCTAACAATGGAAGAAACAGAATCTGTATTGCATGAGATGCTGTAGCACAAAGAACATAGAGTCAGAAGAACCAGATGCCCTTTGTCAGTTATTCACAGGGTAACTGTACACTGACTTTGCCAGTAGAGTCTTATTTGTGCTGTTGATCCGGCTTACTAAACGGCACTCTCATTTACTCTCAAAACGGTCCACACTGAGGATCAAATTATAGGGTTTCTCTGTTCTGCCTAAACTTAAAACTCTTTTTTTTTTTTTGAAATCTGAACTCGTTTCCTCAACTACAGATCTGAGGACAAAACTATGAAGAATATGTATTAATTTTCTTAAGCATTCTATATGCATCAGGCATTGTTATCATTACTATTAGAAACGCTGAGTCAATAAAGTATCAACTACTAAAGTGCTCTTCTTTTCAAAAGGCATTGCTCACTCTATTTCTTTCATTCAACAAATATTTGATGGACTATGGCTGTGTGTCAGAGACTGGGCTTGGCATGGGGGACAAAGAAGAAGAAGATAAAATAGCATGAATGTTCACACACAGCTTGCCCTAACCCCTCTCTGAAAATGAATCCTATCAGTAACAGCTGAAAGACCAGTTCTATTTATATATGTAACTGAGGGACAGCTAAAACGCAGGAAAGTAGGGTTCAAAGATAATGGTGCAGCTCAGTCCGTTTTGGTTGGAAGCTAAAACTCCCACATCCTACTTTATACCCAGGCTGTCTAGTTCATTGTTTTGTTTTTACAGGATTAGTGGCAATTCTTAGAGAGTCCCCTTGATCCTGCCTCAAGATCTCTCTTAGTCCATCCTGGCCCCTAGACAGGATTGCCCTTGAAGGCAAAACATAAGACTAATCCTTCATTGTGAGGTGTCAGCCAGCCATGTTTATACAGGTCCCTCAGACCAATCCTCAGGATGTTGCTTTAAAGCTTAATGGTCCCATCTTGAGAACTTCAGGAGCTGCCACTATCCACAGACCTCAAACAATACAGATTCTCAACTGAGAGACAGGAGGGATGTTGATGAGGCCTCTCAGTCAAATGTCCAAACAAACCACACTTGAGCAGAGTTCTGGCAAAAGGGTCCACTTTGTCCGTCAAAACCTCAGTTCCTCTTAACACTAAAATGTTGCTTCTCAACACATCTGCAAAAAAATAAAAATAACAATTTGCTAATATTGGGTCCACACATACAAATGTGAACACCAATCTTCAGGTTAAAAAGACCAAAGAAGATTTCCACACCCCTCTAGGACCAAGACCTGTTTAATTGCGCCTTTTCTCTGAAAGTAGGAAAGGACCTGGACAATCTAGCCTTGTCTAGTGCCCCCAAACAGCAATCAGAAAGCTCCAAGTGCCCTCTTTTGGCCAGCAGGGAAAACTGCAAGCCCTTTCTATTGTCAGAGGAGCCCTCTACAACAAAGCCTTTCTGTATAAGCAAGCAGACCACAATCATGACTAGACAAATGGACGTTGTCTCTCATCAAAGCACTTCTGCTTTCAGAAAGCCCCATCAAATGAGTTTCATTATACATCTCTCAAGCCTGGTTGGCAAACAAGGCCCGTACTTAACCCTCTCAAGCTCAATACTAGATCTTAAAAGCAATTTGTCAGAAAGCACATAGAGTTCTGTCTTATCAGCTGCCTCCAAGGGCAGGTTGTGGCCAAGGGTTATTGTTCTCTTCTCTCTGCTTTCAGCATTTATTTCATTCCATCCTGGGTTATGGTTTGCTATGCCTGAACTCCTTGCTAAGTTGTGGCGGGCATGGACTATGGATTGTCTATCTTTGTAACCCCAGAACCCACCACAGGGCTTTAGCTTGTTCTAATTTGCTGGTAAACTTTACAAACTTTCTTGGTAGGACCTCTGGAATTTAAGAAAGGCAGGAAGAATCAGATAATAACACTTGCTTTTTGAAATCAAAGTCAAATACTCCTTTTGCTGGTGTCTTAAACAGGTTTCTGTTGCTGTAATAACACAATGACCAAAAGCAACTTGGAGGAAGAAAGGGTTTGTTTCATATTTCGTTTTATAGCCCATGTGAGGGAAGTCAGGGCAGGAACTAGGGCTGGGAACTGAAGCAGAAGTCATGGAGGAATGCTGACTACTGGCTTGCACTCCATGGCGTGTTTAGCCTCTTGGTTATACAACCTGGGCCCACCTACTCAAGGGAGGCACCATCCACAGTGGACTGGGCCCTCCCACGTTAATCATCAATCAAGAAAATGCACCTACAAATTGTTTCCGTGCCAATCTGATGGTGGCCTTCTCTCAGCTCAGACTTCTCTTCCCAGATCCGTCTAACTTGTGTCAAGTTGACAAAACCCGACTGGGACAGCTAGGTTTCCACTTAAGAAATAAACAATTAGCAGTATAAATTTAGTTGTGATTCTCAGCCTTCTACCTCATCATAGAGCTATGCACTTGGTTCTGTACAGGTCACATGTTCAAAAGCCGCAAAGACAAAAGCGAATCCTAAATTTTCCCTTAACTGCTGCCTTTGATAGAAGGAAGCATTGAGCCATTTTAACCCATCCTGAGCAGTGTCCTAACCTAGACATTTGGGTGCCTGGCTATCAGCTTCACCCCCATCTGGTTTAAGCCGCTGATGTGGTGCAAGTACAGTCGCCGTCCTGAAAATGTATGGTGACGTCACCTAGGTATGACACATACTGGAGATACTATATCGCTTCTTTACTGAGAATTTCTGAAATTGTAAGTCAAGGGGAGCACACTACCACCAGTCCATGAGATCTACCCACATGACCAGGTTTTTATTGGCAGTGATTCCTAAAGAGGGTTCAAGAGTAGGAGGATTGGATCCGATAATGTAACTCTTTGCCATGAGTTGACATTTACTGAACACCTGTCAAATCTAGGACACCCTGCTCACTGCTGAACTGAAAAATAAAAGACTGCCAAAACAATGGATGGGGCTAAAAAATATGGGCCTTGTGTTTGTTACTTTTCTCATCATGGTGACAAAGTCACTTCAGAGAGGAATGCTTTATTTTCAGCTCACAGTTTCAGGAGATTTCAGTCTATCACAGTGAAGGGAAAGCATATGGAGAAGCAGTTCAGTCTGCATGGGTGGGACCCCAAAGCAGTGTTTCTCTGATGTGGGAGTCCTCTCTGTGTGCTGGAATTAACCACTAATGAATAAAGAAACTGCTTTGGACCTATAGCAGAGCAAAACTTAGCTAGGCAGGGAAAACTAAGCTGAATGCTGTGAGAAAGAAGGGAAAAGTCAGAGAGAAGCCATGGAGCCACCGCCAGAGTCAGACATGCTGAAATTTTGCCAGTAATCCACTGCCACGTGGCAATACACAGATTAATAAAAACAAGTTAAATTAATATGTATGAGTTAGCCAATAAGAAGCTAGAGCTAACGGGCCAAGCAGTGATTTAATTAATACAGTTTCTGTGTTATTATTTCAGGTCTAAGCTCACCGGGCGGCTGGGAACCAACAAGCAGCCTCCCACTACATTTCTCACTTGGTAACTAAATAAGAGCAGAGAAAACTAAACCAGAACCAAGCCTGGGCTAAACCTTCAAACACCTGGTCAGAATCTACTTCTTAAAGGTTCCCCAGCCTCCCAAAGCAGTGCCGCCAATTAGAATCATTCAAACACCTATTTTTGGTTTGTGAGTCTAGCCTTTAATGACTGAGATGATTGGAAAGGGGGTGGGTGCATTTGAGATCAGGCAGAAAGCTGATACAAGGGAAATTCATGGGAATCTACAAGAATGACCCCAGCTAAGACCCCTAGGAATGGAGGGTAAATAGCCTGAACTGACAATCTCCTGTGACAAGGCAAGACCTCCAGTGGAGAGACTGGAACACCAACCCAAACCATATAACCTTCGACCTACAGTCTGTCTTGCCTATAATATGTGCTGGGGTAAGGGTGGCACAGAGATGTAGGAGTGGCCAACCAATGACTGGTACAGCCTCAGATTCATGCCACGAGAGTGAGCCCACCCCTGACATTGCCTGGAGTGCCAAGTCCCAAAGGCTGGGTGGCCCAAAAACCTAGCATATGATTAAAAACAACTGGAAAAAGAAAATGTCAATGTAATGATGCCTAATGGCATTGTGCTATTTATAGATTAGTGCCTAGCCCAATTGTCATCAGAGAGGCTTCATCCAGCAACTGATGGAAACAGATGCAGAGACCCACAACAAACATTAGACCAAGCTTGAAGAATCCTGATGAAGAGAGGGAGGAGGGATTGTAGGAGCCAGAGGGGTCAAGGACATCACAAGAAAACCCACAGAATCAACTAACCTGGGCTCATAGGGGTTCACAGAGACTGAACTGAGAACCAGGGAATCTGTATGGGACTGACCTAGGCCCTCTACACAGATGGGACAGTGTGTAGCTTGCTCTTCTCATGGGACTTTTAACAGCAGGAGCTGTCTCTAACTCTTTTGCTGACTTTTGGGACCCTATTTATTCCTCATACTGGGTTGCCTTGCCCAGTCTTAATAAAAGGGGAGGTGCTTAGTCTTTCTGCAACTTGATATGGCATGTTTTGTTGATATCCATGGGAGGCCAGCCCTTTTCTGAAAAGAAACAGAGGAGGAGTGGATTGTGAGAGAGGAGAGGCAGAGGAGACATGGGGGAGGGACTGG
>NW_004949096.1:21457982-21462939 GCF_000317375.1 Microtus ochrogaster | reverse complement strand
GATAGATAGATAGATAGATAGATAGATAGATAGATAGATAGATAGATAGATAGATCTCCTATTCATCCAATGACTTCAGAAAAGAGTGGAACCTGAGGACAGAAAGGAAAGATCAGATAAGATCAAAATCTGGCAGGGCATTGAGTTCTGCATCTCCCTGTCCCCAGCCCTAAGCATATGGCGACATCCCATGGATGACAATGGAATTAGTCAGCCCTGCCTGAGGCCCTGCCATAGGCAGCAAACATGGCCTCTCTTGAGTTTCTGCTGTCCAGGGTGGATGTGTCAGGTTCTGTGTAACAACCTGAAGTCATCACAACTCAGTCTTCATCTCCACAGATTCACAAGCAATGTCAAGGGCTCCATACAGAGAGTCTGGCTGTGCTCTGCATTGCTTGGCTGCACAAGAATTCTTCATTTGTTTCTGGAATCTTAGCATAAGCCTCCCTGAACTCACCACTCTAGCATTCGGCATGGCTGCTATGCCAATACTATGTGCACAGCACCAGGCTTTTTCTGCCAGCTCAAGATGTAGCTGCCCCCTCGGGTACAACAACAGTGTTGCCTGAGCCCCTAGATTCCCAGGCAGCCCTGTTGGAGCAGAGGACCCATGGTGCTTTGCCATCTTAGGCACTCTCCTTTTAAAGATTTTTTTTTCAAAGGTTTTTTTTGGGACTGTTAAAACTTTCCAGAACAGCAGTTCTCGGAATCAAGGAAATCCTTGAATGAAACATGAAACCTCCCAACCCGTGAAACTATCCCCATACCTTCTAACATAGGTTTTTACAAAAAAGCATGAACTGCTTTCTACTTGCGAATCATCGTGGACATATACTTACTGGAAATAACTAATAAGATACCAACTTATCATAAAAAAAAAAAACTTCAAATCTTCCATGGGTGGGGCCTGGCCCTCTAGGCACCTTTCCTATCATCCCAAGTCAAGCTCTGAGTTTCCCTGAGGTGGCACATCTGCCTTGTCCACAACTTCAGTGAGCTAACGTTCCTCTCCTTGATGACGTGTCCCTTTGCACATCTTCCTGCGTTAGCTTCATATAAAGCTGGCTAAACCTAGTGAGTAATAACCATTCCACAGCCGGAATTCAATATACTGTCTTGAAATGTTCTCTGTCAAATAAAGTCTCTGTTGCTTTTAAATTCAGTCTCACTCAGATTTTTCAGAACATGAGAAAAAATACAGGTGTGTGTGTGTGTGTGTGTGTGTGTGTGTGTGTGTGTGTGTAACCAGAATGTAACATGAATGGCTTCTAATCCAATTCCTTTGCTCCCATCTGAAACTTCATGATCCAGGCCTTCATTGTTCACATTTCTAAGAGCATTCTGGTCTCCCAAATTTCCCCCAAAATGATCCTTTAGCCTCTTCTCACAGTGTACTGGAGCTTCTCCAGCCAATCATATCTAAACTTTTCCGAATTCTTTCTGCAAACAGGCTACAGAGGCCTGTGAGCCAGCAACACGGTCAAATTTACCACAGCCACTTCTAACCAGACATTTCTCTTGTCACTGTAACAAAATACCTGAAAAATCAAGTTAAGGGAAGAAGTATTTTGGGGCAGCGGGGAGGCGGCTGATCCTCTCGGGGCATTTCAGCCCACCATGATGGAGAAACAGCACAGCACCCCTTGCACATGGTAACAGGAGCTTGCTCCTGCTATCTTTTCCCTTGGGACAGACCCAGAAGCAGAAAGAACTAGATTGGAACCAGGGCTGGACTGTACCTTGAAAGGGCTCCCTCTAGCAAGCAACCTTCCTATGATGTTTCTGCAGCACAATTGATAAAAACTCAGAAACAGAAATTGGGGTTCAACCTGAAGTTCAGAAAAGCAAAACAGCCAGCCACTGACTATTACCTCGACCTCAACCTGAAATGCTGATCCTGCCTCCAGAAATCTCAGAATGAGATTGTGACTGAGAGCTGTCTCCTCCCATCTTATAATCCTCTCTAGTTCTGGGACTAAAGGTGTGCTCCACTGGGATTAAAGGCATGCACCGCCCGGTTTCTATGGCGACTCATGTGGCTACTGGGATTAAAGGTGTGTGTTACCACTGCCTGGTCTGTAAGGCTGACCAGTGGGGCTGTTTTACTCTCTGATCTTCAGGCAAGCTTTATTTATTAAAATACAAATGAAATGCCTCTACAACCTATAGTATGCAATCACTGGGGAATGAGTGTTTAGACACGTAAGCATGTATGAGACACCTCACTTTTTTTATTATTTAAAAACATTTAATTTTACATACTAGCCCCAGTCCCCCCTCCTTCCCCTTCTCCCACCCTCCCCCACCTCATATTCTAACCACTGTTGTTCCTAAGCAGTGAGACTCGAGTCATTGGCATCTACATAGAGCAGATGAAACACAAACTCAGCTAGAAACACCCCAATATATGTGTAAAATTAAACCTATTTCAGTAAGATTGCAGATGGCACGCTCATATCTCCTCACTATCTGTAAAGATTAAAAAAAATTCTTTTGACTGCTATTTTCTAGAAGAAAAATGTAATGGTATAAGTCCTGTTGCCCTAGTCTACGAATACTTTATGAAGAGGTTGAGACAGGAACACTGCTTTTAAGCAGGAAGTCTGGAAATGATAAAAAATAAAAAGTCAACAGAGAAAACTTAGTTATGAACACAAGATAGATGCAAAATATTGAACTAGCTCTTGTAGGCCAGGCTAGCCTTGAACTCACAGAGATTGGCCTGCCTCTGCCTCCCAGTGCTGGGATTAAAGGCGTGTGCTACCACCGCCCAGCACAAAATGAATACCTTAATGAGATTTCAAAACATGCAAGCTTTACCTCTTTAGAGTAATATTTGAAGATGATGACTAGGCTATAATGTGACTAGGCTATATTATCTGGTGGTTCAGAAGTCATTATTCAATGAAAAGTTTTTAAATTTCCTAATTTTATTTTAAGTGACAAAAGATAAGAACCCCATTCATTAAAGGAGAATACTTTAAGGTGATCAGAAATTTCTGGTTAAAGATTTACCTCTAAAGTATAATATTATTAAAAGTATTACAGACTTGTGTACTTAAATATGTTTGGAGATGCACACACACACACACACACACACACACACACACACACTCATACAGGGTGAGACAGAGAGAGAGGAACGTACATAATCACAAAACACAGTTGTTTAGGGATTTATTCAAACCAGGAGACAAAGAGATAAATCTTTCCTGCAAAAATTATATGTTAGTCTTTTCCCTAAATGCACATTCAATAAAGCAAATGTGTGATTAAATACGATATATTTATTAACAGTTCTAGCTCCAGGTTTATAAATTTTCTCTCTGTGCCAGTGCACTTAATACTTGATTGTCTCTCTGGACTGTCTACAGAGTCCATGGCATGCACAAAAAATAGGTTATGTACTGTGAATTAGTTGCCAAAAATTACAGCATGAGTGTGGCAAAGTGACTCAGTGGATTAAGGCACCTGAATATGATCCCCAAGACCCAGATGAGAACCAGTTTCTAGAAGTTGTGCTCTGATCTCCACACACGCACTTGGAAAGGGTGTGCGCATGCACACACACACACACACACACACACACACACACACATGCAAAAATAAAATGCAATAACTTACAGCTAGAATGAGATTTAGATTAATTAAATGTTTGGGAGGGAAGTCAGAGAGAGACAGAAAGGAAAATGTTGCCCTGGTTTCTCGTACTTTCTTTAGGATGCTCCTCAGTAGTTATCCTGCCAAGCCAACATGTTCCACCCAACATGAACTACGGAGATAGACAAAGGCAGAACTTGAACGCACCAGAATAAAACAAATATCAACTATGATGAAGGGAAAACTTCTGACAACATGGCTTGAAGGAAAATGGAGGATCAGGTTAGTGAGGGTTGGAAGTGGAATTTAGGGTGAGAGGAAAAGCAACGTAAGCACCTGCCACAAAACAAATGCTTTCCACTGGACAGAAATCAGAGGTCACTCTCTTCTAGATGGACTTTGAAGCCTTACCATTCACTGACTTCTAAACTAAGTTTCAGAGTGAAGTGGATCATCTGGTCCTGTTCCACCTCTCCTGTGATATGCTTTATCCAAATGCCAATGTAATATAAAACACACCATCTGTATTGTGTATTTGTACAAAGCTATCCCCTGAGTACCACATGAACTCTTCAAGCTTCTCTATGAAAAAGTGGGGCAAACAGTCACATCTGCATGTCCACACTTAGCCCTGGGACCAGTTTGTACCTGACACAGTGATACTGGTCTTGGTGGATGCATCTCCTTTGCAAAGGAATAACCCAACAATAGAGGACTCAAGGGAACCCTAGAAGTTGCCAAGTCACTTTGGTAACTAATACCAATAAAGAAAGATGGATAACCATTCTCCTTTTCATTCGGTAACTTTATATGGCCCCCCTCTACCTAGTGCTGTGTCCACTGGCTAACCCTTACAGCAGAACCCAGACTACTGAAGTAATAGGTTGTCCAAGAATTGAGAAATTTGGAGAGATATATGGTATACATCCTACCCTGATGCAGTGCCTGCCATACAAAGAATTCTCATCAGAGAAAGTGATTCATTTTAAATGATTAAAATGTTTAAAATGAGGGAGTCTCTGAAGTAGATTAACGTTTATATTATATTCAGAGTTGCTTTTTTTTTTTTGCCCCCTGATCATAACAGTGTTAGCCGTATTGACCTGTGCTTGTGGAGCATTTTCATAGTTAATGATTGATATGTAAGGGCCCAGGTGGTGCCACCCCCAGACAGGTAGTTCTGTGTTTATAAGAATCCATGCTGAATCCTCCTAAATATTAACCTTCATCAGGCGATGAAAGGAGACAGAGACCCACATTGGAGCACCAGACAGAAATCTCAAGGTCCAAATCAGGAGCAGAAGAAGGAGGGGGAGCACGAGCAAGGAACTCAGGACCGCGAGGGGTACACCCACAC
>NW_004949096.1:21454954-21457725 GCF_000317375.1 Microtus ochrogaster | reverse complement strand
GATGGCTCTTCAAGCTGATGAGGGAGAGGGACTTGATCGGGGGAGGGGGAGGGAAATGGGAGGCGATGGCAGGGAGGAGGCAGAAATCCTTAATAAATAAACAAATTTTTTAAAAAAAGAATCCATGCTGAGCAAAGCACAGGGAGGAAGCCAATAAGCAGCACTCCTCCATGTCCTCTGCTTCCTTTCCTACTTCCGGGTTCTTGTCTTGAGTTCCTGCTGTGATTTCTCTTCATGGTAGACAATAAGCCGTAAGCTGGAATAAACTTTTCCTCCCCAAGTTGCTTTTGGTTACAGTGTTTATCACAGCAGCAAAAAACTACGAAGCCTGTGCACTGAGATTTTTCTCACCCCAGCAACTCATATCAAAAAAAAAAAAAACCCTCAGCTTCCTCGTGTACATTAAGAGTTACAACAGCACAACTCAATCAGGTTGCTATGGGAAATGTATACATGGTACATGGAAAACAGAGAAGATTCTTTTGTTGTCTAATACCTATCCAATGTCTATTTAATTCTTTCCCTTGGACTGATGAGACAAAGTACCCACAACAATGTGTGATAGAAAGATAGAAATTCATTGTTTTACATCTGGAGTTCAGAAATCTGAAAATTAGATATTAGTAGGACCATGCTCCTCTGAGTTAAGACGCTAAAGGATCTGTTCCAGGCCTTTCTTTGAGCTTCGTACTGTCTCTAAGCTAAAGACAGCGTCATTCCAGCCTTTGTATGTGTTCTCCCATGGTACCTGTATATCCCCACTCACCCATCCATACACAAAGATACCAAAACTATTGGAGCGGGAGACCTCTCCCCTGCATTCACTCTAGTGTGAGCTCATCTTAGCATATCACCTCTTTAACAACCCTATTTCCAGACAAAGTTACATTTGGAAGTCCTGGGAATTCTGATTTTATTAAATGAATTTGAACGATGCATAGTTTAACATACAATACCTAATTTACACCAGACACCTCTGGAACTGACAGAGCTGCATGAGCAAACTGCACTTAGGATGCTTGTGGTCTAAGTGAAGAAATCACACAATACATGGACAAACTAATTATTTCATGTAGAGATCAAAGACCTTGAAAGAAACGCAACAATGGATTAGATTAGACCTATGGTCTTCAAACATTTTGGTCTCATGATCCCTCTTGGCCCCCCCAAGACCTTGGCCCCCAAAATGCTACCAGTATTCATCAATTATTAAATTGTAAAAATTTTCAAATTAAAAAGTTGGTAACACATTTAATGATTCATGTGAAAATACTAAGATTAGCATCTCACACACATACTGACAAAAAATATTAAAATGTTTTATAGACACTTACAACTCAAACAGCATCATCTTTATAAACATGAATATCATTTCCAGTGGTCATTCGACATCATGCTTACTGGCCCGCAGATGCCCATTCCAAACATCTGGGGCTCTTTGCAATCAGTGAGGACAGTTGGGTTAGTCTCTGCAGCTGTTCTTATGCAGGGGTTAGAGGGAAACAGGACCCAGAGCAAGAAGGTGGGAGGGAGCCCTCTTATTCTATCATCCAGAAAAGAGCAGCCCATTTTCAAAAACTAAAGCACCTGAAGAGAGACAGAATGAGAGAGCAGGGGCAACTGGAAAGCAGATGCTTTGGAGAGATGGGCAGGATTTTCATAGCAGGCATGTTTATCTTATTGAAAGCAGAGTCTAATTGAATAAAAAGAGTTTTTAAAATAGTGAGCCATTAATTAGGGAGCGTGGGGTAAAGTATGGTGTTCTGTAATGTATGAGGCTTCTGGGAGCTTCGGCCAGCACTTATCGATTCTGTCAGGGTGCCAGCGGAACCAGGGGCCCAGCGTTCTGGAAGCTACCTGATTCATTTGGAAGTGGCTCCCCTGCATAGCCTCTGTTCAAATCACCCCATAATTACCCTGGCACTGGGAGCTGCGAACTTGGCGGGCTCTGAGAGATATCAGATGTTTTTCTCATGCTTGCTGAACCTCTCTTAGACAAATTTTGCATTGTTTTTTGTGTCAGTTTTATCGCGGAACATCGTGTTGCCATCTGGGAAGAAAAACAACACGGCCGAGAAGCAGCTGGTGAATGGCAGTGGCCAAATAAACATTGGCAGGCACCGGCCATTAGGTGAGATAAGAGGGATGGGTAGCGGCCAGCACCAGCGCTCCCTCAACGCCGCCGCATCGGTCACTGTCCCCTTCTTGCTTATCTTCACTTGGATTCAGGAAATTTTTCATCCAGAAGCCCAGGATGTGTCAGGGGCAAGCCCTTCCCTTCTCCGCCCTGGAAGTGCAAGATAGGAAGGCTCTCTGCCAGCTTGGATTCTCTCCTGGGTCAGATAATGGCTTTTTAAACCAAAAGGACCGCCGGTGATGCCTTCAACAGGCTTTGAGCCCCCTCCCCCCAAAGAACAGAGGGCACTTGTATCTTCACCCTGCTTTCAAACAATGTGGTGGCACTTTTTGCTCAGACACAGCTTTGTCACCGGTGTCAGGCGCCTGTGCATTGCTAAGTCTCTTGGGAATTCCGTGGGGAAAACAAACTTGTCTTGGTAGCAGGGTGGAAGGAGAGCTTACACCAGCTTGGTGGCATTTCTCCTCGAGCTTTCCTGTTTGGAAGTTTTCTTCCATTTTAACATTTCTTTTCAATTTTTTTATTAGTGTGTCTGTGTATGCGCACCTGTGTGTGCCTATGTCCATGTCCTTCTGTTTCTGTGTGTGTGCACCTGTGTGTGCCTATGTCTGTGTGCTTCTGTTTCTGTGTGTGT
>NW_004949096.1:21451770-21454164 GCF_000317375.1 Microtus ochrogaster | reverse complement strand
TCTGTGTGCTTCTGTTTCTGTGTGTGTGCACCTGTGTGTGCCTATGTCTGTGTGCTTCTGTTTCTGAATCAGTTTTCATTTATACATTTATGATGAAAGAGGATCAAGAAAAACATTTAATAAAACCTGATATTAAATCATAGTGAGACTTTCTTAAAAGTCTGTTTAAATACATCTCAACATTGTTCATTTAAAAAGTCAGTTATTCTAGATGTTTCTATAAAGAACATAATTTGTGCATAACCACATTCTCTTGCCAATATACTTTTCATTCCTCTGATATCTATCCAGGTAAGCAATGTTATTACTCTTTGACTGAATCTCTAAAGACATTAAGTTCATCTCTTCCCCTGCTGCTGCTGCTGTTGCTAATTTAGAAGTTGGGAGCACATACTCTTTTAGTTTTTAATACTGAACCTATAAATTAAATGATATATATATAATACATACTATATATGTTATATATTATAGTATTATATAATACATGATATATATGATATATAATAATATATATGACATATATATAAATTAAATAATTGGCCAACTGGCCAGTTGTAGTTAAACCTTGTAAGTACGTAGGGAAATATTTTACAAAAGAAATCACTCATTGGTACAAAGGAGACCCAAACTTTCCTCTTCCCTGCCTAAGGATTCGCTATGTGTGGAAAGACCAGAGAGAGTCCACAGTGATGCAGAGAATAGGAGGCTTAGCCTCAGCCCACCCGTGAGGAGACATAGTCTAGGACTAGCAGATAATTGGTCCAGGGCTCAACAGCTCAGAAATTCAGAGCATAACTCTGTGGCCTGTGGCCTGCAGCCCACCCGGTGCTGTGAAGCCTGGTCTTAACTCTTCCCCAGTGTTAGTCTATACCCATGTGACCCTACAGCGAGCACAGGAAAAGCCTGGAAATAAATAAGGGCTGGAAAGACAATCTCAGTAAATGTAGGGATTTTATGTTTGTTTGCTTGCTTTTTTTTTCTTTTTCCACAAAACTACAGCAAACAGATCAGCACAACTGAGAAGGAGTCCTTGAGCACCCAGGGAGGAGTACTCAGAAGGAGCACGTGGAATTTTGCAGAAGGCCTTAGGGAGAAGAGATGAAAAATCAGACAGAGTGCTGACAATGTGGTGTGAACGATGACTGTTCCCATTGGCTAGCTTCCAGGAAAACTGCCAGCAGGAAGTAGCCTCCCCAAGATGAATAAGGCAGTGCCTTCCTGTGAGGGATAATAGCCTCACCTCTCAGTGGGGCTCAGAAGACGGAATACAAGAAGGTGGCGGGAGTAATATGACTATCCCAAGATAAATTAGAACCTGCTATCGAGGGAGATTTTTTTCACCGTCAAAGAGAAGGTCCTGTCACTTTACAGGATGGATGAGTAGGGGAACGAATCCCCTGGCCACTGAGGCCAACCCAGAACAGCAGCATCTAAGGTGTTGAGATAGGGTTGGGTGACACAAAGACAGATTGGTAAGATCTAGCAAAGGACCCCAATCAGGTCCCAGCAAGGAAGAAAATTTCAAGATCCAGTCGAATGGTCAACTACAGTAAAACACCAGAAACTGAGTAATTTGTAAACAATGGAACTTTGTTTCTCACAGTTGTCTAGACATTGTAAATCTAAGACCTAAAACTAGCAGTTTCGGTATCTGGGAAGGGCAGGTGTTAGCCTTCAAAACAGCATCTCAAAGCTACGTCCTCCTCCAAATGGGGAAAAATATTGTAGTCACACAGGGCAAGAGGGATGTAAAGGTAAAAGGGAAGGTCTCCCTAGTCCTTGCTACAAAGTCAGCATACCAGTGAACTGTGGAGGTCATAGGATCCATCTAAATATGAATGGCAATCCATTCTGATCTCGCAACGAAACACTGACTGGCATTTGATGCCAAGGACATTAGATGGTCAAAGTAGTAGTTTAAACTTGTAGGGAAAGTTTGGTGTGAAGAAAAAAAAACCCTACTTGACTGTGAACTTGAGGAATGGAATATTATTTTATTTCTGCTATAATCCCCAGGGCCAAGTATATGGCCCAGTGTTGTGAAATATTTGTGTACACTGTGCGAAGATGTATTACTGTGATTGGTTTAATAAAGAGCTGAATGGCCAATAGCTAGGAGAGAATAGGCAGGACTTCCGGGGAGAGAGAATGATGGGAAGAAGAACAAAGCAAGTCGGACATCCAGTATAGCAGAGAGGCAACTGAGCCATGTGATAGAGGCCTATTAATAGAAGCAGGTCAATTTGGGTTGTAAGAGCTAGTTGGGGGAAGGCCTAAGCTAAGGTCAAGCCTCCATAGTTAGTAACAAGTGCCCATGTTTGTATTGGGGGGCTGACAATGCAAAGATAGTGCCATAAGAAAGCTTGCTACAGCCCAGTACACACTAAGAGTTCA
>NW_004949096.1:21447164-21451380 GCF_000317375.1 Microtus ochrogaster | reverse complement strand
TGCCTCACATGGGCATGATGGGAGGCTCACATGGGAGTGAGTGTGATCTCTCCAGGAGAGCATGAAGACAATGATTTTCTTCCCCCAATAACTTTCTACTTCCATTGGCTTCCCTGAGCCGGACTCCTTGAGTCCCTCCTCCCATCTAAGAGTGAATGTTTGTTAGCTCGGTTTGTGCAAGTTCTATGGAGGCAACTGCAGCTGATGGGAATTAGTGAGTGCCCCTGCCCTGTCAACCCCCTCAGAAGTGACTCACAACTGTCCTCCCAGTTATCCAGCTCTTGCATTCTTCTCATCCCTTCCTCCGCAATGTTCCCTGACACTTGAAGGAGGTGGTTAGGTGCCCCATTAAGGCTTACCACTCAACCATCACTTGTTCTCGGTGCCTTAAACAGCCAGGAATCTCTGCATCAACCACTGTTTGCTGCACAGAGAACCTTTTCGGATCAAGGCAAAGGACCGAACTAGTTTGTGAATATAAATACAAATACTTAGCAGGCGATTTGAGAATGTGCACATTTAGGAAAACAGGTAGTAGATTCCCTATGACCTCCTTAGTCATGAACCTTACCAAGTTCACAGTACCAGGCATGAATTCTGTCCCAAGGAGCAGTCCTCAGACATAGTCGGAAATCATTTGGTTACACCTATAACAGACATGCCCCTGTTAAAGCAATAAAAACCTCTCGACAGTATGTAAAGAAGACAAGTTTGTATCATAGCATACAATGTCCAAAGCCAGAAAAGAAAGACTTTTGCTGACTCGTCCACCACCACCACTCAGCTTCCTGCACAGAAACTGACAGTAGGGAATGAACTTCCAGCTCAATTCCACCAAGGTTTCTCTGTATCCTAAAGTTAAAATATGAAGTATCTTCAATAATAGGGCCTTACCACCTCACTCTGGAAGGCATCCAAGGGTATTGGCCTTAACCTTTATACTTTGGGGTGCTCTGGGGCCTTCCTAGCCAATAACTTCTAGAAAGGTATCTTACATCTGGCAGCAAGATATTCATTTAATAACCTGTGGCTTCAGGATTGGCATTGTTATCCCCGTGGATGGCATCTACGTTCAAAGTCTTCTGTTGTCATTGTTTTGTTTTAAGACAGTACCTTACTGTGTACCCTGGCTCACCTGAAATTCACCGAGATCCACCTGCCTTGGTTTCCCAACTGCTGGTTTTAAACGTGTGCCACCACACCCAGTGAATCTTTTTTAAATTATATGTTTGATTAGCTTTAAATTATTGGGTTTCTGTGTGACTTATTCACACATCCCCAGTGTGGTTTAACCCTTTCCTCTAATCCTCATCTTCTCCCCGATCCCTCAACCAGATCCCTATTGAGACTTTGATGTCAACTGTCTTTCGGTCTCTAGTTTTATTCTTTTAGGATAGGAATAGCTATAGAGATTTTAGTGAACATTCTTCTCTTCATCTAGATTTTAAAAAAAATGTTACTAAGTATAGGGTTTTCTTGTTTTCCCAGAAGTACATTCAAAATCAAAGCTAAGGTCTACAGTATGTCAAGGGAGCCACCCCCAGTATTCTACTATAGAAAGTGGTCCTGCACAGCCTACTGAGAGATTGCTTTAGAACACACTTTCCTACTGGCCACCACCTCCTCTCCCTGGATACTTTATGAAGAGAAATGAAGGTACAGCAAAGAGGCTAACCTACTAAAGAGATACCATTCCTTGAACAGGAGGAGAACTTGCCACTGAAAATCAAAGGACAAGAGCTTTAAGTTAATCGATTCATTTTTAAGACTAAGAGGTCATGAGCTGATGGCAGGATAGGCATCCATTCTCCAAAGGACATTATTTAGCCAGCATATTGGGAAAGAAAGGATTTGGAAGACCTGCAGGAGAGCCTACCCAAACAGTGAGAAGTATAAGCCTGCCAAACAGTGAAGCATTTGTTCTTGTTCCTCACTGAAAGAAAAATGGGCAAGAAGGTTGGAGATTGAGAAGCCTATTCTTTTGTGGAAAGAAGGGAGGAAAAGATTTTTGAAACAACATAAGACTTTTATAATAATTGAAAGTCACTAGAACTTTCTACACTCAACTCAGTACATTACTAAGATAGCTGCTAATACCAGTATATTATTAGGTACTATGATACCTAACTGTATTGTAGTATATTGGTGGATAGTAACTGGAAGCCTATACTGAATTGAAACTCTTCAATAAATATTTAGTTGTATCTTTCACTACTTCTATATTTATTTAGGATGAAGATGAAGATGTTGTTATTATTTGGTGTATGGTCCCTCCCCCCTTGTCCAAATAATATTGTGATTATATGTTCAGAATATTTATGCCTCTTGAGACTCCCCATAGAGATACAATAAAACAAAAGAGCAACTTGAGGTTCCTGAAAGTCTCCCCTACCCTACCTTTGCAGTGACAGAAATGACATGCATCAGGGGCTTCTGTGTAGGATACCAGCTTAGAATCACGTTGAAGCATATTATTGTTCTACAATGCTCATGATGTCAACCCATGCAAATGCTTAGCTTTTTCTTTTCATCTTTTCTTTATTTTGTATCCACAGATGATGAATTCTGGCTAGTTGGATATAGTGCTTGAAATTTCAGGTGTCCCCTAAATAAGTAAAATAGAATCCTCACAGAGCCACGGCACCATGATGCTCGAGTCAGATGGCTGTGACTTCTTAAAGCCCAAGCTGAAGTCTCCCATGGCCAATGAGTAAGGGAAGTCTAGTTTGTGCTGAGCGATTCCTACCTCTCTACTTGCAAAGTCCTAAAGAACTGTAGAAGCCTTGAAGCGAGGATGTGTACATTTTGAATGGATTTTAGTTTCTTGGGGATAAAAGATAGCTTCTAGTCTGAGATGTAAACAGATGAAACTTAATTGCATTCAAAGCTAGGTATTACTCATAGGGAACTCAAAAGCCATCCAAATGCCAGTGCTGTCTAGGAAATGAACCCGGAACTACACTGGGGTGCCATGGATAGCTTGACTAGAGGTGAAACAGAACTGCTAAGCCAATACTGTGCACTTTCACCCCTAAGGGTCTGGGAAATAGGCACAAACAAAATAGTCAAGAGCTTAAAATTAAGCTGTGGGAAATTTATTGCAGCTAAATAGAGAAGGAAACAGCGGATCCCTGGGGAAGCAAGCAGGCTGTAATGCAGAATGCAATTTGGAGCCGCGGTAAAGCAATTCCCCAGTACTGTGTGCTTCACAGTCACTTCAAGGAGGGTCCCGGTACTCTCTCCACTCTGGCGCCTGGGGAGTTCAGGGGTTCCCAGCACAAAGACCCATCAGTTGAAGAGAGAAGTGACAGAGGGTTCAGGGAGATGGCTCAGCTAACGGATGGGGGAATAAATTCTCCCAGAACACTCCATGTTCAGACCACTGGAAATGGAGTCACCCTTCAAATAATCAGTGTGCCTGTTTCTTTTTTTCCATTTTCAATTTATAATAACAATAACGACCTAGACATAGGACATTTCCTGGGCCTTAATGACTGTCTGAGGTTAATGGCCCTCAACTACACCTCAGGCCATCAACCCCTCCCAGCTGGTCATTAATCTCCAGGAAGTATCCTGTTCCAGGGTCATTACAGTTTCCGTATCAACTATACCTTAAATGCTTTATGGATTCTGCAGATGCAGATCTCTTGCCAGTAGAGGCTGTAAAACCTGTTTAGAATTCCAAAATTATTTTGAGCTTGACCTCTCAAAAATGTTTGCTTCTAAACCAAAATTGGCAGAAGGAAATATGCAGCTTCACTTTTCCTGAGTTATTTACATTTTTGGCAAGCGAGAGTTCAACTCAATGTTACAGTGAATATTGCCAAAGGTCAATTAATATTGGAGGGAATCAGCAGCTTTACCACGCAGCCTTTGAGAAGGGATGCTGTCTGTGAAAATATCTCCCTTGGATGATGCGCATGTGTAGATGGCATGACATTTAATGGACAGACTTTTCAAACTACATCTAATCCTAAAGCCTCTTTTTTCTTTACTTTCATCGGAAAAATTCCAGTGTATACACAAATATCATAATAAGCATTTGATATTTGCTTATTATTCTATATAATGAGGAACTGAAACAAGAGTGAAATAGGACGGCCGGAAGGGGTAGCAGCCAAGCTACCACCCCACAGGAAGGGTAGATTCTCAAGAATCCTTGAGGATCTAGAGCGCTCAAGTATGGACAAAGGAGGGAGACCAGGGAACCCAGAAT
>NW_004949096.1:21444011-21446579 GCF_000317375.1 Microtus ochrogaster | reverse complement strand
GTCTGTGGACCATTTATTGATCCTAATTGACATAGGTGGTGCCATTTCTGGGCACGTGTACCTGAGCTGTGTATAAAAAGTTGCTGAGCAAGCCAGAAAGCAGTGTTCCTCTGTGTTCTCGACTTGAATTCTTGCCTCCAGGTTCCTACCTCGGCTTCCCTCAATGACAACAGACTGTGACTTGTAAGCCAAATACACCCTTTAATCACCAAATTGGTCTGAGTCGGTATTTTAGCATAGAAGTGAAAAGCAAACTAGGACCTTAGAGGTAGGTAGCTGAGCCCATCACTGGGAAAGAACAGTGGAGGGATAGGGAAAGCATCAAAGATACATGAACGGAGATTCTGATAAGACCCTTGTCTAATGCAGAGTGATAACTGCATTCCCAGCTCATGGGTCCAGATCCTCAAACTGAACAATGTCAGACACCTAGGGGGCTGGAGAGATGGCTCAGGGGTTAAGAGCACTGGCTGTTCCTCCAAAGGTCCTGAGTTCAATTCCCAGCAACTACATGGTGGCTCACAGCCATCAGTAATGAGATCTGGTGCCCTCTTCTGGCCTGCTGACATACATGGAAGGAATGTTGTATACATAATAAATAAATATATCTAAAAAAAAATATATAAAAGACACCTAGGGCACAGAATCAGAGCATGGGGAGACTGCTACAGTAAAAGCTGTAGGGGACCAGCCTTGACAAAAATACCACTTGTCAGGGTAGGGACGTGGGGATCAGAAATGTAAGTAAAGAGTACGAAGATGTGAAAATAATAGAACAGAAACCATAGAATAGTACCGGGAGAGTGGTCCACTGAATGCTGAAATCGTCTGCATTTAATTTTCTATGCACTTTTATACCCCAACACAAAACGGGGAAGAAGGCAACAAAAGACGTCTTTAACATGGTACAAAGGACAACTGGAACAGTTAATTGCTTCAACACTTTGAGACATCAAGTCATTAGCATTCTGTTGTTTAGGCAGTGAAGCTGCCCTAGATCAAGTATCCTGAAAGCAGCCACTCCCCAGGTAACCTCCTATTACAAAGGAAGGAGCAAAAGTATGCTTGCATATCCTGACCATCTATCTATCTGACAGGGCAGAGTAGATCTATCCATATGGACCATCTTAATGTCAAAAGAACCAAGTAACCACATCTTGATTCAGGAGCTATAGCTCTGAGGTTGTTAGCAAAATTGAGCATTTTCTAACTCTCTGACCTTCAGACAAGGTGGAAATAGGCTCACATTTTTGGGCCTCCACAAAAAGCTGGACGAATTGTACAGAAGAACTATTTTTCTCTATTTGTAAGACCAAGACCAAGTTAACCCAGTTCCTAATGGGGTCCCGGTAAAGTCTTGATATAGTTTATTATGTCTTATAAGGATTCATGTAGAAGTCTAGTCCCAGTGAAGTGGTGTTGGAGAGTGTGAGAACCTTGAGGGGTGGCACCTACAGGGAAGACATTATGCCATTGGGGTCACTGCCTTCAGCAAGAACCAATCCTAGTCTCGTAGAGTAAGTTCTTATGAGTACGGGTTCTTAAAAAGTAAAGATACTTCAAGAACTTGGCCTCTTCTGAACTTAACAACTTTCTTGCCTTTTCTTTACAATGTAATGATGAAGTAAAAGGAAACTTAGACAACGGTGAAAAAACGGTGGTAATTATGGGTTTTCAGGCTCTGAAACTGTTACTTTGCTAAATAAACCTTTATAAAATATAAGTTCCCAGATTCAAGTATTTTATTATAACATCAGAAATATGGTTAAGACTCACTTCCTAGTTTTCATGGTGCCTCCTTCTTGCCACATTCTTACTTGAAAAAAAAAACATATCTCTACGTTTAAAAATAGTTGATATTGTCACTATTGAATTTGTTCAGAGGAGTTTAAGAAAATTAAATATAGAGCTACCAAATGAGTTATATATGGTACATAGCTAAAGGAGTCAAAGTTAGCAGATCACAGTTCTGCCCTCACAGCTCTGTTTACTGCAGCACTGCACACTATAGCTGCAGTGAATACATATGTGTATGTATGCATATATGTATGTATGCATGTGTGTATGTAATAAGTTCAGCCACCCAACAGATGAGCAGATAAAGAAAATATACTATGTCATGCTGGAAATGATAGGCTCAAGGCATGGGAACAGCAAGTATTAAAAGTATTTACCAGAACTGATGGGAAAAGAAACTTTATAAAGAAAAATTCCTTATCTATCACCCTGCAGAAAACTCAGCTCCAAATGGATACAGGGCCTCAACATAAGGTCAGCTGTCCTGAATCTCATAGAATCTTACTGGTGTGGAATAGCCTTGACCTCACTAGCACAGGAAAAGACTTTCTGAACAGAACACCATTAGCACAGGAACTAAGAACAACCATGATAAATGGGACCTCGAGAAACAGAAACACTCCTGTACAGCAAAGGACACCATCATTTAGGCACAGCAGCAACCTAGAGAATGGGGAAAGATTTTTGTTTGTTGTTGCTTTATTGATTTTTATTGAGCTATACGTTTTTATCTGCTTCCCTCTCTTCCTCTCCCCTCTCCTTCAACCCTCT
>NW_004949096.1:21407192-21443501 GCF_000317375.1 Microtus ochrogaster | reverse complement strand
TGATCTTGGCCATTCTTACAGGTGTAAGATGGAATCTCAGAGTTGTTTTGATTTGCATTTCTCTGATGGCTAAGGATGTTGAGCATTTCTGTAAGTGTCTTTCAGCCATTTTAGAGTCCTCTGTTTAGGTCTATACCCCTTTTTTTTGATTATTTGTTCTTTTGTGACCAATTTCTTGAGTTCTTTGTATATTTTGGAGATCAGCCCTCCGTCTGATGTGGGGTTGGTGAAGATCTTTTCGAGACTGGGGAAAGATTTAAACAAATTATAAATCTGATAGAGTGATAGTATCCAGAATATATTTTAATTTTTTTTAAAAAATGAACATCAAGAAAACAAACGACCCAGTTTTAAAATGGTGTAGAGAACTAAGCAGGGAGCTCTAAAAAGATGAAACACCGATGGTAATAAACACTTAAAGAAATATTGGACATCCTCAGCCATGAAAGAAATGCAAATTAAAGCTATTCTGTGATTTCATCTTATACTTATCAGAATGGCCAAGGTTAAAAAAACAAATGATAGCATATGCTGGCAAGGGTACAAGAAAATGGGAACACTTATTTGTTGCTAGTGTTAATGCAAACTTGTACAGCCACTATGGAAATCAATATGGAGATTCCTCAGGAAGCTAAGACTCTATCGACCTCAATCACCACCTGTACCACCCTTGAGCAAAGGACTCCTCATGCTTCTACAGAGACACTTGTTCATCTGTCTTCACTACTGCTCTATCCATAACAGCCAGAAAGTGGAAACTATGATAATAAAATATGGTACATTTACCCAATGGGAATTATTCAACTGTTAAGAAAAATTAAATTATGAAATTTTCAGTTAATCAATGGAACTAGAAAATAATCATCCAAGGCAAGGTAATCCAGACTTAAAAAGACTTAAAAAAATATTATATGTTTTTTCATATATGTGAATGTTGGCTTCTGATATGTATGATACTATCTGAATCATCACAGAGGTTATGTACCTAGGAAGGGACCAGAGAAGAGGAAAAAAATCTCCCATAGAGGGGAAAATAGAATTTAGTGTTGTCAGGAGATAAAAAGAAAACTAGAATAGGAGAATTAAATGATTAGGGAGATGGGAAACCAAAGTAAAAGAAGGATATGATGAATAATACTAACACTAAAGGTCTTTTGAAGTACCATGTAGCAGTAAGAGCGGCGGGGCTGCGTCCCCAGCACCCCAGCCGCTTAGCTATCTTATGCCCTGAAATAATTACACGGACACTATTCTTTTAAACACTGCTTGGCCCATTTCTATCTAGCCTCTTCTAGGCTAATTCTCACATATTAATTTAGCCCATTTCTAATCATCTGTGTGTAGCACCCCTAGGTGCGTTTACTGGGAAGATTCTAGCCTATGTCCATTCTGGGTCGGAGCTTCATCGTGTGTGTCTGCCCCAGATAGAGGAGCCTGGCATCTCCGAGCTCACTTCCTCCCAGCGTTCTGTTCTGTTTACTCCACCCACCTATGTTCTAAGCTATGAGGGCCAGCCAAGCAGTTTGTTTATTACTTAACCAATGAAATCAACGGATTGATATATGACACTCCCACATCAGTACCATATAGAAACCTTCTGCTGTATAAGCTTCCTAAAATATACACATATATAACAGGAGTTTAAATGGAGCCACCAAATAATGGTGAAGACAATGTCCAACCAGATATCATATACCACCAAGTAAAACTTTCAGTGCCAGGATGGATTACATCTCTTTGAATTGATGCCAATGGGTTTCCATGGACTCCCCTAAACATCACAGGCCATTGTCAGGACTATTAGTTGCTCTCTACAAACTAATGGTAGTGCCATATTGCTGGAAACAACACTTACATCATCAAACACGGAGAATTAGATCTGGTGTCCTACGAGGAGCGTCATCCCTATGGACTATTTGTCCTGATCCTGGAAGTTACTCTGCATGCTATTAGAGAAGAAAAGTAATCATCAGTATCACCCAGTTACAAACCCTGTGACCTGCAATAGCAACCTGCATGGTGCAATGTTTGCACAAATGCTATGTGTGTGAGTAACTAACTCCATTTTTATTGGATTTAATGCTCACCCCTTGAGATGGAACTCACACCTTACCCTACTAAAGTGATCAAGAACCTGAGACTAGCTAGGTCTTGAGCTCTAGTGGTGCTTTATTCTGTTAAAGGAACACGGTAATAAAACGACCCTAATGACATGTTGCTATATGCTTAGATCAGTGCCTCACTTGCCCCGTCAGAGGAGCATTTTCTTGCAGTAGATGAGGATTAACACAAACCCACAACTGGAGAAAGTACAGACAGTGAAATACTTTGGAGCACTCATGCGTGAATGGGACATCTTCATCAAACTCTTCCCCTCAAGTTCCAGAAATCTATGCAAAAGAGGAAGTATAAAAATTATAAGAGCCAGAGGCAGTGAATTACTCCAAGAAAATAGTGTCTTCCAGACCCAACAAGACTGATGGACTCATGGAGACTGTGTCCGCATGCACAGACATGCACAGATTAAAGCCAGACAAAGTCCCAGCACTGAGCAAAGGAAGTGGACACAAAGTCTCATCCCTAACCAGGAAGCTATTTGAAATTGATATCAGCCAGGAAGGGGAAAATCCGTTTCTCCAAAGGAGAGGCACTGGGTGTGTTAACTACACTCTACCATCACAGGCCCTGTGTCCAGGAGTAACTGGTCAAAACGAAACAAACTCCATGTGGACTTGTGTGTGTGTGTGTGTGTGTGTGTGTGTGTGTGTGTGTGTGTGTGTGTAAGCTTTTGGTTTCATTTTGTTATATTTGGGGATTTTTTTCTATGTTTTTTATTTATTTTGATTTTCATTTTTGGTTTTTGAGGGTTTGTGTGTGTGGAAGGAAAAAAAGAACAGGAACAGGAAGTGGGTGGCTAGGGAGATGGGGAGGACCTGGGAAAAGGTGGGGGAAAGAAAACATAATCAAAATCTATTGTATGAAAAAAATAAATCAATAAAAGTTGCAAAAAATTTCATGTTACTTTTGCATATTTGTTATTACTCAGAAAAGCAAGAGGAAATAAAACGTGAATTCTCCTTTGGAGAAATAGAATCTGTTCTGTGGATAGAAACAAAGTGTGTGGGTTCTCAGAGAGAATCACCCCTCTGAGTGTGAATGGTATCTTTTTATAGCAGTTAATAGAAATTACCTGGCCTTGACTTCTGGGCTATTTGTGGGGGATGGTGTTTGAATAGATAAGAGGGGGCTCACTTTCTGCTTGTCAGGGAGTAAATTTATCTCATCATCTGTCCTTCCTGAGACTGGTGTTTGAGGCGAGGTGCCAGGGGTCATTAGGAGTTAGACTACAATTGTTTGTATGAGTCATTATAAGGCCCTGGGTCAGACTCCAAGCCTTGAGAGCTGATTGCGGAAGAGTGGGGAAATTTGCTTTTTTATTTTTGAGCCCTTATTTATTTTGGCCTTTCAGTGTCTATAATGTCACTATAATGTCAGGGAAGTGGACAAGGTCAAAATTAGGACATCTACGAAAAAATGAAAAGAACTATATATCGTTGGGTTAAGCAAGAAGTTAAAGCATTGTGCATTTTCTCTCATACAATGAATCTAGGGGAAATAGAAGGGGACCTTGAGAGAAAAGGAAAGTACTTGAAAAGTCAGAGTAACAAGGTCATGGATATGATCAAAGTATGTTATATCCATGTGTGAAAATGTCACAATAAAACCCATAATATTAGTATAATAACTATACTAATAGTAAGATTAACAATTCCCTTATGGGGCCACATCATCAGAACTTTACCTGAACATAAGCATCTCTCAAAGGCCCTACCTCTGAATTCCATCAAATTAGAGTCAGTTATTTAACACATGAATTTGGTGACAACTCAGGAGATGATCCAGTTGGTGAAGTGCTCACTGCACAAGTGACAGGAACAGGGTGTGGTGATGGTGCATACATGTAATCATAGCACCTGGGAGGATAGGCAGGGCGATAAGAGGTTCACAGCCAACACAGACTATATAGCAAGACTTAAAACTACCTGTAACTTCTGCTCCAGGGGATCTAATAACCTCTTCTGGTTTCAGTGGGTACCTGCACTCATGTGGACACACACACGCTCATGCACACACATGTACACATTCACAATTTTTAAAACAATAAAATAAAATTTTAAACTTAAGTATATAGCATAAAATGAAAATAAATTTTATTTAAGTAAAAACAATACTTGTGTTAAAGGCAAACCTTAAGTTCATAATTATCCTAGCAACCACTCTGAGGATGACAACTGACTGATGTGTAGCCATGAGGGTCCTAAGAGCCTATGTAGCTTAGATGGTGGGAAAGGACAAAAAAGGCCATCTGAGGAGCACCACAAGCTTGGGGTCAAGAGTTTGGGTTTCTTTTAGGAAGTGCTTACACTGGGCCAAGAGACACTTTCAAGCACAAAGTAGATAATCAGGAAGTAAATCAAATCAAATTGGGCCAAGACTAGTGAGACTATATATATGCATTTTTATCTGCTTCCCTCCCTTTTTTCCCAGTCCCCTTCTACAACCTCTCATGGTCCTCATGCCTCCAATTTACTCAGAAGATCCTGTCTTTTTCTACTTTCCATGTAGATTAGAGCCATGTATGTCTCTCTTATGGTCCGAATTGTTGCCTAAATTCTCTGGGATTATGAATTCTAGGCTGATTTTCTTTGCTTTATGTCTAAAAGCAACGTAATGAGTGACTACATATGATATTTGTCTTTCTGGGTCTGGGTTACCTCACTCAATATGATGGTTTCTAGATCCATCCATTTTCCTGCAATATTCAAGATGTCATTTTTTTCTGCTGTGTAGTATTTATTCCATTGTGTAAATGTACCACATTTTCCTTATCCGTTCTTTGGTCAAAGGGCATTTAGGTTGTTTCCAGATTCTGGATATAACAAACAATGCTGATATAAATATAGTTGAACACATATACTTGTGGTACGATTGAACATCCTTTGAGTATATACCCAAAAGTGGTATTGCTGGGTCTTGAGTAGGTTGTTTCCTAATTTTCTGAGAAATCGCCATACTGATATCCCAAGGGGCTGTACCAATTTGCACTCCCATCAGCAATGCAGGGAGTGTTCCCTTTACCCCACATCCTCTCCAACATAAATTGTCATCAGTGTTTTTGATCTTGGCCATTCTTACAGGTATAAAATGGAATCTCAGAGTTGTTTTGACAGCTAAGGATGTTGAACATTTCCTTAAGTGTCTTTCTGCCATTGGATTCCTCTGTTAACAGTTCTCTGTTTAGATCTGTACTCCATTTTGTTGTTGTTGTTGTTGTTGTTGTTGTTGTTGTTGTTGTTGGATTATTTGTTTTTTGATGAGCAATTTCTTGAGCTCTTTGTGTATTTTGGAGATCAGCCCTCTGTCCAATGTGGAGTTGGTGAAGATATTTTCCTTTGTAGGCTGCCGTTTTGTCTTGTTGACCGTGTCCTTTGCTTTACAGAAGCTTTTTAGTTTCAGGAGGTCCCATTTATTCATTGTTTCTCTCAGTGTCTGTGCTACTGGAGATATATTTAGGAAGTGGTCTTCTGTGCTAATGTGTTCAAGTGTACTTCCCACTTTCTCTTCTATGAGGTTCAGTGTGGTTGGGTTTATGTTGAGGTCTTTAATCCATTTGGGCTTGAGTTTTGTGCATGGTGATAGACATGGATCTATTTTTATTCTTCTACATGTTGATATATGGTTATGCCAGCACAATTTGTTAAATATGCATTCTTTTTTCCATTTTATATTTTTTGCTTCTTTGTCAGAAATTAGGTGTTCATAGGTGTGTAGATTGATATCCGGGTCTTCTATTTGGTACCATTGGTCCTCCTTTCTGTTCTTATGCCAATACCAGGCTGTTTTCAGTATTGTATCTCTGTAGAAGAGTTTGAAGTCAGGAATTGTGATGCCTCCAGAAGTTTCTTTATTGTACAGGATTGTTTCGGTTACCCTGGGTTTTTTTGCTTTTCCATATGAAGTTGAGTACTGTTCTTTTGAGATCTGTGAATTTTGCTGGGATTTTGATGGGCATTGCATTTAACCTGTAGATTGCTTTTGGTAAGATTGCCATTTTTACTATGCTAATTCTACCTATCCAAGAGCATGGGAGATCTTTCCATTTTCTTGTGCTTTCTTCAAAGATTTAAAGTTCTTCTTATACAGGTCTTCTGCTTGTTTGCTTAGAGTTACTCCAAGATATTTCATGCTGTTTGCAGCTATTGTGAAGGATGATGTTTCTCTGATTTCTTTCTCAGCCCATTTATCATCTGTGTAAAAGAGGGCTACTGATTTTTTTGAGTTAATTTTGTATTCTGCTTCATTACTGAAAGTGTTTATGAGTTGAAAAAGTTCCTTGGTAGAATTTTTGGAGTCTCTTATGTAAACTATCATATCATCAGCAAATAGTGAGAGTTTGACTTCTTCTTTTCCAATTTGTATCTCCTTGATCTCCTTTTGTTGTCTTATTGCTCTATCTAGGACCTCAAGAACTATATTGAATAGATATGGGGAAAGTGGACAACCTTGTCTTACTCCTGATTTCAGTGGGGATCGCTGGGAGTTTCTCTCCATTTAGTTTGATGTTGGCTGTTGTCTTGCTATATATTGTTTTTATTATGTTTGGTATGTTCCTTGTATCCCTGCTTTCTTCAAGCCTTTTATCATGAAGGGATATTGTATTTTTTGAAGGCTTTTTCAGCATCTAATGGGATGATCATGTGGTTTTTATTTTTCAGTTTGTTTATATGGTGAATTATGTTGACAGATTTTTGCATGTTGAACCATCTCTGGGATGAAGCTGACTTGATCATTGTGGATGATTTTTCTGATATTCTTGGATTCAATTTGCCAGTATTTTATTGAGTATTTTTGCATCAATGTTCATGAGTGAGATTGGTCTGTAATTCTCTTTCTTAGTAATGTCTTAATGTGGTTTGGGTAGCAGAGTAATTGTAGCCTCGTAAAAAATGTTTGGCAATGTTCCTTCTGTTTCTATTATGTGGAATAATTTGAGGAGTATTGGTATTAGTTCTTCTTTGAAAATCTTATAGAATTCTGAGCTAAAACCATCTGGTCTCGGGCTTCTTTTGATTGGGAGACTTTTGACGACTGTTTCTATTTCTTTAGCAATTATCTGGTCTTGATTTAATTTTGGTAAGTGATATTTATCCAGAAAGTTGTCCATTTCCTTTAAGTTTTACAATTTTGTGGAGTACAGGTTTTTGAAGTATGACCTGATGATTCTTTGGATTTCCTCCATGTCTGTTGTTATGTCCCCCTTTTCTTTTCTGATTTTGTTAATTTAGATTCTCTCTCTCTCTCTCTCTCTCTCTCTCTCTCTCTCTCTCTCTCTCTCTCTGCCTTTTGGTTAGTATGGATAATGGCTTGTCTATTTTGCTGATTCTCTCAAAGATCCAACTCTTCATAGTGAGACCATTTCTTCATAGTTCTACTGTTAGCCACCGCTCCTTATTTACTCTCTACTACTTTTATAAACTCATGATCCAAAGCAACTGAAAGGAAAGGGCTACTTTACCTCACAGCTCACAGTCCATCACCAAGGAAAGCCAGGGCAGGAACCTGGAGGCAGGAACTGGATACTGCTCAGAGGCTTGTTCTTCAAGGTTTATTCAGCTTGCTTTCTTAGACCTCACAAGACTACCTGCACAAAATGTGGCCCCACTCAGAGTGGGCTGGACTTTCCCACATCAATCATTAGTCAAGAAAATGACCATTTTCTCTTCTCAGACGACTCTAGCTGTGTCAATTGACACACAACTAAAGCACATCACCACTTACTCCATAGGCAGGGCTCTTTGGAAAAACAGAACCAACAGTGTGTTTGTGTGTGTGTGTGTGTGTGTGTGTGTGTGTGTGTGTGTGCGTGTGTGTACTAAAATGGTTTATACCTGTAGGTGTTGGGCAGTCTAACAATGGTTGTCTGAAAACCCAGTAGGTACTTAGCCCGTGAGGCTGGATGCCTTAACTATCATAATCTGGTCCTAAAGGCCTGAAAGACTCCTAAAGAATAACTGGGCTTCAGTCCATACTGGACATCTGAAGAATCTGGGATCCAGTGCTAATGGAAGGTGGCAACAGTAATGGGGCCAGACACGAAGCAAGACTGTTCCTCAGACCACTTCATATCTAAGCCACTGCTTGTCAGAAGGTGCTGCCAATCTAGGGACCATCTTTTCCTCTTAGTTAACCCTTCCTGGAAACGTCTTCATAGACCCATACAGAGGCCTGCCTCTTAATTGATTTCAGACCTTGTCCAATTGACAGTCAAGAACCACCACAAGGGCTGGGCAGTAGTGGTGCATGCCTTTAATCCCAGCACTCAGGAGGCAGAGGCAGGCGGATCTCTGTGAGTTCAAGGCCAGCTTGGTCTAGAAGAGCTAGTTCCAGGACAGGAACCAAAAAAGCTATGGAGAAACCCTGTCTCAAAAAAAAAAAAAAAGAGAACCACCACAAGTCCACCCCTTGTCAACTTGACACTTAACCAGATCTTCTTGTGTGATGTTTAATTTATACATGAAGACAGACACAAAGTTGTAAATTCACCTAATAGAACATCCTACATCCAACTATCGCACAACCCCACAGGCTTCCCCTCCCACACATCATGAGGTGGAAATACTAATGGAATGGTAATGGTAACTGTACCTTCCTGTACCTTGTACAAGCCAAATGGGCTAAATGGAGACCCTCCAAATATACCCTGTCCTAACTCTCTGTAAATGTATCACCTTAAAGGCAAAATTTCTTTACAGTTGTGATTAAACCTCTTAAAACGGGAAGATTATCTCCAACCACATATATTTACTGATCTTTACAAGAAATAGAGACATGTGGATCAGAATGGAAAAGGGCATTTGCTGCGGGAGCTGCTTCCACTACTTCAGCCAATAGACTTCAAGATACCAGCCCAATTTGGCATGGTCTCACTTGCTTTAAAAAGCAGCGGTAGCCTTGTGCTGCTCTCTTGCTTCCAGCTCCACTTCCAGCTACTAGACTCATTTCCTGATTACACAGAGAGCTGTTGTCTGGACGGTGATCTCTAAGTTTTTTCCCTTTAAATAAATAACCCTTCTATTAATCATAATGCCAAACTGGTGTGGGATTGTTTGTGACTTACACCTTCAAGCAATGGCCAACACAAACAAAATCTAGACAGTCCAAATACTTGAAGATTCTATGTTCTTGGCTTTGAATACGGAGGAAGAAGATATTAACCTAGGAATACAGGTGACCCTAAGAAGCTGGAAGAGACAAGAAAAAGTCCTTCTGGGATCCCTAAGACATGTCCACATCTTGATTTTTGACCCACAAAAAAAATCATGTCCAACTTCTAATCCCTACATTATAATTCGTGTTAGGTTACACCCAAAACTTTGTGGTAATTTTGCACAACGATAATAAAAAAAAAAAACCAATGCAGTAAGAGCCCAATAAGGGGACTCACTACAGATTCTCTAAACCCGAATGGATAATAGGCAGTACTGTGAACTCTCCTCTGGGAAATAGAGAGTATGGCACAGGTTAGCCAACTGTGTTATAGGCTGAGCAAAAATCTGGATGCTAGATGTGCTTCTGTCCAATACAAAAACACAGGAAAGTGCTCTAACTAAAAAGGTTGTGTTGGCTGAAGAGCTACCTGTAGAGTGGACATGTGCACAGAAATGTGTGTTTTCCACAGAGACCTGCATTCAGAAGAAACATCAGTTTGACTTGATGCTATTCTGTCTCCAGGTTGATTAATTTTCCTTTGCAATGCAGGAGATTGAATCCAGGGCCTCATGTATTCTAGGGTAGCACTTCACCTACCTTTGAAATAATTCTTTTTTGACAAATGGCTCTGCATTTTCATTTTGTACCCAGCCTGAAAATCATGTGACATTTCCTGGCCAACAAGACAAGAAAGAGAACAGTAGGAAAGAAATCAGAATGACAAAACTCTGAAACACTTGATGTGGGATGCCCCTCTCTGAATACATTATTACCATTGGTTAATAAAGAAGCTGCTTTGGCCTATGGCAGAACAGAATAGAGCTAGGAGGGAAAAACTAAACTGAATGCAGAGAGAAAGAAGGCAGAGTCAGGGAGATGCCATGTAGCTACTGAAGGAGAAAGACTCCAGAACCTTACTGGTAAGCCACAGCCTCGTGATGATAAACAGATTAATAGAAATGGGTTAATTTAAAATATAAAATCTAGCTAAGAATATGCCAAGCCATTGGCCAAGCAGTGTTGTAATTAATATAGTTTTTTGTGAGATTATTAGGATCTGAGCAGACAGGAAATGAAAGCACAGTCAGTCTATAAACACTGAGAGAAAACAATGACAACCTGGATTCAACACATATTTGAGAAAATATCATCCAGGTCCTAGCGGGCAAGGTGCTAGGCCGTGATGTCATTCAGGTAAGAACTTTCTACTTTCCCTTCCTTCCTTTATATACCTAAGGAGGTGTATAAAATCATACCCAGTGCTTATGGAGGAGTCAACAGACTTCATATGCGAGCAGAATAGTTTTGGTCAACTTCAAATCAGCTAAAGTCATCTGAGCAGAAGAAACCTCAATATAGAAAATGTCCCATCAGTTGGCCAGTAGGACAGTCTGCTAAGCATTTGCTTGATTATCATTCATATGAGAGGGCCACCCCACTGTAGGCAGTGCTATCCCTGTCCAGGTGGTCCTAGAATGCAAATAAGAAAACAAACTGAACAAACTGTGAAAAGCAAGCCAGTAATCAGTGTTTTTCCATGGTCTCCGCTTGGGTTCATGCCTCCAGCTTCCAGCCTTGAGCTCCTGCCCTGGCTTCCTCTGGTGACAGACTGGAACCTGCATGTCAAACAAATCCTTTCCTCCCCAGCTTCCTTCCCATCTTGGCCATGGTGTTTTATCACAGCAATAGACACCTAACGAAGACAACATGGAAAGACTTTCAGCAAGACCTCCTTCCCCAGGCTCAGCCTTTCCCCAGCAGGCCTGACTGCTGGGGTTCAGAAGCCTCAGGCATAGCAAGCTCGATGTTTCAAGTATTTCTGACTGAACCAGAGCATTGTTTGGTCACTAGAGATCAGCAGACAAGGTCATGGGATTTCAAATTTTGACTTGGAGCAAAAAACTATTCCCAGTGAAAGCAAACTTTAACAGGCAGTAGGAGAGCAAGTAATCTAAGGATTGATGTGGTGGTTCGAATAAAAAGGACCCCCACACACTCATTATTGGAGAGGTGGCCTTGTTGGAGTAGATGTGACCTTGTTGGAAGAAGTGTGCCACAGGGGATGGGCTTTAAGATTTCAGGAACTCAAGCCTAACCCAGTGTCTCTCTTTCTATCTGCTGCCTGCCAGTCCAGATGTCAAACTCTCAGCTACTTCTTCAGGGCCATGTCTGCCTGCATGCAGCTGACCTTCCCACCATGACAATGATGAACAAGACCTCTGAACCTGTAAGCCAACCCCAATTAAATAGTTTTCTTTGTAAGAGTTGCTATGGCGATGCTGTCTATTCAACAGCAATAAAAAAAAACTAAATTGATTTTTATTAACAACTAACTAAGACAGTTGATGCTTGCTCAAGACAATGATTGTATAATTAGGTCAGACTGGGGAAGCTGAGGACAACAGCTCTCACTGAACGCCTTGTAGACATTGTGCCCATGGGGCACTCATTACTGCCTTTGTAAACCAAGCAAACAGTTAAAACATCTCCAATACACAATTTCTAGAAGGAAAAAAAAAAATGCATGACAGAACTTGAACTGCATATGCTTTGGGCAAGCCCAGCATGTCCAGAGCAGTAACTGAGGAGTGTTCATGAGGTGAAAATGCTACTAGTTTCTCTCAAGAAGTGCATTGCTGACGTTGAACTTGCCTGTCCTGCTATTTTCTTAGTCTACAGTTCCCACCTTTATAAGAGAAGGTCTGCTGTGTGAATATAAAACCAGAGAATCAGTACCTCTCATAGAGCTTTCCGATCTGAGACCTGCCCCGGGAGCTAGGCAATCCCTGGAAAGAGTGGACCCTGAGTTGCTGGCCCTTGCACAATCACAACTTTGTAAAGAGTAATATCTGAATGACCCTTCAGACTTCAGAGATCAGCAATAGCTGTGTGACAGGAAGATGTTGGCTCCAGATGACAGAAAAGAGAGTTAGCTGTTCTCAGGGCTCTGCAGTTTCTGAGGAAGAAATAGATATGATTGGGTTTAAAAGGAAAAAAAAAAAAACAAAGAGACAATTACATTTAAGGATTTAGCTAGGGACCTCACCCAGAAAGAATGGCAGAAAATGGCACTTGCTGAGAGGAACCAAAATGTGATGCTGACGAACCATAGCAATCTCCTCACAGTAGATTGACAGGTCACCAAACAGATGGAATCTCCTAATGGGACAAGAAGAGGCCTGCAGAAAAGTAAACACTACAGCTGAAGACAGTGGCTGGCTTCTCTCTGCATGTGAAGCGTTGACTTCTCTACAAGCGGCTGGGTGGGATTCCAGAGAGCTACAGGACAGAAGAGAGAAGAACTTGAAAGCTCTACTTGGCTGATATTGGGAACCAGTACCCTCATCCCTGGGGTCCGGGTGGTTGAGATATACTACATAGTTGGCACATTCTTGCTAGACACTTGTCTATAGTTTTCCCATTTTAAGTAACACCCAGAAGAGAGGGCAGTTCCCTTGGTGTATCAGATCCCTTTGCTTGTTTGATGGAAGGTGGGAGGAGGGGAGATTTTGCTCTTTTCCTTTACAGATTCTGATTTTATGAAACAATGTTTCAATTTCGATCAATCAAGGTAAATTTTTCCAACTTGGACACCCCTGGCCTTTTGTTTCCTTTAACGTCATATGATACTGGATCCATTCGTCTGTATCTTATCCTTAAATGAGAGCATTTTCTCCTAGACCCCGCCCCCATCCTTACCAACTATTCCTGACCCTCCTGACACTTTATAAATAAGTTCCTATGTAGGCCTGGTTGGTCCTTCCCCTCTGTCTAGGTCAGGGTGCTTTTAGAACACTATACGTCAGTCACTGAAATACCACGCTCATGGTGCTTGCGACCCTCTCATTCCCTGAGAATAAGTACCAGCGTAAGACTTTTCTATAAGACAAATATCATTTATACAAAAGAATTGACCTGGTGGGCTGGAGAGATGGCTCAGAGGTTAAGAGCACTGACTGCTCTGCCAGAGGTCCTGAGTTCAATTCCCAGCAACCACATGGTGGCTCACAGCCATCTGTAATGAGATCTGGTGCCCTCTTCTGGCCAGCAAGCATGCAGACAGACAGAACACTGTATATATAATAAATAAATTAAAAAAAAAAAAAGAATTGTCCTAAGCAACATCTTTACATTTGACATAGTGCTTGTAGTTTTACTATGTATTTAACTGTAACTAGCGTTTAATTATGTGTATGCATGTATGTCTATGGGAGGTTATATTCATGTCCAGGAATGCAGATGCTTGCAGAGACCAAAGGAGAGTGTCAGGTTCCCAGGAACTGGAGGTGCAGGCAGTGGTGAGCCACCTGACCTGGGTGCTGGTAACCTAACTTAGATCCTCCGCAACAGCATAAAGCACTCTTTCTTGTTTTATTTTATTTTATTTTATTTTGTCTTGAGACAGGGTTTTTTTGTGTAACCCTGGCTGTCCTAGAACTCACTCTGTAGACCAGGCTGACCCCAAACTTACAGAGCTCTGCCTACCTCTGCCTCCTGAGTGTTTGCATTAAAGGCATGCACTCTTAACCATGGGACCATAGCTTCAACCCAATTACTGCTATTAAAATTTGTTTTAAAGTAACAACAGTTTGTGGGCTTGTGGTGGTTTGAATAAGAACCATAGGCTCATAGATCGAACGCTTGGTCACCAGGGAGTGACACTCTTAGGAGGTGTGATCTTAATAAAATAGGAGTGGCCTTGTTGGAGAAGATATGTCATTTGGGAGTGGGCTTTGTGGTTTCAAATGCTCAAGCCAGGCCCAGTGTCTCTTTCTCTTCCTGCTGCCTGCAGATCCAGACAGAACTCTCAGCTGCCTCTCCAGCACTTTGCCTGTCTGCTTGCCTTCCATGCTTCCTGCCATGATGACAATGGACTAAACCTCTAAAAATGTAAGCAAGCCCCAATTAAATGTTTTCCTCGATGAGTATATAATAAATTCCAGAGGACCTGGGTTTGAGTCCCAGCATCCACTATCTATAACTTCAGTTTCAGGGGACCCAATGCCTTCTGGCCTCTGAGGGAACCATGCATGCATGTGATATACAAACAAACCTGCAGGCAAAGCCCCAACACATATAATATTTTTAATGAACATTTTTAAATCTTTAAATTAACAGTTTTCTTCCTTTTTCCAATTTAAAATCTTGTTAGACTATCACTTTTCTTGTGACACACCTACTAATGTTCTATAAGAAATGACAGTAAATTTTGCCCCTCCCAGGTGTATTGTGCCTTCAAAGCCACTGTTCCCCTCTGCTTATAATATCTCTCCATTATTTGGTAAAGTTGTTTCTTTACATTAGGATTCAAGTCAACAGGAAGTTACTGCCCTGCTGAAGCTCACTTAAGTCACCAAAATTACAGGCTGTTCATCTGCATCCCAAAGTGCTTTCTGTCTCCCTCCACCAGAAAGTCTCCTACATCGCAAGCGAGAGTATGCCCATGTTTGCCTCCCTGACAATGCTTAATCCTGTAATCATCTTGGGTCACCCCATTATCTGGATCACAACATACTTATGTGTTCAGTGTTTTCATTAGTGAAATGAATAATGACAGAACATGTAGCCTCAACTAATGACAAGCCACTTAAGAACATACACATCCAAGGCATGATGTTACTTTAATTAAACAAGAGATGCTCCAAACTCTCAGTGTTTAGAAAACTTCTCTGTCCACTGGGACTAACAAAAAAATTAAACAACAGTGTTTTCACAAGTGACAAAAAGCTATCGAGTTATATGACTTTGGAAAAGAGCATGAAGTCACGTCAGGGTTTGTGTGAACTGTATGAGTTCACACGCAGAGAACTCTGGTCACAATGTTTAGAATCCTTATAATTAATGTTCACTCTCTGACTGCAAATATGGGAAATAAAGTTGTAGACACAAAGGTGAAATAAACAACGAGACTAAGGAAATGTCCAAGCACTTGCTACACAAACGTAAGAACCGGAGTTCAGATCCCAGCATCCATGTAAATGCTGGGTGGGAGGGGCAGCACACCTGTGATTCCAGAGCTCAGAAGATGGACGAAGGAGATCCTCAGAGCAAGCTGGCTAGCTTGGGGGTCATCTGAGAAACCTTGCCTCAATGGATAACATGGAGAACAATAGGGGAAACCTCTAGTCTCACATGTACGCACACAGATGTATGTGCACTTGAACACATGAGTGTTCACACACATTTAAACAAGCATACGTATATACCCCATGCAGAGACAGATGAAAATGAATAAACAAATCTGGCTAAAATGCCTACCAAGCATGGGTTTATCTCAGAAGAAAATTCGCACATTGAAAACAAAAGTACATCACCAAATATGAAGGGTGCATTGAATGGCACCCATGATATTATATCTGCATCAAAACTATGGGAATTCCCTGGTTCATGGTACAGTTGAAGAAATCCCTTTTCCTCTTCCACATGTTCAGAGTCACAGAAAAATCAACTAGAACTCATTGAGCATGTCATATATGGTGGAGATTTTTAAAGCTTCTCTAACCCAATGAGAGCCAATCTTTCTTGCTTTCCTCTTCTTCATAATCGAATTATACATATTCAGAATAGTTAAAGATAATAATATGGTTGTTATTTGGTTATAGTGGAGAAAGCCCAGTGATTCTATGAACGTGTTCCTTGAGGGAAGGGGATGTGTGTGTGTGTCCAGAACTAAACCCAGGACCTCACAGAAGCTCAGCATCTATTTTCTCATTAAGCTGTAGCCATAGCGCCTTTGACATGACTTTATGAGAAAGGAGAGGAGATGAGAATGCTCACAAGCTCTGCCACAAAATATCATCGCTTGAGTGCCTGGGTGTGCTGGTCACAGAGAGCAGAAAGGTGATGGTTAGGTACTCTTACAGATGGAGCTATATCCTCCCCAATGTTTCTGTTGAAATTCTAGCTTCAGTTCTTCAGAATAGGACTGTGCAAAAATTAAATGTCATTGGAGTGCTCATATGTATGATACAAATATCTCATTTTTCATATATTATACATATCTGTGTCATATATATATATATATATATATATATATATATATATATTCCTCCCCAAGGCTCAGAGATCATCATTAAATGGTGATTAATGAAAGATTACAAAAGCCAGATATCAGGGATGACAGGATCGAAACTGTCTTCCGTACAGCCCTACTGAACTCGCGAATTCATGATATCTGTACCAAGATTTGCACAAGCTCAAGACAGTCGGCATTCTAGCACAGACTGAGAAGGAGCTGCCACCCCTAACTCAGGAGCTATGGACAACGGATGGCTTCCTAGTTTTCTTTAGGGATATGCCTCCTGGTATGTTGAATGCAGCTCAGTAGATGGCCCTATATCTAGGATTATATAAACAGCAAAAATGGAGTTGATGAGTTGTTGGTTCTTTTTTTTGTTTTTAAAAATACAGAGTTGGGGAGTAGAGGAATGGGGATAGATCTAGAAAAGATTAAGCAACAGACTTGATCAAAATAAATTATATGAGAGACTGGAGAGATACCTCAGGGATCAAGAGCACCCATTGCTCTTGCAGAAGATCTGGGTTTGGTTCCCAGAACCCACTGAGCAGCTCCCAACTATCTGTAACTTCCGTTTCAGGGAATCTGACTCCCTCTTCTGGCCGTCACAGTCACACACACACACACACACACACACACACACACACACGGTGCGTGCAGATATACATGTGGACACAATACCTGCACATATGATTAAGTAGAAAATTAATCATAATTTAAAAACAAGTTCTATGAGATTGTTGAATAATTAATGATACATTTTGAAAAACAGAGTTATTGCTATGAGGTAAAATCTATGAAAAACCTTTTTAGTTGTTTACCGTTGCTATAATAGCAATGGCTCAGTAAATTTCATTTTAAAAGAAATGGATAGCTCTTTTGTCAGCTGTAACTCGATGTATTGGATGTTAAACTGTACTGCACTGAAATTTGACTTGTATATAATTAAAAGAAGAAAAAAACAGTCTGGATCAAATGAGAGTGTTATCCTCTCCCATATACATATGTGTATGTGTATATACAGAGAGAGAGAATTGTGTGTGTGTGTGTGTGTGTGTGTGTGTGTGTGTGTAGAGAGAGAGAGAGAGAGAGAGAGAGAGAGTCTATATCACTCTCTTTTCAGTGTTCAAATATATGCTTTTCTGAGTACTAGAAATGTATTCTGAAGGGAAATTCAAAAAGATTTTTATAAATAAACCTCGAATCTATGTGATAATTGTAGCTACAAATACAAAAACACCCAAGGGTTACAATGTATTTGAGGAACCGTTTTCTAAAATGATGCCCTCGCCCCTCCCCCAGCAATGAGCCTCCAAGCCAGCCTTATTCCAGAGAGCGTCCAGCACCAGCACACATTTAGCGACCTTCAAAGAAAGGACAAGCAAGGCGAGCAGACAACTTAGCTTTTCCATTCCCCGCCGGCCTCACCAAGCAGCTGGAGGCGCCCCGCAGCTTCCACCGAGGGCCCAGGTGCGCCTACCTGGCCAGCCCCCACAGCAAACGGGCAGAGGCCCAGCAAATCCAGCGGGGCTCCAGCCTGCAATCAGGACAAGCGTTTCCCAACAGTTACTCACAAAGGCAGAGGCAGTTCTGACAGCGGGGAGAAGCAGAGAAATGAATCTCGGCCATTCTTCCCACTGGAGAGGGAGGGCATAGAAACTTTACCACGGAGAACAGCTGCTCCGAACACTGCACTGGGTGTTAATCAAGCCATCTGTGATCTGCAGGAAGAGGCTTGGATCAAAAACCTTAACTTGCCCCCAAGGCCCTGTTTCCACCTTGATTTAACGATTCTCATTGGTAGCAATCTGCTATCCTTTCCCGTGCAGGGTCCCAAGCGCGGGTCCTGCGGCTCCATCAACTAGCTGGGGTAGCCCCTCAAGGAGAAAGGCTCCCCTGGCAGGAGACAGGGCTTTATTTTTATCCCAGTTAAAGTCCCTGTCCACTCCATTAACAGCTGCAATAACCTTGGTCCAGGGCATCTCCTGGTGAAGCTACAGCCAGCTGGGGTTAATGAACTCTCGCGACCATCAATTCCTGGGAGAGGCCATTGGCCTGAACTGTTACTTAATTACTCTTCTGTGTACAGCTTCATAAAGCAACGAGAAGCCTTCTTTCAGGAGATGGTAATGGGGGTCCTCAGATGCCATTAATTTTACAAATAGTTTTGCTAGAAACTTCAGTATGTTAAGAAGTCGGCCTGGCTCACAAATCACCTCAAGGTGGTCTCCTCCCAGGACAGACCTGAAACCTGACAGGTTTCTGTGGCTGTCACCCTGGAAGTTATCAGCTGTGGCCGTGCCTATGTCCTGAGACCCCCAAAAAGACCACCACGGAGCCACTCTCTTGTGAATGCAAAAGCAAGGTCTCGTTTATTATATATTGGCTAACACAGGTCCCCTTCCTCACAGTCTGACGTGGCAGATGGAGGGAGGAGAACCTCTTCTACTATGGTAAGGGATTTTTAAAGACAAAAGCCACAAAGCAGTCAGTCCCAAGATTACAGTTTCAAAGTACAAAGTTGCTTGTCTGTATCACAATTGGCCAAAGGTTAAGTAAAGTTTAGCTGTTATTCTCTAATAGGCTGTCCTTGCCTAAGGGGGTTTGTTCTCCCATAGTAACTGTCCCCTGGTCACTTCCTCGGGACATCTGCTGGCCCTTTGCTAACCACAGGGCCTGTCTGGAAACTTATCTGATTGGTCCATTGTTACTCAATCGATAGGGGAAGTTAGGTGGTCAACATCTTTTGTGTAACCACCGGTGGGGATATGGGTGGCAGTCAGGAGTTTTGTGTATCTAGGATTTTTCCATTAACTAATACTTCCCCTCGTGGCTCCTGGCTTTTCTTGAGGGTCGGAGTGAAGTTCGAAGTCCCAATGGGATCCCAGAACAAAAATGGAATCTTTTTCGGCCTCAATTTGTCTGGTCTCACACAGTAAGAGCTGATGTGCACGCGCATGCATGCGTGCACACAAACACACACACACATGTGTTCCAGTATAGAGAATGAGTATTTTTTTTTATTTTCTGTGAATGATTTTTCCCTTAAAGCTTGCAAAAGAAGACATTGTGGGGCTAATCCAAGACAATCACGGACATTGTCAACGAACGTTAAAATCTCTTGTAATTTCTGTCTTATGGGTGGGGCTCTTAATCTCTGAAACTCTCACCTAGCAAGCCTGCATGGACCAATAAGCCTCTGCAGGCAAAACTGGGCCTTGGTGTCCCTTGCTGGTATTGCTGGACCTGCTGGACTCTGCAGTTATCTCAGCACGCCCCAAGTTCTCCTCCTGTCCATCAAACCTCTTCACACGCCAACACACTGCTTTCAAACATGAGGAGACTCCGTGGCTCTCTCTGCACTACCCCATTTCAAATGTCGTATTCTCCCTTTGCTACACACTTGATGCCTTCTCTCATCCCCTTCACCTGCTCATGTTTTCCTGTGGGGGCCAGCCATGACAATCTAAGTCTGGGCAGGTCATCCAAAGGAAGTTCTTTCCTTCCAACCAGTATCACCTGGGACTCTGGCCATCAATAAATTTTGATAAGAGGCCTGAGTCTCCGTAGTTTACTCTGAAGCAATACCTGGTAGCAGGAAAACACCATAAGCTGAGATTACCTGACTCCCACCCAAGAGCAGACCATCCAAAGGAAATGCCTGACATTCCAACTGCTGTAGATAGGATCACCTGCCAGCGCACCTCACCAGAACACCCCTAGACAAATGTCAGCCAGTCAGGGGTCCTGAACCTTAGAGCCCCCTCACCCCCACCTTTACTATTATAAAAACCCAATTCTAATTGAGCTCGGGGTTCTCCAAATATTCCAATACATTGGACATGCAGAGAGACCGAGTTTGCAAGCTTGATTAAAATAAAGGCTCTTTGCTTTTACATATGGGACTCGGCCTCCTTCTTTGGCTTTTGTGGGGACCCATGGATTTAGGCATAACATTCCCATTCTCTTTTCATATGAAATAAAATCAATGTAACCCCCTACACACACACACACACACACACACACACACACACATCTCAGCATGTCAACTTTGTGCTTTGAATTGTCCCATTCCCTCTTGAAGACACTGGCACTTTTACTCTTCGATACCCATAGGACAAATGGGTCATCAGTTGGTCATATGACAGCATCACTGTGGCCACAACATCAAATTTCCCATCTTCTTCCCACTTGGGGAGGAAGCAAGCCCTACTTATCAGAGAGACATGATTAGAAAGGCTGTCCCCTCATACTTTCTAGAAACAAGATTCCCTGAAGATTGTCCCTGCTTAAGGCAGACTAGACTTAGCCACAGAGCCCACACATTTATAGAGGTTCTGACTTCTTAAAGATTAACAAGAGACTGTTATCAGCACAACTGTGACATGGTGCCCTGACCATCCTATGTCAACTGTGGAGTCATAACCCCATGGAAGGTTGTGAAATTCTGGTTCCACTGGAAAGAGATGAGAGTCTTCCGGAAGCCAATTGACTAGGGCAGGATTAGGAAGCCACAGCACATCAACTGAAGGGAGGTAAAGTGTGGGGAAGCAGCTAGAGGGCAGAGAGGGAGTTGCCTTCCCCTTCCTTTTCTCATCCCTGATTGGCATTGACACACTTCCCACCCAGTTTGCAGTGACCAGGGGTTAAAGAACATAACTTTCCAGGGCAGCGATGTCCCTACATCTGTACCCTAAGACCTTTAAGAAAGCTGCAGGTCAGAAAGAAAGACGACGTGAGAAAAACTTAGTACCTCTGTTTCTACCTAGTATTTTGTCTAGGTTTCCAACTCACATTGTTATGGCAAACAGCCTCTAGGTGTGTTTGCTTGCGAGACAGCTTATGGAATTTTCCAGTGGATCTCTGCACCCTCACTTCCTGATGCAGAGTCAGAGGAGGAGCAGAAAAAAGCTGAGGGTTTTGTCATATCCAGCCAAGGGGCTCTGAAGGGAGAGAACCAGTTCATTGACTTTCTATTTGGGAGATTGATGGGCCCATTTCTGCAGTCCATAACCACATCTCTGCTAACATTTCAGGCGTCTACAATGGAAGAACAGAAGGAAAATCAGCTAGATTATGAGTAAGTAACAGAGACCACAAAGGCTGCATCCAGGCATCAGGTGTGAGGCAGGTCGCTGGCCATACCTTCTCTAATCTTCCAGCCACCTCTCCCTCCTGCCCCCTCAACCCATCTCCCAAGCATTTCACTCCTACAGGGAGTGGTCACCACTATAAATTCCCCACCTGAGACATGATATTTTCCAATGTCATGCTTCATGTCTCTCAAAACAAAATCCTTGGGCCATACTACCCTATTCCCAATTAAGAACTCCAAAGACAAGTCAATGAAATCTTTCCCAGGCTAGTAAAAGTTTAGTGTGGGCCTCCCTTGACTTCGGTACTCTTCCTAAAGTTATCATTTCATTCAGTTGTTATTTTCAAAACAGACATCTGTGCTCTTGAATGACATTCCTGGAATATAAGTATGTAGTCACTGAAATGGCCCTCGTATGAGAATCTCAAACATGATAATCAGAAATCAAAGAGAAGGGGAACCATGGGTGGAAGGAGAGAAGCCCTTATTATGGTAGTAGAAACTTCTGTCTCTGAATAAAGCAGACTCACTCAGAAGTGATGCAGCAGGTGCCTAGATAAAAATAGTCAAAAATGTATTGCATAAGCATGTTTCAAGAACAATTTAGGAAAAGGTTGCCATGGGAAACAGTTCTCTCCAGCACAAGGCTATTTAAGGAAGTGAAGCTTCTCTTGAAATCAGAATGGAGGTACATCTCAAGATGGCCCTCGCTGGGTTGAGAATTACTGAGACAGTTTAGGGTGTGATTAAGATGTGTGCCTGTTCACAGCGGATGAATTACCTATCTCCTAGAGAGCCTACCTAACCTGGTGAGGTTTTGCTCTTGAGACAACCAACCCTTGTTCATTTGGGGGGCTGTGCCCATAGGTCAGAAAAGATGGAAATCTTAAGATTGGCCCAATCCAAGAAGAACATTATCAGTTTGAACATGGACCTTGAAAAAGATATGCAGAGAATTGATGAGGCCAACCAGGAACTTCTTCTCAAAATACAAGAAAAAGAAAATGAAATCCAGAGGTGAGTCTGAAGTTTCAGGATGGAAGTTCTCAACCTGAAAGAAGGGGGGTGGTGACAGGAGGAAGAAATCCTCAACTTCCCTACTTTCTGTAGAGAACTCTATCCCATGTAGCAAACAACCATCCTTTACTCCGGGATGACCGCCCCCCCCCGCCCCAGGACACCCAGACACAGCAAGCCTAAAGATGCACTTACTTAAAAAATTAGGCTGAGCTTTCCTTGAGTTGAAGAACACTGGAGTGTTTGGCTTGGAATAAGGTTGTTCTTTTTTTATGACTTGGAAATGGCCTGAATCTGTGGACCTGGGAAAAAAGTGTTTCCAACCTGAGATGCCCAGATTTTACCACTTCTGAACCTGTCCATTACGATTCCTTCCGGTTTTCCCTTGCGTCATCCAGGCTGGAGCGTGAGATCACCCAGACTAGAGACCCTGCAGAAGATGAGGACTGGGAAAAGGAGAACTACGCTGTGATGGAAAGAGAACGGGTTCTGCTGGAGCTGGAGGAAGAAACAGCCAGACTTGTGAGCATGACACTGGAGAAAGCGAGTCCATGACGTCATCCTGGCCATATGTGCACCGTAGAGCACGGCCCCCCTTCAGCTAAGCTAGTCTTTTTAAATCCTAACTTGATGAGGTCTTGAATCCCACATAGCTGAAATACCATTTCAACATAAAGTCAATATAAGCATATAATTAGCATATTTTCCTCCTTTTGTCAATGTTTTTTAAATTATAATTACATCAGTTCCCTCTTCCCTTCCAGCCCTCACATATATTCCACTCTGGGCTCTTTTCATAATTGTTGTCACATATATATGTGTGTGGATATTACTAAATACATACATATAACCTGCTCAGTCCGTATCTCATTACTTGGATGCATTTTTTCAAGGCGGACCATTTGGTATTGGATGACTAATCAGTGTGCCCTTGTCTGCGTGAGACGGTTTCTCTCCAGTATTTCTTAGCAGACTGTACCATTGTGTAGGATCGAGGGCCTCATTAACATCAGTGTGTCTCTTGGTGTCATCCCCCTTCAAGTCATATTTAGATATCCATGTTGTTGAGATGTTATGTGTGTAACTTCTGACATCTCTAAAAGACACAACCTCACAAAAACGTTCTTGTTCTTCTGGCTATTAAAATTTTTGCTCCTCCTTCTTGACAAGATCCCCGAGCCTTAGGTGCAGGAATTGTATTAAAGATATATCAGATGGGACTAAGTTCAAACTTCTGCACTTTGGTGGGTTTTGGTTGTTGTTGTTGTTGTTGTTTTGTAATGCCCTCCGTCTGTTTCGTAGAGAAGCTTCCTTGATTTAGAGCGAGGACTACACTTGTCTGTGGGTAGAAAGACAAACATTTAGAAGATGATAGTGCTGGTTTAGCAAAGGGGTGTTCAACTCTCTCTCAAGATCCATGCCTTCACTAGCCCTGAGTATTTTGCTAGGTTTCTGTACCTGGCGTGATTTCCCTTTGGCTGAGCAAGTTTTGAGTCCAATTAGAAAGCTACCGCCAAGGTGGTGTAAGTGTCACAACTGCACCTTTGGAGCTATCCTGCCCTGTTGATTGGTGTTATGATTCACAGGAGGCACAGATGGATAGACTGTTGGTGGCTTCCCTCATTTGGAAGCTTCCATGGAGCCTTCTGGTACCAAGAAACCTAGTCCTCAGGGAGGAGGCTTTTAAGCAATTCTTTTTGCATAGAAAGACTATGTCCATGCATGGGAGGGAATTGGGGAGAGTAGGGTTTCTTGGGTAATATTTACTGCTGGGACCATAAATATCTATATCCTTTGTATGCTACTGATTATTTCACCTGTGATTTGATTTCAAGATCTCCTTACAACGTAAGTGGTTCAAATAAGCCCAAACTGTGCAAGGAAACACTGCTTGATGAAATGGGAATACCAACCGAATAGCAGTAGACAATGTTACTGTGATTCAGACTTACATTCTGGTCCTTTCTCTCTCCAGGAGAGGAAGAATGAGGCTCTGGTTCACAGCATCTCAGAACTTCAGAGGAAGGTAGGATGGGGCTCTGTGGGCCTCAGTACCTCCACAGCATTCTTATTCCCAAAGAGGCAAGATAAGGAAAGTGTCAAAAAGGCTTCAGTTTGGCATGGATCCCACTCTCGGACCCACCCTCCTGAGCTTAAGGCTCAAGTCAAAAAGCCGTGAATATTTCTGTAAATGTGGAATGAAAGGAACAGTGGATGAGGTGTACAATGATCTCACTAGTTCTCCTTTCTGTTGCAAGGCAATAGATTCTAATAGATACTCCGTTGAAGTGCTTAGCCACAACCTTAACGAGAAGTTAATTGTACCTTCAACTAAGACTGCAGCTCACACACAACTACCCTTAATCCCCAAAGATTTCCTCTTCCACCCTCTTCATATTACAGAGAACTGATACCCACTCTGAGCCACCCTGAAACCCTGTGTAGCCCAACTTGAATTGGGGCTAGAAAGAAGTACTTGCTTGCCCTGACTAGGTCACATGACAAGAAGACACACGTAGAATAAAGCTGGCTACGTAGGACATCGAGGATCTTCCAAAGATCATGTCCTTGAAGTTTTCACATAGCCCTGACTCTTACCCATACACGCCAGAGGATATCTTTCCTCTTGGATTATTTTTATGAGTATCAGTTGTTGTGTTTATGTCCATATTTGAAATGTGGTTTTTTTTTTATTTGAAACTGTAGCTTGCATGGAAATCACAAAAGATAGTCAAATGTGAACAAGATGATCCAAAAATAACCCAAGAAGAGTCCAAGGTAAGTGCCAAGGCAACGGAGAGTGGGTTTGGACCACATGGCCAGGAAAACAGCTGGCCAGTTAGACACAATCATTGCAGGCACTGCAAATTCTCTGTGCTTTGGCCTGTCTCTGACTTGACATAGCCAGAGCCACTGAGGTCTTCGTCTCTTTCCTCGGCCCTTACTCAAGAGTTTCTCTCTGCAGAAGATTCTATTCTGTCTTCTGTCTGGAAGAACAGAGCATATATGAGTTCACACTGTTGAGGGAGTGAAGTCCCCCATCTAAACGCTGGCTCTGGTACTTAATGTCAGCATGTGGTTAGGCTGTTTCATTGCTCTCTTGCAGTCTCAGCTTGAGGACAGATGAGATGGTGCATATGGAAGATTCTTTCCTCCTTTTGCTATCTGAATGCTCACAGAGTTATCTAGCGATTCTGAAGTTGTTACTTAGACGTCTGCCTGAGGTTATGCATAGAGGCAGACCTAGGATCGGTAATTGTCATCTGAAGGTCAAATAAAATATATTTATTTATTGCGATCCAAAAAGGGTTCATTCATTAGACCCTAAATTATTTAATGATCTCATTTTATAAACACATCATGAATGTGAAGCATTTCTCTAATTATGTCCCAGATCTAAGGACCCAAAACCAACCACAAGCTATCTAATCAGAAGTACAAGAGTTGGAGACTTTTTTTTTTTAACTGAGAAAGCAGATAAAATTCTCTTGACATTTTTTTCCAGAATCACATCTTTATCCTAATCCAACTTCCCTATGTGTTCAAAAACCAACACTATTTGAAGCCTCTGAAGAAATGGAGATGTTGAAGATAACAAACAGAGAGGAAGGATATAGAATCCATATCCCATCTTCTGCTGACCAGTTTAGTACCAGAGGCCACTGGGGGCTACACACACAGGCAGTTCAAAGTCAGCAGACAAACCTGCTCGACTGTGCTCCTGTAGAAAACACCTAGGGAAGAAGGAAATGGTGGGTCTGAGGCTGCATCAGGAAGAAGTTGGAGATAAGACCAGAAAGGGTTAAAAAAAAAAAAAAAAGACCCTGACTGTGCTTGCTGTCTAAGCAGTCAAGAGATCGGTATTCTCCAGAGACCCTTCCTTTTGCAGAACAAGTTTTACTGCAGGTAACCCAGCCATAACCAATAGGAAACACATGGGGTCTGGCAATGGCGGCTGTCAGCATCTCAGCCTTTGTAAGAACTACCACCACCCTTTGTAAGAAGGTCACTAGGCCTGGGAGCTGTCTGTTCCGGGGCATTCCGGTTTAATTATTGCCTGATGCACAGCATGGCTTTTGCTTCTTTTGGTAGGACTCAGGCCAGTTGCTGAAAGAGGTATCTGCTCCCCAACCTTATAATACACATCCCTGGCCTGAAAGAATAGCTCTCGGAGCATCTGGATGACTGGCCTTGGTGTCGTTAGCTGCAGGGAAAAGTAACTGTGCAGAGCGCATGTGTCAGATCACAGCATCTGGACAGAAGAAGGAAAATAAAGCCGAGTATAGAAGTGTATACCCCAAATGCAAACCCTCCTCTCCCTCTGTTATCCTGTTACCCCCTGCTTCTAAAGTCACCAGGACACGGGCAGTTTAAATAGCCTTTGTCACTATTCTCCTGGCTTCTCATTTTACTCCTAAACGATCCATTTTCTATACCTGGAGAAAACTGGTTTTTTTCAAATAACAAATTGACTTTGTTCCCCGCCTGCTCCCCAGATTCACGCTGCAATCAGAATGAACATCCAAACTCTATCCATGAGCTCCAGGGTCCTATAATACAACTTAGACAACTCCTTCGGAACTCTATGGAAATGTTTCTCAACCTTCCTAATACTCTTGACTCCTGAATACAGTTCCTCACATTGTGGTGACCTTAACCATTGAATTATGCTGTTACTGTTTCATAATCATATTATCGTGAATCATAATATAAATACCTGATATACAGATGGTATTTATATTATGAAAGGGTCATTCGACACTCCCAAAGGGGTCACAAGGGGTTCTATAAGTTCTTCTAGAAGCTACAAGGACCGATAATTTAGGCCTTAGCCAAGCCTTTCCTACCTGTTCTACCTACCATACTCATCTACCTATTCACGATCACCAAATGCGCACCTACTTTCTGACCTTAGCCTTCGCAAGAACTTCCCCATAAAGCACATTTCTTCCAACTATCTCTCAAGCTAAGATATGTTATGTAGGCCTCCCCTCAAGCGTCATCTCACTCCAGAGGCCTTTCCCGCCACCCCTCTCTCACATCTCCCTCCTACACCTCTAACACACCGCTGCTCACGTTCTGGTTTTAATGCCTTTTCTTACACAGACCATTATAGTAATGACGTTCTTGTTATGTCCCCAACTCTACTGAAAGTTCCTCATGGAGACAAAGGTCTTACCAATCTTTGCTCTCCATAGAGAGAGTGAGTGAGTGAGTGAGTGAGTGAGTGAGTGAGTGAGTGAGTGAGTGAGTGAGTTAGTTTATTATAGTGGAAAATATAAAAGAGTGTTGTCCAAATAGTTAAGGAGATAAAACAGGGAAGAAAGTATAGTGATATTTTATTTGTATTTTAATAAATAAAACTGAAGATCAGAGTGCAAAACTAGCCACACTAGTCAGCCATACAGACCAGGCAGTGGTGGCCACACCTTTAATTCCAGCAGCCACACTAGTTAGCCAGAGAGGGGGGGTGGTGGTGGTGCACACCTTTAATACCAGCACTAGAGAGGGATATAAGGCAGATGAGATGGGAACTGGCTCTCTTTTCTGTCTGAAGATTTCAAAAGTAAGAGCTCTCTAATGGCTTGGTTGCTTTGCTTTTCTGGTCTTCAGCTTGAACCCCAATCTCTCTCTCTACACAAAGAATATAGTGAGGGATAAAATACCGAGCAAAAGTCCTGGACCAAACTAACTGCAGAGCTAGTTTCAGGACAGCCAGGCCTACACAGAGAAAAGCTGTCTCTAAAAAAAAGGGGGGGGGGGTCTTCAGGACTCATAATTTTTGAGGAAATTCATTTTAAAACTATATAATTCAAAAGCAAAATTAAAAGATGAAGGCTCTGTGCAGAGAATTCTGTTCAGCCGCAAGGCCCCCATCGATGGTAAACAGATGTGTCAAGAGCCAGCAGAGCATCGCTGAGACGCTGTGCCTGCCTTGTGCGTTTTCATCTGCGAAGGCTTTTGATCCTTTTCTTTCAACAGGTCAAGTTACAACAGTTGGAATCTTCCTGTGAAGACCAAGAAAAGAAACTTGGCAAGGTAAGAGCAGGACTTCAAAGTTCTTCCCAAGAAGGAGAAACATAACACAAACACACACACAGCAACCTAGTATATCCCTCAAAGGGCTGATGATTCATCAGCTCCCAGACTCAGGACCAGAATGGGTCTAAACGGTGGTTTGTTTGTTTGTTTTTAAGAAGATAAACCCAATCCTCTATGTTTTCTTCAATTGAACATTTTTACAGAACATACCCCAACACCTGTGTCTAACACATACTTGTATATCCTTCTTTTCCAAATTTCCTGAAATAATTCCCTTTTGGACTATAAAATATGGTTTATTTGTGCTCAAAAATGAAATGAATTAATACATACAGCAAAAGTTTACATTGTGGGTCTAGAAACGGGGTTGGGGGACATAGGTACTTCTCTCACCGCAGTAAACTGAGAAAACTTTAAGATTCCACTTTGGTTTTCAGATAATGGAAGACTATATGTTTGTGTCTCAGCTCTGCGAAGATCAAGCTCTCTGCATAAAGGTACAGCTTCTCATGTAAGGGACAGAAAAGGGATTGTTCATGGGCAGGATGAAACAGAGTCAGGCTGCCCAAGGAATAATTACCTAGAAAAAAAATGTCAATATGGTACTAGGGAGAAACTATGGTCATCAATCCCTGGCACATATCACCCTACCGCTCCTTGATTCTTGGTAACTGCTGATCTTGGTAATCTCCGTGTCTGTGTTCTTAAATTAATAACAAGCGTGTCTCCGTGTCTCACCCCAGTTTCTCTTGGGAACCTATCCACCACTGAGGAGTAAGGGGAGAGAAGGTCCGTGGGTTGAGTGGCTGTGGGAATACCAAGTATTCATTGTATAGTCTGGTGAAAAGTGCTTGTATGTTTAGAAAAATCGTTAAGCGCCCAAATAGTAACTGTGGCTCCCTTCAATTCTCTTTAAAGAAGTACCAGGAAGCACTAAAGAGAATAGAAGAAGAGCTAGAGACCGGATTCCTTGAAAGAGAAGTGTGAGCATTGACGGAGGGACACGCTGGTTTGGTGGTAACCCCTTCTCAGCTGAGTCAGAGTCAACTCTGCCCAGGTCCCTCTAGAACGGGAGGAGCCCCTCCTTTTGTGCTCTCATTAGGATCACAGTCTTGAAAGACTACAGAAAACGTCTTCATGACTTTATCCCCCAATTACACTATCATTTGGGTTAATATTAAGAGCATAAGCACGCATTTTAAAGTGCTGGTGGCTGAAATCCTTGATACTTGGGGTAGTCCTTACTGGTCACAGGATGAACTTGAAACCATCAGCATCCTCACTTCTGACTGCAAAATCCCAGTCGTGATAGAGTCATGAGTTACACCCCTGGAGACACTGACGAGATGTGTTCCAAAACTTAGAACTCTACAGAGCACTGAACACTAAAAACAAGAAAGGACAAGGCTCTTGCTCTCCTTCTCAGGGATACAGAGCACAGAACCAAAACTATGAGCCTTGCCTCCATCCCTTCACCCTCTTTAGGAGCTAGTCTTAATGAATATGCATTTCTGTTTATTAAATTTCCGGAGAGTCTTTGACTCAACAACAGGAAGCCAAAACTGCTTAATCCTCTAAATCAGCCACTTACAAATGGCAGCCTTTCCTTCCAGAAGCCAGGTCCTAGGACATGCAGGCTGGTCTTTCTAGATGCTTGTTGGACATTAGACTAGGACTTCACTGTTAAGCTGAGGTTCTGGAGCAGAGTTTTTGGTAGATCTTTCTATGCCTCCTATTGGAGGCCTCTATCCACCACTGACTGACTTCTGAGTACTTGGAAATGGGTCACGTGTTCAAGGAGCTGGCTTTCTGTTTAAATTTATTTAAATAACTATAGGTCATGGCTACACTATGGGATCAGGCACCTTTTAAATAACAGTCCTCTATGTTATGAATATTTGAATATTTTGCTCAATCTCTTTTGTGGTTCCTTTTCTTCCTAGATCAAAAGTATTAAGCATGGATTCTGCGAGAGAAAGGACTAACCGCCTAGCTAATAAGGTAAGAATTCCCCTCCTTCTGCTCAGTGCCTTCGCCTACCAAGGGCGTTTCTAGGAACTGTGGATCACCAAATAGATGCCCAGTTTTCTCACAGCCCTTTGCAAATATTTGCAACTCTACCCACCCCCAACCAAGATGCAAAGGAGCAATTGTCTGTTCCCGTTTTACCCACTCAAAAGACAACCTAAGACCGAAGAGCTCCGTTCAAAAGCTGGAAGAAACATTAACGGAACATGAATTACTGTATAGAGGAGGCAGACACAGCACACACCCTTTCTCTCCTATAATCACAAAATGCTCTTCTGTGCCTCCCAGCACAGTCTTGAATCTTCCACAACACAGGGCACAAGGTGTCTAACAGTGTGTAGCTGGAGTAGTTCTGCAAGTTAAAACACAGGAAGTCAGACTTGTGTATGTCCCACTTCAGTGTCTGCTCGTAGTCAGCATCATGAAGTCACCAGCTCACAGGCCAAGCCTGGTCTGAAATCGCGGACCTTTTTGGAAGGAGGTTACCAGTCCTTTTAGCCTTCTTGCTGTCTCACGCCAACAGGTTACATACTGGGTTACACTGGCCTTAAGGCCAAGGTTGACAATCAATGAAGTTTTCATGTAGTCAAGATAAATGGGGCTTTGTTTGTTTGTTCGTTTTAAGATTTATTTATTTTATGTATATGAGTGCTCTATCTGCATAAACACCTGCAGGCCAGAAGAGGGAATCAGATCCCACTATAGATGGTTGTGAACCACCATGCGGTTGCTGGGTATTGAACTCAGTGCCATTTGTTTGGTTTTGAATCTCAGAAACAAAAGGCCATCTCTTTCCATAAGAGAGACTATTACTACGGCCCTGGCATCCACCAGATACTTGTTTCTGTTGAACCACGCTCACATGTCCTATGCAATCTCAGAAGTCCATCAATGGACTCTTTTAGCAACAATCAGAGAAAAACAGATTTGTCTTCCCAAAGTCCATATAATCCCATGAGGGCCCACTGGCCAGTGATGTTTAAATTCCTTCACGCAGGAAAGGCTGCCCAAGAGGTAAGTGTCCTGAGCACCTACTAGGGCCCTCCAGCACCCTCAGGCTACAGAACCCATTTCCAATTTCTGATTCCAGTTCTATTGGCTTCAAAATGTGGGCAGAACTTCTCTTACTCTTGATATCAAAGAGACTTTATAAAGGCAATAAAAGAGCTGAGAAAATATTTTGGAAGAGAGATATCAAAGAAATCCAGCCAGGCAAGTGGTGGCGCATACTTTTAATCCCAGAATTTAGGAGGCAGAAGCAGGTGGATCTCTGTGAGTTTGAGGCCAGCCTGGTATACAGAGGAAGTTCCAGGACAGCTAGGGTAGAGAAACTTTGTCTCCAAAAAGAAAAATAAAAGAAAATAGAAGGAAAAAAATCAAAAAAAGAAAAAAGAAAGAAAAGAAAGAAATCCAGAAAGCCTCATTTTGAGATTACTCTTTTTGAAACTTCTCTCTTAGGACATGTCTGTATGATTCCCATGGGCTAAAAACTCCCCTTGGCTAAGTAGAAGGCAAATGAGCAATTTAAAGAGCTGGAAATGTGGACTCGGAGGGCCCAGTTTGTAGGTCATTTAACAGCTATAATATTTCATTAATAATTATCTTTCTCTAGTTTATATCAGTCTCGTGTGTGTATGAGTGTGTGTGTGTGTGTGTGTGTGTAAAAACCAAGGCTGAAAAGATGGCTCAGCTTTCTGTCCTTGCACAGGACCCAGGTTCAGGTCTTAGCACCCACCCAAGTCATTCGGTTCACAACCATGTGGAAGGCCAAGCTCTAGGGGCTTTGACACATCTTCTGGCCTCCATGAACACCCAAACCTACATACACATATCCACACATAGACAGACAGAAGTTTAACAAAGAATAAAATAAATCTTTACAAAGTAACTTTCATCTTTGAAAATTACATGTGTTTGTGTGTATATCAAAAATTTGTAAGATTTATGTAAATAAAACAATCAACTGCTGTTCGCTAATGTTATCTGACAACTTCCAGAAATTGTTTATTTACTGTTGGTGTTTCTTCCAGGGTGGCTCCATCGCCAAAAAGGCTTTAAGATTCAGTAAAAGGTAAGCCAGGCCTCTTCCAGTAAACTTCCTGAAAAGCTGAGGTGCCAGGATCTATGCTGGCATAGAGCAAAATATAAACAAGGAGAACCTGATACACACATGTATGCACACACACACATGCGTGCACATGTGCATGCAAACACACACATCAGCAGACTAGTGTCACTGGCTGTGTTCTAATGCTATGAGACTTGTGACCCAGAGGCGACTGATAAACTCAGCTCTGCAGTGTCAGAAGTTAGCAGCTTAGCAGTGATGAGGACCAGAAGTCTTCACTCTCAATCAAGATGCAGTAGCTCTCACTCCCTGACTCCCTTTTGTGGTTTGAAGTAGCTTGTTGTACAGTTTCCCGGTAGCTATGATAGACAGGAAGTAGGGGGACCGAACCCCTGGATGGAATTGCACCACTGTCTAACAGCAGACCTATTAAACAGGAAACATCCGGGGAAAGAAACCCCTAATGGTGTCCAGCACAGAATACAATTCTTAAACTTTTTCAATGAACAGGGATTCCAGATTGAACACCTGGGTACATGTTAGTAAGTCCTGAGGGAAACACCATGACAGCAAGGAACAATTAGTATTCAGTAAGCCCTCTCCACGTGCAGGAAAAGGCCAAATATTGTCCCATGAGATCCACTTAAGAAGACATAAAGAAACATATTCAAAGTGGTGTGAAATATGGTTTACAAAGCGTCTCATCAGGACAGTTAAAATTATTGGTACTTAAAAGTCAACTCCGATCGCCTGGGAAGTTTGCTTAAAGAGAACACACTTTCCTACCACATACATAAAGTATTACATGTTCCCTTGTCCCTAGCTAGGACATCCCTGAAACAATGAGCAGAGTGCTCCCAGAACCCCAGGCTGCCCTCTAATCCATAACACCAAAGCCCAGCATGGTTCACTCTGTTGCTGCTATGTTTAATTCCTTAGCAGTGACCACACACTGCAGTACATGCATGAAGGGCATGCATGCAGTACATGCATGAAGTACATGCAGTTCATGCACGTTTAATTCCTTAGCAGTGACCCACTAAGTCCCCCACACTCTAGTACATGCATTAAGGGCATGCATGCAGTACATGCACGTTTAATTCCTTAGCAGTGACCCATTAGGTCCCCCACACTGCAGTACATGCATGAAGGGTTAACTAAGAATGAGCTTGCAGATATTTAGAAAACCTGCAAGGACTTTGAATAGAAAAATGGGAGTACCTCTCTAGACTTCCTTTTGTTTTTCTGTTTAGCTTTTTGAAACAGGAGTTCACTCTGCTGATCTCCAATTCATATCCTTCCTGCCTCACCTCCCAAGTGCTGGGGCTTCAGACATATGCCATCACACTTAAACATTGATTCTAGTTAAATAAAGGGTTGACAGACAAGCTCCTACTAAAATTAAGAGTATTTGTTCTCTGATACCTGAGAATCAGAGGACCTTATAAAGGTGGGCGAGTGTAGATCATTACATCCACAATACATAAAGAGTTCCTGTAAGTCAACAAGCACAAACTACCTACCTAAGAGGTAAATGGGCAAGAGGAGAGAAACACATGAGACCAACTCACCTAGGGACTGCTGTTCAGCTTCAGTGTTCATCATGGAAATGTGAATTGAGGCCAAATGAGTTCTTATTTTATAACTGTTGACTGGCAAAATCTAAGCATCTGATAAAATTGTGTTGGCGGAGTTGGGAACCCACAGATATACATGCTTAGAGGCAGCTGACTACTTTGGAAAATAATTGGAAAAAAAGCTAAGGGAACAAAATGAAGTCTCCTGGCGATAAATGGCACAACGAAAATAAAATACAATAGTGTATGGAAGGAATAACTGAGTAGGCAAAGGGAGTGTTAGGGACAGCCGTGTATGGAGATGGCAGAGGCTCTCTGGTCTGAGTTTCTATTCTGTCCCGGGTTTCGTAAACCCCAATTAACAGTTTCTGGGATTTCTCTTTCAGGGTTTTCCGCCCCCTCTTGTTTACCATGCTGTTTTTCATCAGACTGCTGGGTTACCTGATCTTCCATTTAAGCTTTATAAACCCCGACCTCCTCATCAACGCACTGCCCAAGATCCTGAGCAGGGACGTCTTGTGGAAGCTGCGATGCTTCCTCTTCCCGTCCCTCACACTTGAGACAGGAGACATGTTACCGCACTGATCCCAAGTGTCCATAGGCAGCAGAAGGCAAGAGGGACACAGGCTTGGAGACAGGAGGTGGCGAAATTGTGGAGGGTAGAGGTTTTCCTCAGTTCTCCCCCTGGTGCTGGCCTACTTGGTGATCATTTGTCTCCGTGTTACTTTTTCAAGATTAGCCTTGCCCAGTAAAGAACTCTGTCAATGAGTCTCTGGATAAATGGATAAAACGAACGAACAGTACACCGTGCTGATAAACCTGGCTAATTTCAGAATTCTATAGATACTGACCAATGAGTTCTGTGAATCTCCAAAATCTAATGACCAGTATCCCTGAAATGCAGAAGACCCCCACACAATACATGACTCAGAGTTGATCTTCTATCAGAATCAAAAGCAGTGTCGACTGACCTAGAAGGTGTATCCATCAACAGGCTGGGCTGTGCTGTCCCACCTGTCCCATCGGATACTCAGGGACAGGGCAGGAAGACCAGGAGCTCGAGATGAGCAGAGGCACTATAGGAAAGTCCTCTCTCCAGAATAATAATAATAACAATAGTAAAAACAACAGTCAAACAACCAGAATCTGGGACTGTAAGAGATTATAATAGGCAAGGCTGGAAGAAACCTCAAAATGTCATCAGGGTTTCATGTGCCTTTCTTTCTCTTTGATCATCCCCCCCCTTTTAATTTGACTGTCAGCACCTGAAATTCTACACTACCCAATTAGCAGCTTCAGCAAAAGGAAACTACCTTTGCCAATAGCTCTAGTTGCAAAACCCAGAGAACACGGACTGGCCCATCGGAGGTAAATCATCTACCTCCTGCCTCATCATCACTGTGGGCAGCAGGACAGACTCTCTGATTGGTCAGTCCTAAAGCATCTATCCAATTCCTTGTTAGGGAATGTGGGAGGAGGTAAAAAGGGAAAGAGGAATTGGGAACTGGCTCAATGGGTAAGAGCATTTTGCTGTGGATGAATGAGGACCTGAGTTCAAAGCCCCGGCCCCCACGCCTGTAAGTTCAGTGCTGAAGAAGAGAGACCAACAAATCCTGGGAGCTGCCAAGCAGCTGAGCAAAAGGAGTGGGCTTCAGAGTAGCTGACTGGAATTTCAGAGTTCCTGGCTGGAGGAAGCAGGAGATTAATAGAGCAGGACATTGGATCCCTTCCCCTGTCCTCCATCAGAGCCTGTGTGTGAGAAATAGCTGAGGAAACCAGCCCAGAGACGTTGTACACAGTGTGTTTCCCACAGGAAGAGAGTCTATGTTTCCAGAAATGGGGAGAGGAATGCTTGACAAGCAAAGGCAGACATTCCCAGAATCACGCAACTCCAGCAATTAAACAAACCTAAAGCTGGAGCCCCATCTGTCTTCCCACAAGGAAACGTAGACGGCCACAAGATCATAGACCGAGATACTGAAAATTCCTACAGACCGAGCAAGATAAGAATCGCGTCGTTAATCAGATCTCTAGAGCGGCAATAAACAAGGACTCTAAACCGCACACAACCACTTCTGAAGCTCAGGATCGTCTCCACATGGCCACAACCCTTACTTCTCCAGAACCGCCAAAGCACCTGAGTGCCTTACAACAGAGTGGCTATGTTCAGACTCCCTCCTAAAGTGCGCCCCCC
>NW_004949096.1:21402857-21407092 GCF_000317375.1 Microtus ochrogaster | reverse complement strand
CCCGTGTCCGCACTCCTGAGAATTCTGAAGAGCTCACTGCTGGCCAGGAATGAACTGGAGCCAGCACAGGCCACTGCTATTGCTGTTTGAGACCACATGATGTCACTGTTGAAAAGGGAGCTACACTAGGTGCAGGGATCCTTTGATAAACAAAGACACACCGGATAGTAAGTAGAAAAAAATGCCTACTGACAAGGCAAGGAAAGAAAGACACGCCTATCCGGAAACCTTAGAGGAAGCCTAAGGTCCCATCCTCTGGGTGCCCTGCAGAGACAGGTGAGTCCATCCCTCTGTGCCACGTCTACACAGACAGAACAGGAAACGACACGCTCACTCAGGGGCTCCGCTCGAGGCACCCCCTCCCTCTACCCAGATCGTTCGCACCAAGGTCAAGCTCTTAGAATAAAGATGGCTTTTAACTTTTAGTCTATCAGGGAAACTTTTGGTGACTAAAGCCAGCCTGTTCTCAAGAGACCACCAAACACCTCCCCGCCCGTTTCCTGTACTCAGGATCCTTTCCTCTTAGGCCCTTGGAATCCAAAGGATCCACACGGTCACCTAAGCCAGGCCCAAGGTGCACGTCTTTCCTGCAACCACCTTCCACTCTCCTCCAAAATGCCGCCCCTGGCGAAAATGTACTAAAAGGCAGTTTAGACTAGTCTTCTGTCTGTTGTCACACACGAATCTAGTTCCTAAGCTGCTCTTACCTGGGCTGTGTAGGCTACATCTCTACATCCATAAATTCCCAAATAATTATTCCGAATCCTGTGTTTGTCTCGCTCCTGTCTAGAGGAGGAAAAAGAATTAAAAAAAAGAGCTTTTGTGAAACTAAGGTTGGAAATTCCAACAAGGGAGGCACAGCATCTGTCCTTGAGGAGAGGAGAGAGGGAAACAGATACAAAGGGGTCATGACGGGGAGGGGAGTAACTCCCCGTGACGATGCCCGATGGGCGGTAATATCAGATCCGTGGGCTAGGCTGAACCATGAGGTCAGCTGCCACTGTTAGTGACCCGCTTACCAAAAAATTAAAAACAAGTCATTAGGCATGCAAACTGGCCTTCCTGGGGGCTTGGATAGAATAATAAAACTCCAGTTGGGTGGAAGAGTTATGGGAGAAGTTTGCGGAATACATAGGATCAAATACACTATGTAAAATGAAATTCTCAAGAAATTCATTAAAAAATAAAATATTTTTGAAATATAAGGCTGAAGGGATGGCTCAGTGGTAAAATTCCTGCCGTGAAAGCATGAGGACCTGAGTTCAAATCCCTGGCCTAGCACCTGTGTTACCTGTTGGTGACCCCAAGGCTGAGCAAACAGAGGCAAGCAGATCCCAGAGGCTTGATGGCCAGTCTAGCCAAAACTGTGAGCTCCTGGTTCATATTTTGGGTATATATATTGTGTATACACACACATTATATATTGGTTTTCAGAGTAGCTTTGGAGCCTGTCCTGGAACTAGCTCTTGTAGACCAGGCTGGCCTCGAACTCACGGAGATCCGCCTGCCTCTGCCTCCTGAGTGCTGGGGTTAAAGCCATGTGACACCACCACCCAGCTTGGGTTAATGTTTTCAGTGGAAGGGACCACACAGTACTAAAAGACTGAAGCACAAGCAAGCAGATCTCCGTGAGTTCGAGGCCAGCAAGTTTCAGGCTAGCCAGCTACAAAGTGAGGTCCTGTTCTAAATGAGGGTGGGCAGCTTAACCTGTTAAATTGTATGGAGCTGTAACTTTGACTTGCATCCTAAATGGTAAGACCAAACACCACGCTGAGCCCTGGAGGGTCTGCGTTACAGATCACACTGGCCCTTCCTTCCCTGAACCTGGTACTTTGCTCCCACTGGGCTGCCCGTGTTGTGTTCCGGACTCCCTTCTTGGCAGACAGAAAGGCGATGTAAAGGAACCCTGTACCAGAGTTCTGCCCGGTGAGGGGAGTCGACACTCTCTAACCTCATACACTGGAAACTCAGAAGAGTGGAAAAGAAAAAAGCACTTCCACACATTGCGACTTCAGAATTCTTAAAAGAAAACGTTAAGATGAATGGCCGCTCCTCTGACGGCCGCTACACTGCCTTTAAGCGGCTTGAAATCTTAACGCTGTGATGTTCAGAAGCAGAGACGTTAAGGTAGAGTTAAGGTGCAGTGGTTAGCGTCACTGATTTTAAACTCCTCTGATAAAGGACCACACAAACCTCCTAGGTGCTTGCTGTGAGCTTGAGGCAGGTCACATGCACATAAGAAAAAAAAAACCAGAGGCTACGTACAACATGACCAGAGAGCTGCATCTGCTGGCTAGCTGGTCTCTGCAGTGTTTTATTCCTGAGACCTAGACACTGCCTTTCCAAATGGTGTCTCCATCACAGCAGGCAGCTGGGTAGCACGTCTGAGCCATTGCAGCTGGGAGGCCCTTGAATGGCCGCACAGCTGCAGGTATTCTGTGTGAACAGTAGATGGCACTGTTCCCAGGCACACGGAACTGTCGCCCTCTGGTTCCTCTGGTGCTTCTCAAAGGATGGTCTGTAGACTAGAACGCTAAGGGTGCAAGCGATAAAGTACCCGTCAATACCTAGAGTTAGAATCACTCTAATCCACAGACTGTGTGCCCTGAGCAGACCCCCGCCCCCTTGACGTTAAGCTTAAGTGCACCTTAAAGTAGGACTTGCTGCTTTGATAACTCTGCATGCAGTAAGATAAACAGAAAGCTCTCTCGTTTTGTGGAGACAGGGGACAGATAACTGACTCCTCCCACTGAATCAGCTCCTCGTACTCAGTGAAGCTTCTTTCCTTTCCCTCCACACATGGGAAAATTGGAACCGAGGCTTCTGCCCAGAGCGTTCACTTCTTCCTCTCAGATTATTTTTTCCACATAGAAAAACCAAAGTTCGGATCCTGGTGTAGCAGCGCTCACCTGTGATTTAAGTACACGGGAGATAGAGGCGGGAGGATCAAGGAAATCCTGGGCTACAGAGTGAGTTTAAGGCCAGCCTGGGGTACACGAGACCTTGCCTGGGAAGCTGAAGCTGAGTGACCCGACTTCATTCTGATACATCAGTGAGGTGTTCCTGCAGTCCTAATGCTGTCTATGAAACAGCCCCTCGCAGCAGATGTGATGTTCATGGTCAGCAGTTACACGCCAGACAATGTTCTGTTTCTTGTGCATCAAGCAGCATTGCATTAAATGCAATCTCCCGTGATAAATGTCATTATGCCCACTTTATAAGCAAGCCTTTTTCTAGAAAAAATTACATTGATTTCCAAGGTTTTTGGCTTGAAATTCTGGGCTCTCACTCTACCTACAACTTGGCTCCTAAACTCTCTAGTTCTTCCGAAGATAGGTAGACCAGATGTCCAGCCAGGGAGAGACTGGAGCATTTCCAAGGAAAAGGGGTGTTTACCTATGTCTGTACAGGAAAATTGCAGTCTTTGGTTGTATTTATAGATAACATAGATGCCAGGGAGACTCTGAGACTAGCCATGGAGTCATAGAACTGAAAGAGATGTTAGAGGCTTCTTCTTCAAGAACAGTCCACCAGAGTTTAACTGTGAGGTAGAAGGGAAGGGTAGTGTTAAAATTTAAATTCTCTTGAAGTGTTTTTTTTCCTAGATTGTATCCTTGCATTCCATGTTTTTTTTTTCAAAAAGAAATTTTAATTCAAATGATCGGATTTACATAATTTTTGGTATCGCACAAAATGCACAAGCTCTCCAGATGTCCACCGAGACCTAGCACTGTTTCATGGTCTCTCCCCCGCCCCCGCCCCCCAGCTGCCTAGAAGTTTGTGGGATCTGGAATCTGCATCTCCCATCAGTAGCCCAGTAGCATTTTGCCTTACTTAGTTCAAAAAACAAAAAACAAAAAACAGCCTCCTGCAGAGAAGAGCCTTGTACCGTGTCCCTAAACATCCCTCCAGATCATCACCAACCCATTTCCAGTCACAAGAAGCTAACCTAACCTATGGGAACGTTCAGATATGCTAATAAGATCTACATCTGTGGGAGCCAGACTAGGCATGGGGAAGGCTTTCTTTTTTAATTGTTTTGTTGTTGTTTCAGGCAGACATGGTCTTATATAGCACAGGCTAGCATCAAAGTCATTATTTTAGTCAAAGAAGACCTTGAATTTTTGATACTCCTTCTCCACCGCCCCCACCCACCCCACCCACCCACCTCCAGGACTCCAGGTTTTATTCAGTGGTGGGAACCAGGTCCAGGTCCTCCATACCTGGCAGACATT
>NW_004949096.1:21385562-21402757 GCF_000317375.1 Microtus ochrogaster | reverse complement strand
AACCAGGTCCAGGTCCTCCATACCTGGCAGACATTTCCAGCCCTTTTCGTACATTTTTTTTTATCACTTAAACACCTCATTAAAGGGAGACATAATAGCATCAAAGTCATTATTTTAGTCAAAGAAGACCTTGAATTTTTGATACTCCTTCTCCACCGCCCCCACCCAACCCACCCACCCACCTCCAGGACTCCAGGTTTTATTCAGTGGTGGGAACCAGGTCCAGGTCCTCCATACCTGGCAGACATTTCCAGCCCTTTTCGTACATTTTTTTTTATCACTTAAACACCTCATTAAAGGGAGACATAAGTGCCTCAATTTCTTTTTTTTTATTCCCCAGATTTCTAGTGCAGTGTGTACTGTTGTAAATACTTGTAAAACCCCTTCCTTGAGGGCTGGGGAGGCCTCCAAAGAAGGCAGGAACGATGAGCAGTGCTTTGTCGGATGCTGAACGGTGTGCGACAAGCAATGGCTCCTTGCACCTCCACTAATTTGAGATTAACTCCTAACATCACACGTCAAACAGTTTTGAAAAGACTGAAGGTACCCGGGAGGCTGTGGTGCAAGAGCCTGAGGCAGGAGAATTATCAGGAGTTGGAGGGCAGCCTGGACTGCATTGTGAGTTTCAGGCAAGCCTGGGCTAGAGAGTGAGGCCCTGTCTCCAAGACAGAAGCACGGGGTGAGGGGGGTCTTTGAGAGAGGCAAGTGGGGCCCTCCAGCAGAACCTGCTGCATACAGAAGGCCTCCATTTCTCAGCCTTGCCTGACCCTCCCACATACTCCCTAAACATGAGCTACAGTCTGATGAGCTTGTCCACACTCTCCTTTTCTTCCCCCTGCTTCTTCTTTATGAAGCAGGAAAGGCTCCGTGTCATTTGAGGTTTGTTCAAATATTTCTGTGTTCTGGAACCAGATTTGATTTCTCTTCTTTTCCACTGACTCACCCTGTATCCCTTAGGCAACAGAGGTCAGAAGGTAGCCTGGGTGACAGTCAAAACCGTCATCCTCCACAGAAAAGCCCTGTGGACGATGCACAGGGTGCCTGTGATTTGCAGGGTGTCTTATGAGCAGATACTCAAATGCCACTGGTCTCTTCCGCCGTCATCTTCCTGCAGTTCGGTCAGGCATTTTGTAGAGGAAAAAGATCCTCGCGAGCTCGGCAGTATATAGCACTGCTGCAAAACTTATTTTTATCACTAAGTTTCTCCGCAGTGACTCAGAAGGGATGTAAGAAATAGAAGAGAAAGAAGACAGAAAAGGCAGATGCCTGTTATGCAACTTAAAGGCGGTTGTACCCATTTCCTCCACACAGTGGCGCGAGCTCCCTAAGAAATGGTCTCAGCTCGAAGAATGGAAACTTTCTCACTGCTGAGAAAAGCTCCGTGTGGTTCTGCCGCCATACACAGCCCACCTCCCCGGGAGAAATCAAACTCACTGGTTCAGGCCGTACTGACTCTGGGTCTAGAAAGCCACCCTCAGTGGAAGGCGGAGTCGTGTGCTTTCCTGGTCCAAAGTCCAAAACCTGTGAGAAATCAGATGGCTTGCAGATCTTGCGGGAAATGCCATCTCAGGCTCTCCTTTGGAGTCTTGCTAGTGCAAGAGGTTGACCGCTACGGCTGCATCAAGGAAACGAACTTTGTTGGGGTACCTTTCCAGCCAGTTGGCCAAGATGCTGACTACCTATCATGACCAAGACTTCCTGGCTGCTGTGTCTCTGTGGGGACCTAAAGCTTTCCTTTAAGCGTTCTTAACACCCAGGGGAATGTCATTAAGAATGTTAAATTAAGGAGAGATGGCTGAAGGGCGGATGTTTACTGCTCTGGGAGAGGACCCAGTTTGGTACCCGGCACCCATATGGCAGTTCGCAACAGCTTATAACTCCATGTCCAGGAGATATGTCTACCCTCTTTTTTGGTCTCCACAGGCTCTGCACACACTTGGTGCACGTGGCTCACATAAGGCACAGAAAAATGTGTGTGTGTGTGTGTGTGTGTGTGTGTGTGTGTGTGTGTGTGTGTGTAGAAAGAGAGAGAGAATATATATATATATAATTTGTTTATATATATAATTTGTTTATATATATATGTATATATATATAAAAGAATGCTAAATAGGGGCAGACAGCCCAGTCTTAATGTGCTTGTTCTCGAGCATGAGTTCCAGAGCTGGTCCCCCAGATCTACATTAAGAAGTTGAGCACGGTGACATTGTTGAGTGTTATATAATCCCAAAGTTAGGCAACAGATTCAGCAGGATCCCTGGGTTCATGCATAGCCAGCCTAGGTAAATTGGTGAATCCCAGGCTAGTCAGAGGCCTTGTCTCAAAACAAAAACAAAAACACTGAGAACAACTCCTAAGGAAAGACCCGTTTGGTCATCTGAAAAGGAACTGTCTCCCATATGCTCCGGTATTTGAGTCCTTCATCACCAGTAGGTGGCACTGTTTGGGGAGATTATGGAACATGAAGGAAGTATAGTCTTGATGGAGGAAGTATGTCAGTAGGGGTGAGTTTTGAGGGCCGGTGGCCTCCTCCCACTTCTGGTTTGCTTTCTCTGCTGTGTGTGCGTGAGTGGAAATGTGTCTTAACAGTTTCTAGCTCTTACCGCCTGTGGCCCTGCCTCCTCTGCCCTTAAGGACTTTCTTCTGGAGCCAAGAACCCAATTTGTTCTTCCTTCTAGAAATTGCTTTGGTCATGGTGCTTTATCTCAGCAACAAAGAATAACTGATACAACCCCTGAGGTTGTACTATGATGTCCACAGGGACACATACAGATACACATGCACACACGCGTACACACACATACACACACGCAGTAAATGTTAAATTTGGTGCCCAGCCCACATATACACCCAAAGAATATTAAATTTGGTGTCCAGGCAACAGTAGAAAATGCCAAGTGGAACCAATTGCCAGGTATATGAACCATGAATCATGGTCCCAGTCAACAACAGAAGCTTCTGTCGGCTTCAGGAAGGGGGAAATGGCCTTCCACGGTGCTGGAACTGAAAGCAATGGTTGCTATGAGCAGGTGACAGAGGCGTCTGTCAGTTCAATGGCCTCGTGACTCACCCGACAGCTCAAGGCCCTGCTAACATCTGTACCCCAATATCTCACTCTGGCTGAGAAGGAAGGCAATGCCCACGGGCAGTTCCCATCAGGTGAATACATCCATTAGGTTGGCCAGCCTATCCTTTCAGTAGCGAGTAGCTGAGCCCTAAAGAGATGGTGGGTGTCAATTAAATGTCAGCCAAGACAAAAAAGGTAGCCAGCAATGGGCTCTAGGGCCAAAAAATAGAAGTGGCACTGGGTTTGGAAGGTTTTTTTTTGTTTGTTTGTCTCAAATCAGATCTAGAAAGCTGGTGAGCTATGGGCCTGACACAGCTCCCAGATGAACCATGCAGGTTCCACGTGTGGGGAGGGGGTTGTTGCTGTTGTTTTGGTGCTTTTATTGCAACTATTTACAGTTCTGGAGACACTGTCTAAAAGCCCAGGTTTGGGGGTTACTTTTTTATGAAGAATATCGTTATCATGGAACAGATCTCTCAGATGGCGTTTGTCAAGACTGATGAATGGCAGTCTGCTACCCGGCCTGAGACCGTGGGTCCACCATGGCCACTATCATCCTGCTCGTGCTGTAATCAGTCTGCTACCCGACCTGAGACCGTGGGTCCACCATGGCCACTATCATCCTGCTCGTGCTGTAATCAGTCTCCTGGGTTTGTGCCACCGGCATGCCTTGTGGGTCCCAACTCCTCTTACTTCCTAAGGGGCGCCTAGAGAGCGGATCTTCAAAAGGAACATGGTGGTGCCAGTGGTATAGAGAGAGAAACAAAGACAGACAGCCTTCAGAGGACAGAGAGATCCTGCTGGCCAGGATGGAGAGAGACCCGAAGGTAGCGTGGAGACCACTATTAGTGGGCTGAGAGGAAATCACAGGGCTTCCAGGCATCTCCAGCCATGGGAAGAGGTCATGTTGGTGAAGTTACTGCTGTAAGCAACAGGTCCTGAGCTCCGCTGGCAATCTTCTGCAAACCAGGAGGTGGCTTCAGGAGGCTTCCTTGGAGAATAGAACACTAAGCATTGTCCAAGATTTGGGGGCCGTCGTAAGGATTTAAACTTTCCTGCATTTCCAGCTTGTACTAAGAGGGATCCCAGAAGCTTCCAGAGTGTGAAGAAAGCCCTTAAGCAAAGGCAAGGGTTGAATTAAGGTAGGAACTAAGCACAAGGAATTAAGTCCGCCTAACACAGACATGATTACGTGTTTGCATTTATTGCCATGCTATATGCGCAATAACCAAAAACGGAACCAGCCTGGATGCCTACGAGCGGGTGAATAGACACAGAGAATGCAGTATATCTATACAACGGAGTCTCATTCAGCCATGGAGAAGAATGAAAGTGTTGTTTTCAGGAAATAGGAGGGGACCAGAGGTCCCCAAATTACACAGATAAGCCAGACTCAGAAAGATAACACGCCATGTTTTCTCTCCTATGTAGAACCATGATATAAGCAGATATGTATATGGGACATGAACAAAGAAGAGGGGATAAAGGGAAAGGGAGATCTAAAGAGAAGATGGTGCACAAGAAACAGTAAAGGGAGAAGGAACACAAAGCACCACACACTCGTATTCCTCTCATACACAGAGTTTAGATTGAAATCAACATGCGTTCGGCATGAGAGCAGAAATGGGATCATTTGAGTGATGGAGGGGACGAGTGAAAGGAGGGACAAGGATGGAGAAGGGATGAGAGCGAGGGATAAGGATGTGCGTACGGGAATGTGGTAACGAAACCTATTGTGTCTTAACTAAAAAATAATAATAACAAATTTTACTTTTAAACTGCCTTTAAAAGGTATCGGCTCCAGGACAAGGAGTGAATGGGAGCATCATTTTCTCAACTCGCTTGACCTCTGACGACTTTCTTTACAAAACAGTTTGATGCACTGGGCTCTAGAACTCCCTGCCACGAGAATAACTGTCACTGGTGAGATGTTGGTGCAAGGTAACACTGCTGCTGGGTAATCTTGGTGGAATTCAATTACATTAAATGGTCTCTGCAGCTTTTATTTGTAAAATCAATATGACAAAGCATTCACTGAAGCCCAATAGGCCCCTAATATCTCTAGGATAGAAATGAAACCAATATATCTCCGTTGGTGCCAGACACCAGGGCAACTTCAACATGAAAATCCCAGCTGGAAACAGTCACATCCAAGTGAGGTTGCCACCAGAAGGGATGATGCGTATCGGAGGAAGAACAGAATGTTCGAACTGTAGCTGGAACCATGACAAGGCATTGCCATCTGCCATAGAAGCCCCATCTCCTGAGCCTTCAGACCATCTGCACACCTGCTCAGGCCTGTCACGCGGGTCAGAGGGGTGATCGTGCCATCATTAAAGCCATAACAAAAGAAAGCAAAGGTTCCAGAAATAGCTTTTAGCTGCATTGTGACACCTATACTGCCTTAAATTTCCTTTCCAGGAGGAAAAAATCCACATTTGGAGGAGAGATTCATCAGTTGAGAGCTTTGATCTACATAGGGCTGAAGTTTCAGTGTGATCTGAATTCCTAGACCACCCAGTCACACATAGAATATCAGTAAGTTGTTAAAAGGATGTCATAGCACATGCTAAGCAGACCATGTAGACCTGAAAGCATGACATAGCTTCTGTTTGAACCATGATCAGTGTAGGAACCAAACCTTCTCAAACCTATACATATTTCACCTTAAGACACGCCCCCTCATTTACCAGGAAAGAGAAGGCAAGCCCAAACAAAAGCAGGTCTGAGACCAGTGCAGTAAGTTCTCATAGAAAGCCTTGCACATGAGGGACAGCTTGGCCTTCCGGACCTTCAGTCCTTCAACTAGAGATGTGGAATGCTATAAAATGCGTAGTCTTGCCCAGGGTGCTTTAGGAAGATATGTCCTCTACTTAATGGATCTCCTCTAGAAACAGGGTCTTCCATTCTGAATATTACAGAAGGTCTCCCCAGCTCAAGGTGACTCCCCTTAACAATAACTAAATGATTGACCACCATACTAGGTAACAAAGCAAATCTCAGATACAAAAAAAAAATGGAATAACCTCATGTATCTTATCTGATCATTATGGTTTAAAATTAGAATTCAACAGTAACACCAATTTCAGAAAGCCCACAAACACATGGAAATTAAACAATGCTCACCTGAATCATCAATGGGTCAAAGAAGAAATAAAGGAAGAAATTAGAGACTTCCTAAAATTCAACAAATATGACCACAACATACCCAAGTTTATGGGACATGATGAAATCAGTAAAGAGGAAAGCTCATAGCACTAAATGCCTACATAAAGAAGCTTGAAAAATCCCACACTAGTGAGTTAACAGAACACCTGAAAACTCTAGCACAAAAAGAAGCAAATTCACGCAGGAGGACTAGACAGCAGGAAATAATCAAATTGAGAGCTGAAATCAACAAAACAGAAACAAAGAAAACAATACAAAGAATCAATGAGACCAAATTAGTTCTTTGAGAAACTCAACAAAACAGGCAAATCTTTATCCAAACCAAAAGGCAGAGAGAATATCCAAATTAACAAAATCAGAAATGAAAAGGGAAACATAACAACAGACATGAAGGAAATCCAAAGAATCATTAGAACATACTTCAAAAACCTGTACCCCGCAAAATTGGAAAACTTAAAGGAAATGGACAATTTTCTTGATAAATATCACTTACCAAAATTAAATCAAGACCAGATAAGCAAATTAAATGGACCTATAACTGCTAAAGAAATAAAAACAATCATCAAAAGTATCCCAACCAAAAAAAGCCCAGGACCAGATGGTTTCAGCTCAGAATTTTACAAGACTTTTAAAGAAGATAATACCAATACTCCTCAAATTGTTCCACACAATAGAATCAGAAAAAACATTGCCAAACTCTTTTCATGAGTTTACAATTACCCTGGTACGCAAACCACATTGAGACATTACTAAGAAAGAGAAGTACAGACCAGTCTCACTCATGAACATTAATCCAAAAATACTCAATAAAATGCTGGCAAATCGAATCCAAGAATACATCATAAAAATCATCTACCATGACCATGTAGGTTTCATCCCAGAGATGCAGGGATGGTTCAACATACAAAAATTTATTAATGTAATCCACTATATAAACAAACTGAAAAAAAACATGATTATCTCATTAGATGCTGAAAAAGCCTTCAACAAAATACAACATCCCTTCATGATAAAGGTCTTAGAGGGAGCAGGGATACAAGGAACATACTTAAACATAATAAAGACAATATACAGCAAGCCTGAGCCAACATCAAATTAATGGAGAGAAACTCCCAGTGATCCCACTGAAATCAGGAACAAGATAAGGTTGTCCGCTCTTTCCATATCTATCATATCTATTCAATAAAGTACTTGAGGATCTAGCTAAAACAATAAGACAATCAAAGGAGACCAAGAAGATGCAAATCAGAAATGAAGAAGTTAAATTCTCACTATTTGCTGATGATATGATAATTTACATAAGAGATGCCAAAAAATTTGTCAATGAACTGCTACAACTCATAAACACCTTCAGTAATGGAGCAGGATACAAAATTAACTCAAAAAATCAGAAGACCTCTTTTATATAGATGATAAAGGGACTGAGAAAGAAATCAGAGAAACATCAGCCTTGACAATAGCCACAAATAACATAAAATATCTTGAAGTAACTCTAACCAAACAAGTGGAAGACTTGTATGACAAGAACTTTAAATCTTTGAAGAAGGAAATTAAAGAAGACACCAGAAAATGGAAAGATCTTCTATGGTTTTGGATAGGTAGAATTAACATAGTAAAAAATGGCAATCTTACCAAATGCAATCTAGAGATTCAATGTAATGCCCATCAAAATCCCAACAAAATTCTTCACAGACCTTGAAAGAACAATACTCAACTTCATATGAAAAAACAAAAAACCCAAGATAGCCAATAACAATCCTGTACAAAAAAAGGAACTTCTGGAGGCATCACAATCCCTGACTTAAAACTCTACTACAGAGATACGGTACTGAAAACAATCTGGTATTGGCATAGAAACAGACAGGAGGACCAATGGAATTGATTCAAAGACCCAGATATCAATACACACACCTACACACACCTACAAACACCTGATTTTTGACAAAGAAGGCAGAAAATTGAAATGGAAAAAAGAAATCATATTCAACAAATGGTGCTGGCATCACTGGTTATGCCATGTTATCAACATGCAGATCCATATCTATCACCATGCACAAAAATTAGTCCAAATGGATCAAAGACCTCAACATAAAACCAACCACACTGAACCTCATAGAAGAGAAAGTGGGAAGTACACTTGAATACATTGGCACAAAAGACCACTTCCTAAATATAACCCCAGTAGCACAGACACTGAGAGACAAAATTAATAAATGGGACCTCCTGAAACTGAGAAGCTTCTGTAAAGCAAAAAACATGGTCAACAAGACAAAAATGGCAGGCTACAAAATGGGAAAAAAAATCTTCACCAACCCCATATGTGACAGAGGACTGATCTCCAAAATATACAAAGAGCTGAAGAAATTGGTCATCAAAAGAACAAATAATCCAATAAAAAAGTATGGTACAGACCTTAACAGAGAACTTTCAAGAGGAATCTAAAATGACTGAAAAAAGTGTTCAACATCCTTAGCCATCACAGAAATGCAAATCAAAACAACTCTGAGATTCCATCTTTCACCTGTCAGAATGACCAAGATCAAAAACACTAATGACAACTTATGCTAGAGAGGATGTAGGATAAAGGGAACGCTCCTTCATTGTTGGTGGGAGTGCAAACTGGTACAGTCTCTTAGGAAATCAATATGGTGATTTCTCAGAAAATTAGGAAGCAACCTACCTCAAAACCCAGCAATACCACTTTGGGGTATGTACCCAAAGGATGCTCAATCATACCACAAGAACAACTACTCAACTATATTCGTAGCAGCATTGTTTGTCATAGCCAGAATCTAGAAAGAACCAAAATGCCCCTCGACCAAAGAATGGATAAAGAAGATGTGATACATTTACACAATGGTGTACTAAACAGCAGAAAAAAATAATAACATCTTGAAATTTGAGGGCAAATGGATAGACCTAGAAAATATATTGAGTGAGGTAACCCAGATTCAGAAAGACAAATATAATATGTATTCACTCATAAGTGGCTTTTAGACGTAAAGCAAAGAAAAACAGCCTACAATTCACAAGCTCAGAGAACCTAGACAACAATGAGGACCCTAAGAGAGACATACATGGATCTAATCTACATAGTAAGTAGAAAAAGAAAAGATCTCCTGAGTAAATTGGGAGCATGGGGATCATGGGAGTGGGCAGAAGGGAAGGGGGAGGAAGAGAGGGGATCAGAGAAAAATATATAGCACAATAAAAATTTAAAATGTGGGTTCTTAGTTTCCCCCTGCCAAAAAAGAATAACTGAGTGTTCTATTAACTTGAGCATTGGAGAGATACAACAGATATGCTACTTGTAAAGATTCATTGAAATTTTTATACAAATAGTAATATATAGCACTTTTCTAATCATCTTAAGTGTTTAATACAAAGACAATTCATCAGGTCATGCTCTGAAGTCAGCTTGCTGAGGTTGCCATCTCCTGCCTATGTAACCTGAGCCAAGTCCCTCAAGCTTCCTAAGATGCTCTTGTGTATAAATGGAGAGTGATAACAAACATAAATCAATGCATTTAAGTGAAAAAAACACATGAAGTATCTCTTATGATATCTAGAGCATAGTAAGATTGGGAAATTATAGCTGCTTGTAATAGGCAAATAAAAACAAATGGTTCCCCCAAGAACCACTGGGCCCTATAAATGTTGTCCAATATGGCAAGTATTTTTGACCATTTAACTAAGCTAATGATCTTTAGATGGAAGAGGGGTGTTGGGGTCTTGATTATCCCAGTGCACCCTAATGCAATTGCAGGTCTATTTATGAGGAGGGCAGAGAACCAGCATTACATACACCCACGGGCACACTCACATTCACACAAGCAGGCTCACATACACACGTGTGAGCACACATACTCACACAGAGTTCACGGGAAGATGGGCACAGATAGAGGTATAAAGTTCTGGCCTTGAAGCCTAGGATATTATCACAGACCAAGGCACTTCTGGAAAAGAAAGAAAAAGAGTCTGGAGTTGTGGCCCAGCCAAGACTCTGATTTCAGCTTCATAATATTGATTTTTGAGCCTAGCCACTCCAGAACTGCAAGAGAATAAATTTCTGTCATTTTGAGTCATGCAGCTTAATGTTACAACGTCCTTGGAAACTAACATAACATTAGGAATGGTGTTCTTAGATATTTGTATTGAGTATCTGCTAATGCATGGAATAACAGACACAAACATACCTGGGTAAGGAATTTAGTCTGTTGTGTGACTTTTCCTGGGGATGAACAAACCACTGCTCACCCTAGATAAGGCACAGGCAACAGATCAAAACACACACATACACACACACACCTTAATTTCTGGCTGAATGGCTGTCCTGGAACTCACAAACTCACTATATAGACCAGGCTGACCTCAAACTCAGAGATCCATCTGCCTCTGCCACCCAAGTGCTGAAATTGAAGGCATGAAGTAAAGAAATTTAGAGACCTCCGGAAGCTCTTTAAACTTTCAAAATCCATAAAGCCCTGCTCTGAGGTTACATTTGCAGTAACTTTAGCTTGAGAGAGGAGGCTGTCCCACCTATACTGCTGCCAAGCTCCGTGAGAGCACCAGAGATGTTACTTCCATGAGCAGTCATCCATGCTGGGCTGGGCCTTTTTGGTGAAACAACTGACTTTGAGTCAACCACGTTCATGTAAGTAAACATTCACCCATACTCCCATATGCCACCCCAATCTACTTCATGAACCCTGAAAGTTTTATATACTTCCCTCTGGAACAGAATGCTCCCATTTAGGGGATATAGCCATATAGCATAGGCATAGTTTATCTGTGTGTCTCTGCCTCAAGATGCAAGTCTGCGATCAAGCAGGCTCAAGGCTGTGTTCTCGTCCTGAGGCTTGACTGAGAAAGAATCTAAGCAAGATTCCAGTTGTCACAAGTCACTGGGTTGAGGGCCTCTGGTTACAGTGGATGTTGGCAAATCCACCCTCAGTTCCTTGTGTCCTATGCCTCTCCATAGAACTCTTCATAAGGACACTGGCGGCCTCAGGTGTGTGAGGGAATGAAGGTGCCATCCACTGCTTTTGTGACTTCATCCCAGACTTCTCACATTTTCTTCCTTTTTTTTCCTTTGCACCATGTGAATACAGAGAAAGTGGGATACATAATTAATGCTAGGTCACTTCAAGGTTCTAAAAAGGAAGAAAGTTGTCAATTAGAGGGGAGCAAACCTCATGAATCTAGGAGGCAATGGCTATGACTTATTAGAAAGGCAAAACCCCATCACACAGGCAGTGACAACTGCCAACAAGGAGCCACGGGAACTTTCCTTCATCACAAATTGTAACAGAAAATGGTTCTGCCCAGTCAAATGCCTTCGTTAGGGTTTCTATTGCTGTGACAGTATGCCATGACTAAAAGCAACTTGTGAAGAAAAGAGTTTATTTGGCTTACACTTACTGGGCTGGCCATTTTTTACATCAACTTGACATAAGACAGAGTCATTTTGGAAGAGGTAACCTCGAGTGAGGAAACGAACCCACAAGACTGTCTTGTGCATTGTGGTACATTCTCTTGATTGATGACTGATAGGGGAGGGTCCGGCTCACAATAGATGGTGTCATTCCTGGGTTGGTGGTCCTAGGTGCTATAAGGAAGCAGGTTGAGTACAGTCATATATTACTTGTGTTTTAATGAATAAACCTTGCCTGAAGATCAGAGTACAAAGTTAGCCACACTAGTCAGCTACAAAGGCCGGGCAGTGGTAGCACATACCTATAAACCCAGCAGCTACACTAGTTAGCCATAGAGGCTAGGCAGTGGTGATGTACAGCTTTAATTCCAGCACTAGAGAGAACTGTAAGACAAGGAAAGGAGACAGGTCTCACTCTGAGAGTTTAGGAAGGCAGAATTGCCCATTTTTGGTCTGAGGTAGAGGTAAGAGCCAGTAAGAGGCAAGAGCTGCTTTGCTTTTCTGATCTTCAGGTTGAACCCCAATATCTGTCTCTGGGTTTTTATTAATCATGCTATGTTTGGTGCCCAACAGTCTGGGTACAAATTCACAAAAAAAAAAAAAAAGCCATTTGCCTATGACGTTACAGCCACCAGCATAGGTTAGAACTACAGGTGGTCAGAGTCACTAACCTACTGGATAGATTTTTCTTTTTTCTCTCCTGGCAGGCTCTCTTTAAACCCCTTCTTGGGCTGCTGCGAAACTAAATAGTTGTCTTTAAATCCAGTCAGGGTTTTACTGTTGTGAACAGCAGCAATAAGCCTTATATCTTCTTCAACAGCAGCAGCAAATTTGGTAAGACAATTGGGAATTTTTAAAGGGAAGAATTAGTTTAAAAAGAAAGTTTTCCCCACATTAAAAAATTGGAAATAACATTACATTGGAGGGATTTGTGTCTCTGTATGATAGTATGCTGGATAGTTTGAAAACGGAATGATTAAAAGAGAGGATAACTAATTTAGGTGGATTTATGTAATGTCAATTGCAAACATTATTAGCTTTATCATTTTGTTGTATCACTTAAAAAGATACAGGCCTTAAAAAAACAAAAAACAGATCACAGAGATATTCAAATCCAGACAGAGGAATTTAGTGGAGAACTACTAATTGGTTATAATCAGTGTTGCATTATAAGAATAGAGAGGAACAGCCTAGGGATTTCAAATAACCAACCTTAATATATCCAGTAACCATACAGGAGTTGCCAAATAATAGAGTAAGAGCTGAATGGACTCCTGCGCCAATGTTAGACTTAAGGAGATTCAAGGAAGCAATAGTCTCATATGGCATGCATTCACCTTTTGTGAAGCAAATGTTAAACTCATGGTCAGTTTGTAAAAGAATTAGCTCTAATGACTGGATAGAGTTGGTTAAAACTGCTTTAGAGCATGGTCCACAATTATAATGAAGTAGCTGGTTCAGAGAAGAGGCTACGACTATTAAACAAAAGAGTAAAGCTAGAAGTATGGAAATTTCTCAAGATCAAATTCTTAGAGAAGAAAATTATGCCACTGTAGAAAGGCAACCTCTATATGATGGTCATATCCTGGCTTTATGCCATGCAGCAGCTCTGAATGTTTGGGACAGAAATGACAAAATAGGAAAGAAGATTAAATCATTTACTAAAGTCAGACGGAAACCTTCATAAATTTCATACAAAGATTGATATCAGCAGTAAACAGAATGATACCAAATTCAGAAGCTAGACAAATAATAATTAAATCTCTGGTTTTGAAAATTCCAATTCTCGGGCTGGAGAGATGGCTCAGTGGTTAAGAGCATTGCCTGCTCTTCCAAAGGTCCTGAGTTCAATTCCCAGCAACCACATGGTGGCTCACAACCATCTGTAAAGAGGCCTGGCGCCCTCTTCTGGCCTTCAAGCATACAGACAGAATATTGTATACATAATAAATAAATAAATATTTAAAAAAAAAGAAAATTCCAATTCTCTATGCAAAAAGATAATTGGACCATTAAGAGCAAAGTCAGCACCTTTGGAGAAATGGATCTGAGATACAACTAATATTGAATCTCATGAGCAAGATGATACTTGGATAGGAGAGGCGATTTCCAGAGACTTGAAGAATAATCAAAGTGTTAAATGTTTCAATTGTGGCAAACAAGGTCACCTTAAAGGTGATTGTAAACAGAGCAGTCCTAGAAACAATATTTTTCTAAGCATAATCCTTTCAGAACATCCCTCCCTTCTGGATTATGTAAAAGGTGAGGCAAAGACAGACATTGGACTAATGAATATAGGTCAATGAGGAATATGCAATGTAATTCTTTGTCATTGGAAAAGTTCATGTGGGGCCTCTTGCAGGTCCCTATCCCAAATCTTGTTCAGTCATTCTCTGCCATCATAGAGGAAACTTCTTCCCTGAGATATTGAGGAACCTAATTCCTATTTTACAAAACCATACTGCTTGAATAATAGAAAAGCTATAGAAAAGAGAACAAAATTTTCAGGAGAAACCATAAACTTCTATATGAACAAAAACCAAAATTAAAAACACAAATAAATGATATTGTCATTGAATGTCTGGTGGAGACAGATGCGGATATAACAATAATTTCATCAGAAACTTGGCATCCAAATTGGCCTCCTTAGGATGTAAATGTTCAGTGTTTAGGGATCAGACCTTTATCTCAGGTAAAGCAGAACACAAGATGGTTCAAGCACATAGGGCCAGAAAGACAGAGACGAATATTAAAACCATATGTGGCTAACATAGCAATGAATTTGTGGGAACATGATTTGTTAGAGCAATGGAATACTCAAATTAACATTCCTCCAGTCTTAGAATTGAACCATAAATTAATGTATGTTTCTGGGAAAAAATTAGAAGGTTTTATAAAAAATAGTCACTGACCATTCAACTTGTACAAGAACAGGGTACAACAGCTGTCAATATTCCAAAGACATCAACAGCTCTATCTTTAAAATGGTTGCCAGACAAACCTGTATGGGTTGAACAATGGTCTTTAACAAGAAAGAAACTGCAGGCTTTAGAACAGCTAATACAGGAGCAACTAAATGCTCAGCATATTGAAGAATCAACCAGCCCCTGGAATTCTCTGGTATTTGCTGTTAAAAAGAAATTTGGAAATTGGAGAATGCTAACAGATCTAAGACCTGTTAATAAAGTGATTCAGCCAATGGGCTCTCTACAGTCTATCATTCCTTTGCCTTCTCAATTACCTAAAGGATGGCCTCATATAGTTATTGATTTAAAGGTTGTTTCTTCACTATACCTTTACAAGAAAAAGACAGAGAAAAATATGCCTTCATGGTGCCTATTTATATTAATTCTCGGCCTGTTAAGAGATATCAATGAAAGATTCTCCCATAGAGAATGTTAAATAGCCCCACACTGTGCCCATATTTTGTAAGTCAGACAATGGAAATGATACATAAGCAATTTCCTCAATCTAAAGTTTACTATTACATGGATGACATTTTATTATCTGATTCAAATGTAGATACTTTCGAAAGAATGTTTGAAGAAGTAAAAAAAAGTTTTGCACTGTTGTAGATTACAACTTGCTCCTGGAAAAAATGCAAAGAGGAGATATTAATTATTTAGGTTATAAAATAGTTTTACCAAAAAATTAGATCCAAAAAAGTATAAATTAGGAGAGATCAATTGCAAACTCTTCTTTATAACTTCCAAAGATTGCTAGGAAGACATTTCCCATTTAGGGCACACTATTGGGATAAAACTTGATGAACTGATTAATTTAAACAAAACCTTAGATGGTAACAAGGACTTACATAGTCCAGGAAATTATCAGCTGAAGCTGAGAGAGAATTGGCTATGATTGAAAAGAGATTACAGAAAGCACATGTGGATTGTGTGTATCAGAATCTTAACTGCATTCTGGTCATGTTATACTCCAATCATTCCCCTACAGCAATTTTAATGCAGAGGGAAGATACTATCTTAGAATGGATCTTTTTACCACATAAACAGAGTAAAAAAATTAAAAACCTATGTGGAAAAGGTCTCTGAGTTAATTCTAAAAGGAAAATTAAGACTTTGTCAATTAGCAGGAATAAACCCAGCAGAAATCAAAGAATCTTTTAATAATAATGAAAATGACAAATTATGGGAAGAAAGTGAACCCTGGCAAAAATCTTGCAGTAATTTTTCAGGAGAGATTAAGAACAACCATCCCAAAAGCTAGAGAATTCAGCTTATAAAGAGAATTAACTGGATCCTTCCTCACATTGTATGAGACACACCAATAACTGGAGCCCCTACATTCTATACTAATGCAAATAAATTGAGAAAATCAGGTTACAAATCAGAAAATTTAAATAAAGTGGATCAAACTACTTATGACATAGTTACCAATTCACAATATATAGAAAGAGTTGTTTTGCATATTAAATCACTGAATTTATACCAGGTAATACAGAATTGACTTTATTATTTATTCAGTTACAAAACACAGTCAGGAATAGGAATCATCCCATACATATAACACAGATCAAATCCCATACTAGTCTGCCAGATCCTCTAGAACAAGAGTAAATGCAGAAATCGATCAATTATTGATTGGAAATGTGCTGAATACCACAGAATTTTATTTAAAAAAAATCATGTCAATAGCAAAGGTTTTAAAAAAGACTTTACCATCACATGGCAACAAGTCAAGGAAATTATAAGAAAATGTCCTACAACCAAACATCACTGCTTGCAGGAGGTAGGCCAAAGGGTACTCAAAGGAATGAAATCTGGCAGATGGATGTGTTCCATTTTGTAGAATTTGGAAATTAAAATATGTACACCACATGATTGATAGTTATGCAAGTTTTCAATGGGTAAGTGCTTTGAGTTCAGAAAAGGCTGATTCAGTAATCACACATTAGCTAGAAGTTATGGCCATCATGGGTACACATAAAGATAGACATTGTTCCACCATATGTCCATGAGAAAATAAAAAGTTTTTTGCTTATTGTAATAAAAAGTATATTACAGGTATACCAAACAATACCACAGGGCAGGCAGTTATGAAAAGATCAAATCGAACTCTAGGATATGTTAAATAAACAGAAAAAAAGGATAAGGTCCCCAGAAATAGATTGCATAATGCTTTCTTAACTTTGAATTTTCTAAATGCTACTGAGAAAAGAACATCAGTTGCAGAGAAACATTAGATAGTAGAAAAGGCTACAGAATTAAATTAGCCAATATACTTTAAAGATGTGTTGATCTCAGAATGGAAACCAAGACATGTGTTACATTGGGTAAGGGGTTTTGCTTTTGTTTCCACAGAAGAAAGGCTATGGATACCATCAAAATTGATAAAGATTTGATTGAACAAGAGACACCTTTTAATTAGAAGAGATGATAGTTCAACAAACACCATGACCATTTAATCTAAACTAACCTACAAAACTAACAAATGCTTTTCATTTGATCAGATATAACTTGTCAAAAGAGAATCTCCCCAAAGTTAGGCTTGAGGAAGGATTTTCTT
>NW_004949096.1:21380980-21385052 GCF_000317375.1 Microtus ochrogaster | reverse complement strand
TGATAGACCAGGCTAGCCTCGAACTCACAGAGATCCGCCTGCCTCTGCCTCCCGAGTGCTGGGATTACAGGCGTGCGCCACCACCGCCCGGCAACAGCTTTTCTTAAGGTATAAATTTTATAAGATTAATACATATATATATTAAACTTTTTGACATGATATTAATGGTCATATAGAGAACTATTTAGGTTTTATCAACCTTCCTGTGCATGATTTGGGGTTTGATTCTCTATCAGTTTTTTGTAGTGAAGCATGAGCATACCTAACAATGACCTTTGAAATCTTCATAAGGAGGATGGGGTCCCACAATGACGATTCCTCCAGGACTATAAGAGCACTAAGGTGAAAAACACCACCTAAAGATCAGTTTTGGACTACAAATTGCTCAGAACAACTGCAAGGTGACTAGCTGAGATGACCCAGCCCAATAGACTACTCTAGCCAGGACTTGAGACAAGCCCTGCACTTTTCCATGATGCAGAGACTGGACAACAAACAATACAGCTACCTTTTTCAGGAATTGACAATTAAACCAACTTTTTCTTTTTAGGATCCCCTAAAGATACCATCAGCCCTAAACAACAGGAAGTAAATTTAAGAATATAACACCCCAATTCCTAAGGGGGGGTAGTTTTTGGTCATTCACTTGGATATTTGTCATTGTTTAGGGGGGTTAGTTATAAGTTGTTATTGGTTATGGTCAGGAAGATAGTTGAACAAAGGAGATTAGATGCAGAGTTCTTGTTTTGAAAAGAAAAAAAGGGGAATATAGATATGATAAGAAAAAAGGGTAGGTTGCTGAAACTACTTGGAAAAGAAAAACAGAAGATACAGATATGATAAAATTAAAAGGTAGATTATTGAGTCTACTTTTTAAAAGGAACTATAAGTTTTAAGTGTTTTACATTGAATTGGACTTTTGTATATTGACACAAATTTCAGATTAATTTTCTTAGAACATACTGTATATACATTTCTACTCTTGTTCAAGGTGTTATACCTATACAGCTCATTTAACAATATATTACAAACTTCTAGTCCTTGAAAATTATTACCAACTGTTTAGGATAATAAGGAAATTCAGGTTAGTAGTTAATCACCTATTATAATTGAACGTGTAGTCACATTAGATATGTTTTCAAGGTCAAACGAAGATATATTTTAGATAGAAAGGTCAAACACTTCAGAGATCTATAGAATATGGCATTTGAGATGTTTTTAAATAACTTAAGTTCTTTTTTTTTTCTTTTATGACAATGAGACACGTCTGCTCCTGTCAGCACCAATCTACTTCAGAGAAGATAATGGGCACTAAAAAAACTCCACATAGACTTTACTTTCTTTGTTGCAAAAGTAAGCCACTGGCAAGAAAATGCCCTTGCCTTGACTGCTGACAGCATGTCCTGTCCTAATTGAACAAGCAGGAAAAAAAGAAAGTGATTGCCAAACATTATCAAGACAAGACAGGACAACCCTTCGGAATATCATATTTCACAGAAAAATGTGTCAGATATTCTAGGCATATGTCAGATATGGATGCCCCAATGTTGCAGAGGAACTTTGGGTGACTGTCCAGGCAACCAACTGTTTCTGTCATTTCTCACATTTTTTGGAAGTCACTTCCTGCTTACTCAGTTACTATTATTTCCTCTAGGTCTCTGAGGGAGATGAAGACTACATAGTTATAGTTGTAGTTTTCCTTGTTTACCAGACTCAGAAAACAAGTTATGATACAAAGTAAATTAGGTATAAGGCTTTGGACTCACCAAGATAGGATAGATAATGGAGTAGTTTCTCTTAATTTGCCAAATGCAAATGGACTAGACATTGATATATTTATTGCCTGTATATATTGTATATGGTTATTATACTTATTGTATATAGTTTTTCTTATATTAGTTACAGTCTTTCTTATTTTAGATAAAAGGGGGAAATGTAGCAGTATATTATTTGTGCTTTAATAAATAAAGCTTAGCCAGGCAGTGGTGGCGCACGCCTTTAATCCCAGCACTCGGAAGGCAGAGGCAGGTGGATCTCTGTGAGTTTGAGACCAGCCTGGTCTACAGAGCTAGTTCCAGGACAGGCTCCAAAGCCACAGAGAAACCCTGTCTCGAAAAACAAAAAAATCAATCAATCAATCAATCAATCAATCTTGCCTGAATATCAGTTGCAAAGCAGCCACACTGGTCAGCCATACAGGCCAGGCAGTGGTGGCACACACCTTTAATCCCAACAGCCACACTCGTTAGCCACAGAGGCAGGGCCATGGTGGTGCATGTCTTTAATCCCAGCACTAGAGAGGAATATAAAACAGGAGACAGGTCTCACTTTCAGTCTCAATCTGAGGATTCATGGAGGCAGGATTGCCGATTTTCGGTCTGAGGTAGAGGTAAGAGCCAGTGACTGGCTGCTTTGCTTTTCTGATCTTCAGATTGAACTACAGTATTTGCCTCTGAGTTTTTATTATTTGTGCTACAGTTGAGCAAGCTATGAGGAACAAGCCAATAAGCAGCACTCCTCCATGGCTTCTCTATCAAGTTCTGCCTCCAGGTTCCAGCCCTTGTTCTGGAACTACCATCGGGGAGTTCTTGCCCCCATGTCCCTCAGTGATAGACTGTGATATGGAAGTGTAAACTGAAATAACTAACCCCCACCACACAACCCCAGGTTATCACAGTAAGGGAAACTTCAAGGCACTAAGAGTCCACCATTGGGCTTTCAAAACTCAATCGCTGAACAATGATGCAAATACTAGCTGTAAATGCAAATGCCTGGAAGATGCCTCCTCCTCTCCCAGTGGTCAACTCTGGAAAGGGAGACTGGAGAGGTAAAGAAGCATGAAGAAAGTGAAGAGACCGCTCTGACTCCTGCTGGGATCCTCTACTGGTCACTGAAGTCGGGTCACAGGATCCCCGGGATACTAGTCCATCCTTCGACTCAGGGAAATGGACCTCAGATCCAGATCCCAGCACAGTACCCGATGTTTAGATACCCTTCCCTGATCACCCTTGGACTGTGATCCTTCCAAAGAACAACGGGTGCATGGGGACCTACAATCTGGTACCCATACCACCCATCTAGAACAGTCTAGGTTGTCAGGATCCCCCAGTTCTCCAGTCTCAGGCTCATCCCTGGACCTGCTTGGTCTGTTTTCCAGGACAGCGTCTCCAAATGAGGCCTGAGTCAAGAGTGTCCTGTGCCCGAGACGTGAGTGGCAGACCAAGGCAGCTGTCTCTTTAGGAGGCAAAGCTCAGATGGAGGGTTAGAGATTCCTCAAGACTCTTCTTAGCACTAAGTGAAACCAAACCTGGGATGACAAGGAGTGACCTGAGGATGGAGGCTTCGGTTTGACACCAGGCCGCACAAATGTAAGGGGCGAGCCTTTCTGGAGAGAGGCCCCAGCGTTGCCCAGGCTGGCTGCACTCCCTACCAAACGCTGACCCAGCTGCTTGGACAGAGTACCACTGCTAACAGTCATCTGCTGCCGCCGGAATGTGCCAGGCCATAAACAACAAATGCCACCCTGCCTCAGACACTGCCAGGGCAAATGTCTCTGCTAGCCTGAAGCCATTGGCTAGCAGGCGTCCTGTCGGCCCTTGTAGCCAGCAGGCTCCTCCGGTCCACCTGTCACAACCACCATAAATCCTTCAACGATGTGAGAAACACAAGCCTCCCCAGGCCTGTCCTTCCTTCTAATCTTACTCAGGTTTGGTTCTGCCTCTTCCCCCGAAGTCCTCTTGGCCACCTCACCCACCCTTCTCAGATTTTGTCCACAATCCCCATTCACGCAGAATGTCTTCAGTGCCACAGCTTCCCCCCTCACCCCCTCGACTTCCTTGTTTCCCCCTCCCAGCCGTAGATTGCTGACAGTCCTGCCACACACAACAGGGAGTAGACACACATCACTTTTTTTTTCTCTCAGTTGCTGCCACAGACCACCGCCCTCTCCCCTCTGTATCAACGATCCTTCCCTGAGGCTTCAGGCCATTGTCCGGAGCAGCACCTCTCCTGGTTCCTGCTGTCTTTCTGGGTGTTTATCACAGGTTTCAGCCCTAGCTCGTCCTTGTTAATG
>NW_004949096.1:21367599-21380419 GCF_000317375.1 Microtus ochrogaster | reverse complement strand
TTTTTTTTTTCTCAATAAAAAAATTTAAAAAAAAAAAGAAAATAATTTGACTTTTTAATTAGCTTCTCTATGTTAAAATAACCATACAGTTGCAGACAGTTCTCAGAAATAACAGAGATCACACGTGTCCTTTAGCCAGTTTCTCCATGCAGTAACTTTCGTCACAGCAATAGGATAGTACCCGTGTCTTCACACAGCATCGTGCAGCACACTGTCACAGAACCCAGGACAGGCAGTAGCAGAACCAAGTTGCCAGCAGTGCTACGGTCAACACTTAGAAGACTTACGTCACTGCGGGATTCCTCCTGCACGGCGTTCCTAAGTTCAAAAGCCATTAGTCTTTCTGCATCTCAAGAAGGCTATAGGGACTGGCACCAGGGCTCAGCGGTCAAGAGCACTGGCTGCTCTTCCAGAGAACCCAGGCGGGAATCACAGCAACCACTTAGCGGCTCAAAGCTGTCTATAACCACCATCCCAAAGGATGCAATGCTCTCTTCTGGTCTCTGCAGGCACACACACATGTTCTTACACACAAAGCAACTTTTTCAAGAATGTTATATAAGGGCTGCTGAGACGGTTCATCTGTTAAGAGCCTATATTGTCCTTACAAAGGACCCAAGTTCGATATCCATATCAGGCAGGTTCAATTGCCTATAACTTGAGCTCCAGGGGATCTGACACCCCCCTGACCACTTCAGCATGTGCACAGAAATACACATATACTATAATGAATAATAACGAAAGTACCCTTTAAAAATACTATTAGATAAATAATAAAGGTTTGTGACCTTTGAAGGTGTTTTTCTGTTTTACTTAGTCGGAGTCTTAGGAGAATCTTCTGAGTTGCTGAGTATCAAGAGCTCATTCTTTTGCTGCCAAACAGTGTTCCATAGAGATAATCTCTGGGATTTTGTATATGAATAAGGTTACAACAAACAACTATATAAAAATTTTTGTGTGGGTGTGAGCTTTTATATCTTAGGTATTAGGGCCCAAGCGCAGGAATGGGCATTTCTTCCTTGTCCTTCTGGGAGCTAATGGAGGCAGGAAAGAGTTCTTTCACCTTCTACAATGCTTGACCAAAGTGAAGTAAGTAGTGACTATATGCTTTTTACCTAGTTAAACTGATATCCCCATTTCCAGCTGGGGCAAGCAGGCTTGTTCTGTTGTTTGGTTTGTTTGGTTCCCTTTAAAGTTTCCAGGTTGCTGACTTCTTCATATCCAGAAAAAAAGGATAAAGAAAAGCCATGAAAAGTGTTACCATGTCACCATTCCTGGAGTCATTAGCCATTGTGCCTTCTTTCCATCTTCCAAAGTTTCTTTGGGACACAATGTCCTGGAATTTTGTTGCTTGTCACACCCATGCATGTGTGCATGCATGCATCCGTGTGTGTTTGTGCATGCACGCATGATTTCAATTCCAGGGATCAAGTCCAGGGTTTAGCTCAAAACCATATGTGTAGGTTTTTAATTGAACTTAGCAAAGGAATTGGGGGTAAATACAATTATTCCATTGACTTTGCAAAAATCTGGTGTTTAAAATACATGTGTGTTACATTTCTATCAGAAAAAAAATACATTTTTCAGAGACTTAACTCAACCATAAGCTCCTCCTTAAAGCTCTTCCAGGTCTCTCTACGCCAGATTATACTCCCTTCCTCTCTGTGTTCCCAGATTCGCCAATGCCTCTTGACAGAATTGCCGTACTGTTTTGAAGATGCTCCTCAAATTGTCCATCTGCACTAAACTGCCACCTTGGTGACTACATGGACGGGGCTTCATTTGGTATCGAAACTCCAGGGCCTGCAGTAATGTGTGACATGTGATGGACACTCCATTTGGAAAAGCACACATGCACGTTTTCCTAATTAAAATCTTCATGAACATGCTGGTAACTTTCATAGAAAGGTGGCCACTTGGCTTGTTACTATTGTGCAGCCATGGTTGTCAACCTCTGGAAATGAAGCTCCCCCAAATCGTCCTTTGGTAAAATCATCACATGTCTCCAGAACCTTCCACCAACCTGAATTTCCACCCACCAGAAGAAGATGCACGTGTCCCACTAAGATGAGACAGGACAGATCCTAACTCATGTCACGTCTTGCCTTCCTCCACAATCTTTTCTTTAACCACCTTAGCCTACTTTCCACAGTATGAAGGCAGTTTACCTTTGAAATAAGAGGGTTTTGCTTTTTCTTCCTAAGCATGACATTGTTGCCAAATTTCCACACCTATATGTTAAAAGGTAGGAATAGTGTTTTTCTTATCATATGTCATAATGTCTTATGTATACTTGGTCTCAGTAAACACTCATTCTTGAAAAACAATAAAATTTAAATGAAGAGTGTTTGGGAAGGACATTGTTAAGCCGTGAATTAAGATGCTCAACTCAAGCTTGGAGAGATGGCTCAGACTGGCTGCTCTTCTAGAGGAGCTGGATTAATTCTCAACACCTACACAATAGCTTACAACCATGTAAACTCCAGTCCCAAGGAATCTGAAACCCTCTTCTGGCCTCTGTAGACACAAGGCATGCATGTGGTTCACATAAATACATTTGGATGAAATGCTCAAACACATAAAATAAAAACACTTTTTTTAAAAAATAAAAAGATGGTTGACTTCTCCTTCCAGCTCAGCTCCTTACTCAGTACTCACGCTGACTCATTCTGGGTCCTTTGTTCCTTGCTTTCTTCATTGGCAGACCAGGAAGAAACTATGACCAATATAGCTGCCTTAACATAGACTTGAGCTTTGTAGCAATGAGTTAAGTGGTGTGTAACGGAGTTGCTTGTCTGTGCATTTATCAAGGGCAGTTTAAATTATTAGGTCCACAGGGAACAGGCTAATCAAGTGACTTCAAGAGCTCAGAAGCAAGTCACTAGCTCCAGATTAGTTCAGTCTGTATGAGGCTCATCTGGGGAGCTGCCCTCTGAGCTGTGCCTGTCTTAAGCACCTTGGCTGGTGCTGCTGCTGTAATCAGCAACTTTCACAAACTACATCTCTCTACCCGCCCAGACTCAGTTTATTCACAGACTGATTTCTCCAGGAAATGACTTAAATGTAAGTACTTTGGAAGAGAGGATAGCACAGGTTCTGTCTGTGGAGTCATTTTCTGAAGAAACAAAATAAATAGCATCAAGGTCATTTGCAGATGCATTAAAAGCATCCTTCAGAATGGCAGGGAGTTGGGTATCAAGACTCAAGGAGAGCTGGGCAAAGAGATAACTCATGGCTAAAGGCGTCTGCTGCCAAGGGTGAGGGCCCAAGTTCAATCCCAGGAACTCATGTGGTAGAAAGCAAAACTTGATTCCCACAAGTTGTCCTCTGACCTCCACATGCAAACTGTGGCACCACATAGTCACACAGGGGGTGGAGAGGTGGCGATGACACAATTGGCAAAGCGTTCACTGCATAAACATGAGAACCTGAATTTGATCCCAGAACCCAAGTCAAAAAGGCAGTTGGCAGCATGAACTTATAATCATAGTGCTTGGGAAGCAGAGTCAGGAGGATCCCTAGGGCTTGCTGGCTAGTAAGTCTAGTCAAACCAGGGAGCTCCAGGCTCAATAGTGACTCTGCCAATAATTATAATAGGAATAGTAATCATATAAAATGGTAAATGTGGGGAAGCTTTTGAGGAAGACACGGACATCAATTCAACCTCTGGCCTCTACACACATGTACATACATACACAGACGTGAACAAATGCATACTGCAGAGAGAGTCAGTCCCTAAAGCAAGGATAGGAAACCACAACGAACCAAAACCTGGGTGGGAGACAGTTCCAGCAATCTGCCAGCCCTGACAGGAAAGGCTCTGAAGCTCAGCTGGAACAAAACCTTCCTCCACAAGATCACAAAACTGGGGTTAGAGAGCTGACTCAAGAGCATTGGCTGCTCTTCCAGGAGATACAGGTTCAATTCTCGGTACCTGCATGGTGGGTCACAACTAGATGTAACTCCAGTTTCAGGAGATCTGAAGTTGCCTTTTAACCCCTGTGGACACACACAAGGCATGCATATGGTGCATAGACATGCCTGGAGGTAAAACACCCATATACATAAAGTAAAAGTCTCCAAAAAGTTTTTAAGTCTCTCTCTTTTTTTTTTTCTAAATCACAGAATCACATGAGGTTTCCTCCTCGATGCACAAAAGGAAGTTCGAAAGCCCTTCCAGAATGAAGACTTAACTCTGAACCTGTGCTCAATGGAAGCAAGCTTTGGAGCTGGGGCTGTAGAGAAACCTTGTCGTTATTCAAGAGAAAACAATTTTAGCAGCTTCTGTGGGAGGCAAGGAGGGAAAAGGGGCTGATGAATCAGAGGAGCTTAGGTTTATAAAATGGCCAGTGGGAGGAGTAATGATCTAGGAGAGAGCAGCAAAGGAGAGGCTGCTCAGCTCTCTTCATTTGACTTTAATTCTTGAACCCCGGTGTCAATTAGGTGACCCCTGGAGCTTGTCATTATGTAAACATTATCTGCAGTACAACACTCGTGTGTACGTACAATGGCTACCAGCCGACGATTCACAGTTTCAAAGAGTAGAATCCAAGAAAACAGTATCTTAAAAATAAAACACATTACTCGCTCAACTCTCCCTGAATAGAGACATTTGACAAGTGCACGGGGCATTAGCATGCATTTCTAATCAGGAGGCTTTTCTACCAATAAAAGAGGATGTATTTATTGTTTATTTTGTTTTGTTCAGGTAGATTTGCAACCATAGGATGTTTGGGGTAAAATAGTGAATGATTACTTTTCCTTTACCACCTCATAAAAGTCTCATAGGCGTCCCACTGTCCCGCCCTGACTATTGCCTTCTGGGATGGGTAAGAGTTCATGTTTATAATACCTAGGAACTGTTTCATTTCCTGCCTTCCAGCCTCTATGCCCAGAAAGATTCAATCCATGTTTGTAAGTTCCCCTTTCCTCAGGACCAGACGGCTTGAAGCAAAATCAACTTCTCTGCTACTATTATTGTTACTTGGTTTAATAGCAAGGCTCAAGGAGTCCCTACCTAGACCTTACAGCTGAGCTTTGAAGGGCCCATCCCTGTCTGTCTGTTACTGGTCCGTTCTGATCACTGTCAGAGCTCATTTTGCTGAAGACTTAATCTTCCACTGCTGATGGAATCAGTCTCAAGTTCTAGCCTCCTTTCATCCTAAAGAGCTCTTGGAATCTATTCTCATTAATCCCTGTTTGAGCGACCATCAATTCAGCTTTAACATCTTGACCTCTAAATCCTTCTCCCAGCCTGCAGACATGCTGCTCTCTGAAAGTATTCTTTACTTTGCAGCCATAGCAATCATCCAAGCAACCCATCTGCTAAAAGCCCTCTATTACCTTCCTCTTGCTCCTCAAATAAAACTTAAACACCTTAACAAGAACAAAAGGCTCGCCTTGATGGGACACCATTACCGCACTGTGTGCTTATCCCGACCCCCAGCCCTCTCCATCCTAGACCCCAGACACATTAGCTCTCTACAAACACATCAGCTTCCTTTTCACTGAACTCCTGCCTGGAAAATTGCCTGTTGCCTCTTCCTCCATCACATTCCAGAAAAGATGGAACATTTTCAGAGAATCCTTTCCCTCAGTTACTGAAATGTGTGCTTTTCTACATGAGCGTGTATAGACCCATATATAACTAGAGACTGCACTTTCGTTTCCCAGCCAACCAGACTTGAATAATCACACAAAAAAACTATATTAATTACAGCACTGCTTGTCCAATGGCTCAGGCATATTTCTAGTTAGCTCTTACATCTTAAATTAATCCATTTCTATTATTGTATATTTTGCCATGAGGCTTGCAGTTTGTTCCCTCTTGCATCTTGGGCGACTAGATGGCATCTCCCTGACTCTGCCTTCTTTTCTCCTCTATCTCTGCTTGCACTTCCCGACTTGCTATATTCTGCCCTGCCATAGGCCAAAGCAGCTTCTTTATTAACCAATGGTAATAAAACATATTCACAGCACACAGAGGAATCCCACATCACCTGTACTTGACACCAATGCATTAGTCATTTTTCTTGTCATTGCTCTAAAGAGGAGTAACTTGGAGGAAAGAGTGGTTTCCACTCACAGCTTCAGAGAGCAGTCCATCATGGTGAGAAGGAATGGCAGACCAGCCCTTGTGCATGTCAGCAGAAGCTTGTGGCTGCTGCTTTACATGACAGCAGATAAGGAACAGAGACTTAGACCACAGCTAGAGACAGACCTAACCTTACAGGTCCTCTCCTAGGTGCTCACATCCACTAACGAGATCCCATGTCCCCAAAGAGAACTGGCAAATGAAATATCAGGTACTCAAATGTGAGCCTGTGGAGGATGTGCAGGTTTGTGACGGAAGTGATGCTGATAGGACGCTACCCAGGTCACAACCAGCTACAACCGGCACAGAAAGCTACAACAGAAGGCCTTCGGTCCACTGTTGCCATGAGGGCTATAAATCTGGGAGCATCTCTCTTTTCAGTTGTCTTTCTTTACTGTAAAACGAAGGAATACAAAAGCATGATCATTCAAACCCTTCCAAACAGTTAGTGTCTATTTGAAATCCTTCCAAACAAAAGCCTTAGGATCAGCCGCTCCCACTGTGTCTAAACAACAATTACAGAAACAGACATGTCTAGAAATGTTTAGTTGTTATGGTTTGGACAAGAGATGTTCTCCCAAAAGGCTCACGTGTAGAAGGTTTGGTTCCCAGCTGATGGGACTATTGGGAGGTGGTTGGATTATAAATGCTTTCACATCTATTTGGTCAGAATGGACTATTAGGAAGAGGAAGCTGTTTGGAGACAGATATCTGGGAACATGCTTTTGAAAGGCATACCTTTTCTCTCTGTCCCCTGGCTGTCATGAGGTCAGTAGCTTTTGTCCTGGCCTATTCTTCCGCCATGTTATTTAGCCAGTTCTACCACACCCTTCTGCCCCAGTGTTCAGCCTCAATACATCAACACAGTCCAAAAACAATGGCACCAACTGACCGGAAAATGAAATTTCTAAAACCACACAACAAAATAAATCTTTCCTACTTTAAACTGTTTTTCTAAGTTATTTGTTAGAGAGAGAGAGAGAGAGAGAGAGAGAGAGACAGGAAAACTGGTACCAAGAAATGATCTATTGTGCATACATCTGACCGGGTATGAAAAGAAATGAGGGCCACCAGGACTTAGACTGGAGGCCATTTGTATTACAGTGGTAGCAATTCTTCTTATATTTGTCCATGTCTTGAGACTTTGTAGGAAGCTAAATTTAAAAATTATGAACTAAATAGTATTGTGAAGGAGATTTCAAGATTTCAAAACAGAGTGCTGTTCTTGCTGCCGCATGGTTGATGCTGACAGCCTTTGTCAAAATTGATGACAAAAAGTAGGGCAGAAGGATTTTGAAAATTTGTAGTGGGGGCAGATAAAGTATGGTTCCTGAAGAGATTAATTCACAAGGCAATAGAAAAAATGCTTTAAGGACATCCCAGGAACTGGATGAGCCCTATCAACATGGGCTCAAAGATACAATCATTTGGAAGACCCTCTTTTAAGAAGATAGCACAGGGACACCCTACTTCCCCAGGATGCATTTCTTCATGCTCAACCCCAAATGCGCAGAAGCAGCCAGGTTCTGAGTGGGTCCTGCTACTTCCTGAGTTAGCAGAAGACTTGCTTCCCCCATGAGATTCTAGATTGGCCTCAAGCACCAGGAATTAGCATTTATTTTGCTGGATTTTGGTTCAACATCAGTCCCACCCCTCTTTCCTATGCCCCATTACTCTCTCTTAGAGTGTGCTTTTCTACATTGGGTGAATATAAGTAATTTCTAATTTTACAGGGACTTATAAAGAAGCATCTCAGATGAGCTGTGGAATGTGAACTTTGTCTCAAGTGTCATGAATTCTGTACTTGACCTTTTGATCTGGAACTGTTAAGGCCACAAGGACTTTTGGGGATAGACTGAGAGTTATTTGTATTAGGAGATTGACACGAGGCTTTTGAGACCCAGGAGTGGAATGCTGTATTAGTTACTTTACCAGTTTCCCTAATAAAAATATTCTCACAAAAGCAGTTTAAGAGGGAGATGGTTCATTCTGGCTTGCAGTTCAAGGATACAGTCTATCCTGGCAGGGAAGTCATGGCAGTGGAACTTGAGGTTGACTGGTCTCATTGCAACCACAATCAGGAAGCAGAGAGCTTTCTTTCCTTTTTTTTTCCGTTATTTCTAGGACCCCAGCCCAGGGAATGGCACTACCCACAGTGAAGACAGATCATCTGACCTCGCTGAACCTAGATAATCCCTCAAAGGCTTGAGTAGAGGCAAACTCACTGGTGTTCTGGCAGCTTGTTTCCTGGGTAAGTCTAGATAGCATTGTAGTAAAAACAGACATTAACCATCACAGATATTGTGATTTTTAATATGAGTGCCCCACCAAAAAAGGTTTGGGTTGAAGGCTCAGTCTCTGATTGGTGACACAATTGAGATGATCAGATTATAAAGGCTCTAATTTCATGAATGGACTGAGTTATTGATGAATGTTTATCTGAATGGACTCTTGGTGTAGGAGGTCCTTCTATCTATGTGTTGCCTTCATTGATTGAATAAAGAAACTGTCTTAACCTTTTCATAGGGTTGAGTTTAACTGGGTGGAGTAGATAAAACTGAATGCTGGGAAGAAGGGCAGAGTGGCAGACACCATGAAGCTCCTGCCTGAGACTGACGCTGGTTAGAATCTTTCCCAGTAAGCCACAACCTCGTGGTGTTACACAGATTGGTAGAAATGAGTTGAATTAAGATGTAAGAGTTGGCCAGTGGGAAATTAGAGCTAATGGACCAGGCAGTAATTTAATTAATACAATTTCTGTGTGATTATTTCGGGTGTAAACTAGCTGGGCACTGGGACGATACCAAGAAACCTTCTCCTACAACAGACTCTTAGAAGACAGGGCTTAGTTGGAAAATGGAACTAGAATGTCTCTAAGGGGTAGTTCTTGCCTCTGATCACCTCTGTCTTTTCCTGCCCCTTGGCCCGTGAGAACAGTAGCCTTCCTCTGCCACACCTGTCCTCCATGGTGAGCTGTCTGCCTCATCACAGGTCCAGGAACAAGAGAGCCAGCTATTGGGATACCTTAAATCTTCAGAAGCCTGAGCCAAGATACATTTTTCCCTGCTGAAACTGTTTCCCTCAGCTGTTAGTCAGAAAAAAAAAGAAAAAGAAAACTTTTGCAATATGAGAAACTTTTCTTCAAAATTTCTCAAACTTTTTTTTCCAACATTTCATACTCATGCTTCAAAAAGGCACTGTGTTCCTCTCCAAGTGTCTTTGACCTTGGTGTCAGGTCCCTTACAAGACCCAAATTTTCATCACTCTGGAAAGAGGATGTTTCCAGCAGTTTCAGAGTCTGGGCAGGGCTTGGTCTCTGCCTCCAAGATGACTGCTGTTTTGTTTGCCAGAGGGACAATTACTGGGTTCTCACATGGCAGAAGGAGTTGAAGGGCAAAAGAAGCCTAGCTAGGTCACGCCAGTCAGTTTATGGGTCGCCAATCCCACTCATTAGAACTCCATCCTCATGACTCAGTCTCCTAAAATCCCCACTTCCCAACACCATCACATAGTAATTTTCAGTACAGTTCAAGGGACCACATTCAGATCACAGCTCTGGATAAGTCTGTGTTTTATGTGGACAGAGAACACAGTGCTCTTAAAGTAAGTCCTTGCTCTCAAAGTCTCAGGCAGCTTAGTGAGCACAGTGTGACTGGCGATGAAGGAAGAGTCACCATACCTAGGCTATTGGGAGAGCACCAAGGGAGAACACATCACTACAGCATTGCTTCCAGAATCCGTTTGTGTTGCCTCTTTAGTGTGGAAGGGTAAAACTCCTCCTAAATATCAAGATGGAACACTGAGTCACTTGCAAAGCCTCTTTTCCTGGCTCTGCCTCCCCAGCCACCCCCAGGGTGCTGTTCTTAGACCTCCAGTCATGCCACCTCTCTTTCCCAGCTGAACCCACTTACTCCTACCATTCAGTGTCAATCCAAATGGCACCAACTCCAAATGCTTACATCAAGTTCCAGTTTTCAAAGACCAATGTCCATGGTACCCGCCAAAGGACTGTCGGGAGGTGCTTTGGATTCATAACATGAAAAACTGCCAAAGGGCCCCTCCACTCTACAGGGTCTGCCCAAGCCTGACATAGCCGTACCCAGGTGCCATCTGGAGCTTACGTAAGTTTCCTTTCTAGTCAATTCTCTTGAGGAAAAGCTGTATATACCCCAAGGTGTGAAGATAGTTCTTGGTTGGACTATAGACCATCCGTAGGTGGCTATTCCCAGCATACATTGGGAATAGAGGTAGATGGGGAGGGCTGTACAGGCCTGAGTATTTTTGTGTGATTTTGTCCTGAAGCTTGGAAAATGCCATGAAAATACATTCTAACACAAATAGGTACATGGGAGACTACTATGTAGTAGTTTGATTAATGATTTTTAAATATTGAGACATAAGGGGTGTGAGATCTCATAGATACCTTTTAATTAAGTTTCAGAACTATAAGCAGAGAGCCCAGACACCACAGACTCCCCACGTTTATTGTCTGTCTTAGCTTGGTGTGTGTAAAAGGCAGAGACAGAAATATGAAATAGCACACAGTTTTCATGAGAGATGATTTCAGGAAAACAGTGCAGATAAGAGGGAGAAAAGGAAGCACGGAAGGGGGTGGAGGAAAACCAGAGAGTCGATGAAGAGGTGAGGTGCTGTGGGGTACCAAGTTCTGCCAGAACAACTGAAGATCTGAAGGCCTTGGACCACCCAAAGTGTAGAAATGAGAGCAACTGCCCTTCGTTTCTTTCCTCTATTGTTTGATGGTTGCACTGCTACTGCCAATTCTCAAAAATGTGGTGCTTGCACCCAGAATGCCTCAAAGCAGAAAGCGAAGACCAGGACACTTAGAGACGGGACAAAGTGAGTGGAAAGTGTCCCAGAAGGAATGGTCTGCTTCAGCCACGGTGAGAAGCAGAGGTCCAGATGAGAGGAAGCATGTCAGATGTGTTCTTCCCCCTCCCTCTTTCCCAGCAAAAATTCTGTAATTATCTGGTTTCTTGTTTTTATTAGCAATGTCACTAATGACTCCGGCTTCCAAGAGGACCCTGAGGTTGCCCTCCCTTCTAGTCCCTATGTTCTTAGTCTGTCAGGCACAAAGCCTTGACAAAGCAGCCTCTCTAGAGATCCTCAACTGGGGCCCTTCCTCTGCATTTGCCTCCCTCTGACTTAGCATATCCAATTGTCAGTCCAATTGAAGGCCATCATAATGGAAGACTACATGGTGATGTCTCCTGCACGCAGCACGAGCTGACTTGTCTAGAGCATCTCTCTGAGCCATTTTCCTCAACTCCAGTCTCATCCATGGACCACTCACTACCTTTACTATCTATCACCTAAGTATTCTTCTGTCTTAGGACATTTGTGCATATTCCCCTTACTACAGAGTCAGGTCAAAATTCTATACTTAGCTCATAGAACCCTTCCCTCACCTCAAGTTCATCACATGCGCACACGCATGCACACACACACACACACACACACACACACACACCACATGCCTGCACACTGCTCCAGCCATACCCAGTTTCTCAGCATTCCCCCATATGCTTATGAACCTACATACTGGGCTTCATACTACTTAGCAACCTACAAATCATCTATGCAACATGAACCCCCTCATTCCTACACACCAAGAAATCCCTATCTAACCAAAATGCCACCTTCTCTGCCTCCTCAGAGATGATTCAGTGCTAGCCCCAATGGAGCACTTGGCTCATGGTATAATTATGAACGTGGATGACTCTTTCCATCTTTGGGAGATCTTCCCAGTCAGGACTAATGTTTTCTTCATCTGTGTATTCTTGGTAAGCAGCCAGTGGCGAGCACAAAACAGGGCGGCATGACTGTGAGATGAGTGAGTGCCAACAAGACAGAATGCTGAGTCAGCCTAACGACTGCTGCGCACCCTTCACCCTTCCGTACACCTGCCTCACTGAGGACACACGGAAACGGAGGCACTGCCGAGGAGATGTCCGAAGGTAAACACCGCTGAAGGGTCAAATGCCGGGACACGCTCTAGAGGCAAATCGGGTTGAAAGTGAACGAAGCCACTGGGTCTCTTGTGGCAACACCAGAGGTGTTAATGTGCCGTTTAGCACATGGACAACAAGTAATAGAGCACAGAATGAACTGGAATAGGCAGACCCAAGGCTATGAAAATTGTCTGGTGCAGGCTACACTTAAGAGGGGAGAAGCCAGCAAGATGTTCAAATTCAGCTGTCACCGTTTTATCCCTTTCACAGTATTTACTCCAAACCCTGTTCCACAAAACATCCTGTACTTCAGATTGGTAAACGCAAAATTAGCTACATTTCTGTTTTACGACAGTAAAATACTTCTATTAGTGTTAAGAAAACATGAGGGGGCTCGGTAGGACTGCTTCCTGCTCTTACAGAGTTTGTGTCCTCACCCTAGGTACAGCAGCTCCAACTGCCAGACACTGTCTTCTGGACTCTGAGTGTCCCACGAGATGCATGGCAGACATGCACACCTTTAAAAGAAAACAGTGAAGCATGAAATACCCTAAACTCACTTGTGAATTGGGAATGTATCTATGGAGGTGTGTGTGAAAATGTCTGGGAGTGTGAGGTTGTCTGAGGGTGTCTGTGGGTGTGAGGTTGTCTGTGAGTGTGAGTTGTCTGTGAGTGTGAGTGTGGCTGTGGGTATGAGTATGAGGGTGTCTGTGAGTGTGAAGTTGTCGAGGGTGTGAGGTTGTCTGTGGGTGTGAGG